>NC_040234.1:8368296-8673118 GCF_001444195.1 Xiphophorus couchianus | reverse complement strand
TGTTATTGTTAGATTTCAGTTTGCAGAGTACCCAAGTGTAGAGATTGACTGTGGCAAAATTTAATACTTTAATAAAATAATGAATTACTTACAACAATTAAAGCAGGTCAAGTCGAAGGAGGCAGGCAGAAAGCAGAAGAGTCCAGTGAAGAATAATGACAACAGATAAACTTTTATAAAGAGGTAGAGGTGGAACTGACAGAATAATCAGAGGAGCTAATCAGAAACAAAAGAGGAACAACTGTTGCAGAATGCAGATTGGGTAAACTGAGGGACAGAGACTAATTAACACAAGAGTGTTGAATACAAACCCAAAGACACAACAACAACAAAAAAAAAAAGAGTTCAAATGGGTGGCCTGGTGGTCGTCCAAGGGAACTGTGAGGATTTAGGTTTGTGTTGTTTTCTAGTTAATTTAGTTCTTGTGCCCCTGATTGTTCCCACCTGTGTCTCATGTTCCCTGATTAGCCCTTTTGTATTTAATCCCACCTGTGTCTGTGTTTCCACGTGGGGTACTTGTCATTGGCTTTTGTCGTGTCTGTGCCTTGTTAGTGGCCAGTGCTACCAGTTTCTGAGTTTCTGGCTTCTCTACTCACCTATGCTGCCTGGACTTCTGTATTTAGTGAGATTCATCATTAAACCACCATTTTCTCCACATCATGGGTCTACTGCGTCATCCTCACCACCAAAACCACCAATTCATGTCTGGAACAAAGAGATCTCAAAATAACCTTCTGGACATTCAGGGGCTTTAGAAGAAGAAGTCATAGAAGATGACCAACATCCCGGGAGCACTGGACGTTTATAGGGTGGAAGTGAAATCCTGTAGGCTAACAGTGGTGGTGAAGAAACCTGAGATATTCCCAACAGAGGAACTCTAAAGACCCAACAGAAGAACTTGTGGAGAAACTTATCAAGTTGTCAACTCCAAGGCATAGAAAATCCACAGAAAAACTTGTCAGGAGATCAACTGAGGAGCTCCAGAGACTGGGTCTGGAGACTGGAACACAAAGAAAAGTCCTGGAGAGTGGTCTTGGTACCCATGAACGATCAAAGGAGCCTTTGAGAATCTCTTGGCCGCCAGATGAACCTTTGGAATATCTATGTTGATCAAGCACACAGCAGTCTCAGTAGGCTTGGTACAATGGTTAGAGTGAGCAGCCCGTTCGTCAAATCCTGTCCTCTGTACCTTTGCTTTATGTATTTTCCCTCTTCTCTCTGCAAGAAAATTTTTTTTTTTTTTTTTAAAAAGAAGAAAATTGAGTTACGACCCAGCTTGAAGAACGAAGATCTGCACACACACAGGAAGACATGGCCTTTTGTCAAGGTGACCTTTGTTGCAGAAGTCTTAATTTGCATCAGTGATTGAGGGATAGAGCTGAACCTCTCTTTGAAAGCAGCTGTGTGCTGGACAGTTGATCATCTTATCAATTCACTGTCTGCATGTGATTGGTGCAGCTGTGAGGCACCTGTACTGGGTTTTCAGTCAGAATGGCTTCACTTTGTCAGGTCGGCGTCTGCCTGGCTGTAATGACTTTCTGTTTTATCTGCAGGAAACATGGATTTTGTTTTGTAGAGGTCTTTTTACTGATTATGAGTGGACATGGTTTGCGGTTCACAGATGTAAGGCCTGGACCTTCTTCTGTGGAAGGCATGATCGGCGACCGGAGACTCCTATTTTGGCTCCTGGCATTGAGACTCAGTCAGTCTCCTGACCCATAAATCTTTGATTTATAACACAGACCATAGATCTAAAATTTAACATTTGTTTACAGAGAATGAGAAAACTACTACATTTGACGATTTCAGTAGAAATAAATTAAAAGATTCATTCTGAATTTGTCATCTTCAAATTGTAATAAAAATTGGTCAAAGCCTGTAAAGTCACAGGTTAAAGTGGACATCGGTCACTGGTCATTTTAAAATCTCTTTTTCAAAGTTTATGACCAAAATAGCCTTCACATTTTCTATTGAACAACGACCATTAATCTCAGTACCATAGTATTTAAATATTTCAAATTGACCTTTAATTCAGTTATTGAAAAACTCCTCTGAAGGAGAGCCAAAATACTCCGTGCAGCAGGGGACCTTCTGCTTCATTCTGAACATTTTCACTGCACATTTATGGCCAAGCAGACACATTAAATATGTCAGACAGTGAAACGTCAATATGTGGAGTACATGTACGGTCAGACATGTTGGGGTTTTTTTGCAAAATAAAGAGACAGCAATAGGCATGAACCGCTTGCAACGTTTACTGTGTGGCACAACACTAGCAGAGGTGAGGCACAGACCAGCCTCACTTTGCACTTCTTTCTTGTATTTGAACAAGCCATGGGTAAATTAAGCTATTTTGACCATAAAAATGTTGGAAAATCAGAAAAATTTATAGAAATCAAGTTTACATACTTCATCACTTCATGAGGCTTAATTTGAACATGCCCTGCAGGCAAGCATTCACACCTCTTGAAATGTTCAACACTTTTGTCCTGTTAAAGCATAAATGTCAGAGTTTGGGGCGTTAGTGTCATTGACACTTACAAGAAGCAGCACATGACTGTGAAGTGTTAGTGAAGTGATGCATGGTTTCCTCATTTCTTTGCAACTAAAATCTTAAAAGAGCAGCATAGCTACGTTTGTATTCTGAGTTGATACTTTGTAGAGCCAATCGTTTGCTCCTATTACAGCTGCAGGTCTTTTGAGGTACGTCTATCAGATTTAGACAATTATAGACAGAAAACTACACAAGTGTATTGCTGACCAGTCTGCTGTGTTCATTGTTTGTTTACTAAATGTCCTAAAACTACTGAGATTGAATTACAAAAAGGTTGAGGGTTATGAGAGTAAATGGGGCTAAACTGTTTAGTTATTGTTGTTTTTTTTTTATCTTTGACAACCAAGTATCATTTCCCTTTTACTTAACAATACATAGTGTGTAAGACAAAGACCAGAAACTAAGGCTATTTTAGTGTATTAAAGTCAGTCAGTTTAGTCTGGTCTTTAAAATTAGTAAAAATAAGTAAATAGATAAATAAAAAGGGGGGAAAATGTGAAAAAAAAACAGAAACAAATAAGGTTAGCTCATATGTTTTACATAGACTTATTTATAGGCAGTATTTAGCATACAATTTATAAAAGTTTCATACAGATTACATAGTTTTGTGCCTTATTTGACAGACATTCCTTGCTGCACTCATCAAGAAGGAAGCTTGGATTGGTTTAAATGATAAAGAAACTGAGGGTTCCTGGAAATGGGTTGATGGAACCTCCCCGGAGTTCAAGTAAGTGATTAGTCATTTGATTCAGTGCTGAGAGGCACAAACAGAGACATGTGGTTTGACATGTGGTTTTATTTCTGTGCTTTAAAACACAATCTCATCTGTATGTTTGTGTCTGTTGTTGCGCCGTATGAAACGTGATCTAATTCTGTCACAAATTTAACAGGAACTGGCATCACTCTCAGCCTGATAATGGTGGGACAAGCGGAAGATGGGGCGAAGAGGACTGTGCACATGTCAATAACAACGATAAAGCGACTTGGAATGATTTTTCATGTGATGGTGCTACACACTGGATCTGTGGAAAAAGTGCTGAAATTGGGTGTTTGAAAAAAACGTTCTCTAAATATAATGTTTTATATTTTATTCTTGAGTTTTAAGTATTCCATCGCTAAAAACAAAGCTTTTATAAAGTGCTTTAATAGTCCTGCTTCTAGTTACAATTAATTTAAATATTACAATAAACTCTATTTTCTGCTTTCTGCCTGGTCACTGTTTATTACGATTTCCAATCAAAAATAAAGAGGCGATTCGTACACAGTAACCCACCTGCAGTATTAACTGGTGTCTGTGTGTGATTGAATGCGTCAGCTAGACAGTTTATGTGAAATTAAGTGAGTGTAGTTTGCAAGGTAAAGCAACACCGCAGAGGAAGTATTCAAATTATTTCACAGTTTGACAGATCAGAGACTGCCATCTGCTGGAGACTGTAGTGACTGCACCGAGGAAGTGACATGAAAACTGATGCATGGCTTGATGCTACTGGAGATGTAAATAAACCTAAAGAAAATTATGACTTTATGCAGAAAAATGTATTCAGATTGAGTCAGTTGGTGGTTTAGTAGTTGTAATATTAACTAATTTATTAATATTCAAGGATTACCTCACTGATTTCAAAGATTTGATTTCCTTAACAGTATTGCTGTTAAGGAAGTGAAACATAAACATGTTTTTGTGTAGATAATGTGCTGTTATTCTGTCTAACCCAGACTGTAGTTTGTCTTAACATGCCCTGTATCTAGATTAACTCAGTAAATGAAGTACAAAATTCTTGCTTATGACTTCATACTCTTTAAAAGTCTAGAAAAAAACCCAAACATGATTTAAGCGGCAAATGAATAAGAACATTTTTAGGAGTTGAAATACCAATTCAATCTGGAGAGACTCAGACGGAGATAAGAAGACAATTAGAAGAGTTTATTGACAAACAGAATTTAAAGTCTTTGGCGCTCGGGCCCCGGCTGGGGATAACGGTTATCGCAGCGTTAGCGATAGGCTTCAGATGAGCATCCCCGATGCTGTTAGGAACGTCATCCCCCAGGGTGGCAAATGAATAAGAACATTTTTAGGAGTTGAAATACCAATTCAATCTGGAGAGACTCAGACGGAGATAAGAAGACAATTAGAAGAGTTTATTGACAAACAGAATTTAAAGTCTTTGGCGCTCGGGCCCCGGCTGGGGATAATGGTTATCGCAGCGTTAGCGATAGGCTTCAGATGAGCATCCCCGATGCTGTTAGGAACGTCATCCCCCAGGGTGGCAAATGAATAAGAACATTTTTAGGAGTTGAAATACCAATTCTAATATTTTTTTTATGACATACAAAAATAGAGTTGGACTTTGGTAGACAGGAAATTCCTGACAGTATATCTGCATTTAGTACTTTAGGATAAATGAATATTTTACCAGGACTTTCCCCAGTGTATTATAAGCCTGGCGGGCCACCAGGCTTTACTTGCGCCTCCACCAGGCTAAGCATTGTTAGTTTTATTTAATGTAAGGTTTTTAAGACTTTTTTGTTGGTGTTTAGGGATTGTTGATAATGTCTTCCAATAGCACATATCACTTAGTGATATTTTCAAATTTCCTCTCAACTTTAAACATTTTTTAATTCAAAAACACGGGACGAATGCCCTAGCTTCATTACCACCAGGCTTAGCTAGTTTTATGGGGGAAACCTCACTATCCTCGTCTGCAGCTTCCATTCTTCAGCTTAAGACGTGGGGTCTGGATTGGGGCGATTTGCCAACTCTGCTCATATGTTGCTGTGTCTTTCTGCCTCCTTAGAGGGCTTGTTGACTGAAAGGCCTCCCAAAGGCAGGGAACACAAAGACGAGTCTTGGGAGCAGGTTGTTGGATGCACTACATCCAACGACTCATTTGTTGTTGAATCATTGTCCTCCATGATGTGTGGGTTGTGTCTACATAGTGACACATTACTTTCTCTGGTCAGGTCAGAATGAACTTTGGATGCAGATCCACAACACTCCTCATTCGCACCAAAAGTACATGTACAGTTTGAACAGTTCACCTAAAGACTTGCTAAATAAATGGAATCCCTACTGGACGGGTCGTCATTGTAGTTCCTGCTTACACACATCATCCTTCTTAAAAATCACACACTACACCTGCTCAGCAGAGACGCAGACGCTCTTTTAATGGTCAGGTCTAAGTTAGGGATCTAGGCACAGAAATTACACACTAAAAAAATACACACAGCCAAATTATAGACAGCCAAAATATACCACAATAGAAAAGGATGTAGTTGGTTTTGGACCCTAGAAGACAGAAATGGTTTTTGACATTTACCATAAACACAACAACTTCCCATATTTTAAATACAGTTTCTCTACTTTTGATAGAGGTGTTCAAAGTAAAAACGGTGAACACAAACACAACTCAGAGTCTCACATTATGGATGTCAAAGACTGACAATCATAAACACATGAAACACAGAAATAATTATGAAGCTATAGTTTCTTTGTTAATGTGTTATTCAGTTTAAAAATCTATGATTTTCTCATCAGGGAAGGTTAATCTGAGATGGTCTGGTATATTTTACTGAGCAGAGCGATTCTCCAAACCTCAAGGTGGAAAATGTTTCGCATACAAACTCCATCACTGCCGTCCTGTGACATCACAGTATATCGTTTGTGTCTTTACGCTTTTATGCTGCAGCAAACCTCTGCTTTCAACGACAAAAAGATTAACTAAAATTTCTATAAATAAAATTCTGATGGTCCATCATGGAAATGACGTGATTGTGTGAAGTACATTTATGTGTTATAAATGTACTTCACACAATCTTAACTATGTCTGTGTCAATGTATTTTAAGGAAGCTGTGTGATTGAAGTGTTACTTTCGGTTTGGAGGTTCTTCAGGGACGTGTGCTCAGTCCTTTGCTCTTTAATGTACTTCATCTACTCCACACGATGCGTTGCCAAACTCAGCAATCAACAACTCCTGAACTTCATCAGCAATTCGACAGGAGTGGGACTCATGAGAAATAATGATGGAAATGTGTTTAGCTGATGTGGCGTAAACATAAATATGCTACTTATCATCAACACACTTTGTGGATTTGGCTCAACTGTGAATAAGAAAGAACAGTTTAACTTCTCCCTCCACCTTCATGATGGTTTAGTTTCAAACCATCACACCAGGCTGACCCAGATTTTGGTCAAACTGTTGTAGTACAGCTGACAGGCAAACTCTATAATCAACAGAGAGAAACAATGGGAGAGTCTAACAAGTCTCACTTACTTTATTTGATGAAGATATTAAAAGAAGTTTCATGTGACACTTCTCACCCCACATCAGACATTAAGTGGAAGTTGAGGCCTGGATACAAATAAAAAGCTGAGTTGCTTCAGAAAATTATTAAACATGCATTTTCTCAGCTTTTCTCCTGGACTAAACACTTTCATTCAATATATTTTATGACAGGAGGAATGACCTGACATTTCTAGATTTCAACAATCGTAGCCAAGGTGATTGACACCTATTTTGTTTGATCTTATAAAAGTGTTGGGGGGTGGAGGGGGGGACCTTTTGACCTTTAACCTTTCATTAATATCTTCAAAGCCAAAGCAGCACAAACGACAATTTTTGCTGCACAAACCAGCACAAACAGAGTCGAGTTAATTGACACCCATTTTGTCTGATTTGAAGAAGATGGGAGGGGGGGCTGGTTGACCTTTGATGAACTCTAGAAACATTTCTTTATATCTTTAAAATGATAGTGGCACAAACGAAAATGTTTGCTGCACAAACCTGCACAGACGTTTGACACCAATTTTGTCTGATTTGAAGAAGGTGAGGGGGACAACTTCTTTTTAATACAATTCAGTATCTCTCTGGCTGGTAGGTGTTAATCACTAACACTAGTCATACTTTCACAGGACTAATTTTAACTCTAAAAATATTTATCTTACTCAGAACTGGCAACTTCCTCATGTCAAACTCAGATTGGCATTTCTCATACTTCTGGTTTTGCTGCAGATCAGAGAGTCTACAAAACGTTCAGCATCTGTCAAAGCAATGGAGGAAATCTATATGAATGTTCATCCTGTGAAAACTGTCTGTCAAATTCATGTTAGAAAAAATGAAGGTAAGAACAACACGAGAAAGAGAAGCATGTCTATATTTTATCATTATTATGCAGCAGAAATTAATGTTATTGAAATGTATTTCCTTTGATTAGGTCCTGGCATCTCTAAGAAGAGGCTCTATGTCGGTGTTATCATCTCTCTGGGGCTTCTGAATGTTTTCCTGCTGATTGGACTCATCAGCCTTGGTGTTTTCTGTGAGTTTTGTTTATTTAACTTTCATGAGTCTGTTCTTTCTTTTTAAAGGCAGAAAATAAAAAAATAGAGTGGTTTAATTATTCTCAGCATTAAAACCAACTTTTTAAGCTAAAGTTAAATGAATATAACTTATTACGTTTTTCTGCTTTTCTCTAATAATATACTTTAATTACTTTAACTCATTATGCAGGCAGCTTGGCAGCAGATCTCACCGACACCAAAGACAATCTGACTGATCGTCTCCAGGACAGCAATAACCAGCTTTCTGTAATGATTGAAGAAAGAGACCGTCTGAATGCAACCCTCACAGAAATGTCTAACGAGATCATCAGGCTTCAGAGTTTGTTGAAGAAAAGTAAGTCTTCAGGTGTTTATGAGAAAAACTTATTTTCTAAAAGACAGAAGATCCTTTTCATACCAGCTTTGGTTTAAGTTCCTTCCTGCAGAGTTTCACTTATTGCATCCTCCTCCATCTGTGGGTATTTTATGTTTTTTGAACTGTTACTAAAGACCCTGGATCCTCAAAATAATCTGTTTATAGTTCAAACCTTCATGACTTTACAAATGGTTGATTAAGCAACATTGACTTCCTGTTACTGTCGAACTTAGTAAGCAGTGTTTAAAAAAAGCTAAATATTAATTTATCTTTTAGAGAAAACCTGTCCTGCAGGATGGAGGACGTTCAGCTCTTCTTGTTATTTCCTCTCTACGTCGTCTGGCTCCTGGAATAAAGCCAGAGAAGACTGCAGGAACAGAGGAGGAGATCTGGTGGTGATAAATGACGATGATGAACAGGTGACGTGGTCCCTCAGTGTGAGATTATTTATTTATGTTTGCGAATGAGATTCATATCTTTCTTTGACAGTTTAATGTAAATATTGTGTAACAAGATGTTTCCATATTGCCTCTATTATTTTAGTACAATCCACAGATATCACCATTGTGTTATAGTATTACAACAATGCTGCTGCCTATTTCATGCATATTGATGTTTGAATAGGTTCAGTTTACATTTTTTTAAAAAAAATTTAATACAATGAAAATACACCCAAAAAAATTTAAATACTTTAATGTGAACATTTTAATTTTAAATGAAACTGTCGTCCATCAGGTTTCCTCTTTTTTGCTTGTATGTCTAAAATATTGATACCATATTAGGATAAACTGAGTAGATACAAATCTTAGCATTTCTGACTTCATTTATTGTGCGTTGTGTCGTGTTTGGGATTAAATTATTTAGCCCACACACTGAAACACACTGGAAGAAGATGAATGTTTAGCTGTGTGCTTATGTTTTTATTTTTCCCATAAAATAAAGAAACGTGGAACTGACTTAAAAGAAAAGGAATCCTTTAGATTAAAGTATAGTTAAAGTTTAAGAGGGATTCATTTTTTATGTAGACAATTAGAAAATTTTTAATGTTTAATTTTTTAGGTGGATAAATTCTATAACCTTTAATAGAAATGTTCTTTACCTTGGTTTTTGTCATTGCATGTCATAACATAAAACAGATAACTGCTGTACTGAAACCTTAATATGTTTTCTATAATATTGACAGAATTTTCTTTCTGCAATCATCAATAAAGAAACATGGATTGGTTTGAATGATATAGAAACTGAGGGATCCTGGAAGTGGGTTGATGACACTCCGCTGACTCAACTGTGAGTTTTGAATTTTTCTTTATTATTCATTGTTAAGAAAAAAAACAGGTTTTACCATTCAAAATCTCACTGAAGTGTAAAAGATTAGACAGGACTTACAGTGATTAGTGGCAGCTTTGAGACATAAAATTTCACTCAAACAATATGTAAGAGTTATTATTTCTCACATTAGTAAAATGAGTAAAACATTTGTTCTTCTGAAAAGCTCATCTTATCCAATAAGCATTTGATCCACCACTGACTTTAAACATTTTATACAAAAAAATAAATGAAACATCTCATAACTTTATGCCAGATTTATTTTAACAATGACATAGAATATCAAAAGAAAAACTGAGAAATGTACATAAAATGAGAAAAAACTAATAATTTGCATTTTATTGAAGGAAATAAGTATTTGACCCCCCCAGTAAAACATCAGTTAATATTTGGTGACAAAACCCTTGTTGGGAAGCACAGCAGTCAGACATTTCTCGTAGCTTTTATAATGTGTGCAGAATCTTCAGGAGTAATTTTGACCCTCTCTGCAGATCATCTCCAAGTTCTGGAGGTTTTAAGGTGTGTGTTTGGAAACGCGAAGCCTCAGCTCTCTCCATAGATTTTCATTTGGATTGAGGTCAGGAACTGGCTGGGTCATTCCTTGACTTTGATATGCTTCTTCTGGAGCCACGTCTTTGTTTCCTTGGCTGTATGTTTGGGTCATTGCAGCGCTGGAAGACCCATCAATGACCCATTTTCAGTGACCTGGCAGAGGCAAGGAGGTTGTCACCAGGACTTTGCGATACATGGCAATGTTTAACTTCCTGTCGATGCGGTGAAGTTGGCCTGTGCCCTTAGAAGAAAAACACTGCCCAAACATAATACTTCCACCACCATGATTAACAGTGGGGATGGTGTTCTTAGGGTCATATTCTGTATTTTCCTTCCTCAAAACACGTGGAGTTGAGTTGTGGCCAAAGAGCTCAATCTTGGTCTCATCTGACCACAGTACTTTCTCCCAATCTCTCTCAGAGTCATTAATAGGTTCATTGACAAACTTGTGGTGGGCCTGGACGTGAGGCTTCATGAACAGAGAAACCTTGCGTGCACTGCAGGATTTCTCAGTGTATTACCAATGGTTTTTTTGGAGACTGTGGTCCAAGCTGTCTTGAGATCATTAATCAGCTTCCCTCATATAGTTCTTGGCTGATGTTAAATTTTTCTCATGATCAATGAGACTTCATGAGGTGATATCTTGCATGGAGCTCCAGGTCTGGGCTGATTGACAGTAATGTTGTATTTCTTCCACTTCTGAATATTTGCCCCAACAGTTGTCACCTCCTCAGCCATCTTGTTACTTTTGGCTCTATAGCCCATCCCAGCCTTGAGTAGGTCAATAATTTTGTCCCTGACATCTTTAGACAGCTCTTTAGTTTTGCCCATGGTGGATATGTTGGGGTGTCACTGAGTCTGTTGGCAGGTGACCTTTTATACGAGTGACAATTTGGGCAGATGATTCTAATGCAGGAAACAACTTCACCGAGATCAGGTGGTCTGTGGGAGCCAACATTAGTCATCAAATACTTATTTCCCTCAATAAAATGGTAATTATATTTTTTATTTAAATATTACTTAGTTTTCTACATTATTTTTTATATCCTATCTCTCACTGCTAAAATAGAGCTCCCATAAAAATCATAGACTGTTAAATTATTTGTCACAGTACAAACTTTCAACATCAGAGGGGGATCAAATAATTATTTCCTCCACAAGAAACATACCAATTAATATAAAGAATATATGAAAAAACAGCATTTTATAACAACTGAAAGCAGCATTGTGTGTGGGATTGATTATGCTGTCAATGGCACAGTTTGTAAAATACACAATACCGTCCATTTAATGGACTCAAAGAGAGACTTCACCAAATGGCTCTACATGGCCTCCTAAAGAGCTTAAAATGTCAGATTTCTTATTTCATAACATTGTTATATATAAGCTGTGAAATGATTTTCTTGTTTGCAGACTTACCAAATACTGGTCAAAAAAACAGCCTGATAATGGTGGTGGAGACCCATATTGGGGGGAAGAGGACTGTGCACATATCAACACTGAAAAGTTGTGGAATGATCGTAATTGTTCTTCTTCTATGCAGTGGATCTGTGAAAAGGATCCAGTCTAAATTGGGAGTGTGTTAGGAATTGCTTTACAGTTGAGACTAAGTTTAGCTTGCTCTGCTTTATGCTTGACTGCATTGTTGCCTGTGACTGGCCTCTGTGGTCTCTGTGAACGTCGACATGAAGGCCTGATTGTAGTGACTGCAACAACTGTGTGCACCAACACTGAAACTCCAAAGGGTGGCGCTAAACACCCAATTGATGTTTAATAATAATAATAATGATGATGAAAATCAGTGAACTCATGAACAGAAGAAAAGAAAATACCACAAGACTAGTTTTAAGTATAACTGTGGGGAGATTCTATTGTTGACCCATTTGGATTATTTCTCAGGAACCACAAGGACAAAAAACTGCACTGTTTGTTTATTGACAAATCATGTTATTCAATTCTTCTTGTTTTGTAACAAGACTGTGAGGATTTGGGTTTTTCTCTGTGTTAATTTAGGTTTTTGTGTCGTTTTCATTTAATTCAGTCTCTTTGTTGTCCTGTCCACCCCTTGATTGTCCCCAGCTGTCCCTTGTTTCTCCTTATTGTCTCCCTGTGTATTTAATCCCACCTGTGTTCCTGGTTCCTTGTTGGGTTCTCGTCTTGTCTGCTGTCAAGTCTGTTGTTAAGGTTTAATTATCCCAGTTGCTACCAGCTCTGAACTTTGTTGTGTCTGCTTTTCTGTGTTGCCTGGATTTCTGGACTTTGGAATTGCATTTTCACCATTAAATTATCTTTAATTCACTCCAACATGGGTCCTCTGCGTCTGCCTCACCACCTCTCTACCACAATTCATGACAAAGACAGTAAACAAACTATATCATTCTCACCATAAGACTCATCTCTGAGTGGAGCTCAGCAGTTCATCTTAGTGAATATGAACACATTCCTGTCCACACAGTCTGAGTGACTCATATAATTTCAGGTCTCAACATTTGATCATGTGATCAATTATCATTAACTAATGTGTGTTCAGTGAACTTACAACCAGCAGAACAGCAGGTACTAAAAGCCTCTTTTGGTTACTTGACAGAACAAAAGCTTCTATCTGCTACGTTTACTGTACTGGTTACTGTCCATGGTGATGATGGCGTTGGAAAGTGTTGTAATGGATGATATTATCTTGAAAAGTTGGATCTGTATGTTGTATTTTATTTTCTCTTTTGTAGCTTTTTAAGGCAATTAAATAGTAAGCTTTCAGGTTCTGGAGGTGTCTTTTTTGTACTCTTCAAGTTCTGGTGATCATTTAGATTTCCAAAAGAATTACAAATTTTACTGGTGAGAAAAGATTTTTGAACCACTGAGCAGCATTGAAGTTTGTTCATTCATTCGATTTTTTTCTGTTTCAGTCGATCATTTGTTCACTTGTTTCTTTCTTTTCTTCTTTCTTTCTCCATTTCCTTTGCCTGTTTATACTCAACCTATTATTCCATTTTTAGAGAACGTCTCAGAGCATCAGACAGGAAATCCATTCATTAATGAAGAAGTTTTACTGTTAAACTTTCAACATATATACACTGTTTCATTTGTCTGTCTAATTATACTCCATTTGGAAATTACACCAAACTGTGTCTGAAGCAAAAGGTGGCAGTAAATAAAGTAACAAAATAAATAAACACACAAACTCAGATTTGTCAGTTCAAGGTTAGTTGCCAATCTTGATATTTTACATAAGAGGAAATGTTTATCTGGTTTATGCTTATTTCCTGTGTCTAGATATTCTTAGTTACTCTAGTTTAATCAGTGATAATGCATTGTTGCATTCTCACTGATTAAGATCCTGCTCACATTTTTCAATCATTAACTTTTTCAACTATTTCAGGTTTTATACTAGTTTCTGCTTCTGCTAATTTATGCTATTTCTTTTACTATGTTTTAGTTTTCAGCTTTTTCAACTTTTTCAGGTTCTTAGGCTTTGTTCTGCTTTTTCTTGCATATTCTGCAGCAATCATTCTGCAGATATGCATTTTCACGGCTGTTTTGCTAGGAACAGCAATTTTTCTAGTCTAATCAAACTTTTTACGGATCCTTACGTGAAACTCAGAGAGGTTCCATCAGCTCACCACCAAGATCCCTCAGTTTCTCTCAAACTAATCCAGGCGTCCTTCTTAAATTCAGAAAGAAAATTCTGTAAAATGTTGACATAAAAAGGTTTCCTTTTTGTTGTTAAACAATGCAATGTGTGTTTTTTTAAAAATCAGTTTAATCTTAAATTGGTTTCCTAATTTGTTTGCTCCATTATCTAATTTTAAAAATTGTACCACTGATTACCCCACATATTATAACTAAATACTCATTTAAATGCTTCAGAAGAAACTTTCACAACAAAAAAAGCAGGCTGCCTTTTTGTCAGTGGAATATCTGGTGGTTGATGGTTTTAAGTTTACATAATACTATGCAGAAAATACAAGACAACATGCCTGTTGACTGTATTACACAACGTAATAAGCATAATTTTAATTTTTCTTAGCGGTGTCCCTCTAAAATCTCTCATCACCTGCTCCTCAGGATTATTTATTACCACCAGATCTCCTCCTTCTCTTTTGCAGTCCGCTCTGCCTTCATCCCAGGAGCCATTACCTGAGATTTGTTAGAACAATTGAACTTCAGCCACCCAACAGGACACGTTGTGTCTGAAAGGAAAGAATCAAGTTCAGATGTTCTTAAATTTATATGAAGATCAATTTTTAATTTTTCTGCAAAATATTCAAACTGTTTATATTCGGACCATAATGGCTCCACCAATAGCAAACCAATAACAATTGTGTTGAAATAGATTAAATGAGATCTGTTAAAATGTTGAGCAAAAGAGAAATATAATATGAAAAGGTTATTGACAAACAATATGTTTGTCATGTTTTTATATTAAACATGTCGTCTTATTGTGATGCACATATTTCTCACATGATAAAGAAAATCTTTGCATGTTAGTATATTTATATTGAAGCAACTTGATCATTTATTGAGCAAACATCAAAAGGATGTAAGTTTTTTAAATGTAAAACATCTCTTGTATAGGAATGCCATAAATTCCTCCATACAAACACATTTTAAAGTGATTACATTTATCTTATGTGTGAGCATGCCACATAATTTGGGCAAATTTATCTTTAGATGTGTCATAGTACAACATAAAAACATAAATTCCCTATATATAATATATGTAGGGAATATACTGTATATAGGGGATATAATCCAAGAAAGAAAGTCTTCTCGTGAGATAACTGAGTCCTTTGACATGGCCTGTTGCAGGTTTTTCAAGACAGACATTGCTTCATTGATATGGGTTTCATTGGCATCAGAAATATAAGTACAACATCATGTTCCTATCATTACACACACACCACCCTGACTAGCTGTCAGTATGTCCAACACCATTCTGTTTTGAAGAACCATCAAATGCATTTCACTGAGTTGTTTGTTCTGTCCTTCCTCAATGTCCATGGTAAGATTTAGCAGGGTCTTTATCCTGTGTCTCAATCATCAATGTGGATTTTGCTACTCCAACCCATGGAAAAAGGGACAGTCCCCATTTTTCTGCAGTACTCCAATGTTTGTGTTCCCTGGGAACATTGGAAACCCAGATAGGATCATGTGGTTGGAAAACAATTCCTGTACTTGTCCTCCGTTGCATGTGGTGGGAGTGTACTGCTGTAGTAGAGATGATGATGGTGTGATCAAAAATGAACATGGGAGCACAAGTACCTGACCAGTTCATAGGCAGCGAAGGATAGATATTGCGTCCTCCACACAGGAACCAGCCGCCCTCAGTGGATCAGCGAGGTTGGACCGAAAAAACAGAACACACACGCAGCAGCCGCAGAGCAAAAGAGGCCCCATATCCATGGGGACCCCATTTTTGTTGGTTACAGAGATATCAGAATTTACTCAGGTCTCTATGGAACAGGGGTTAGATGGTTTCTTCACCAACATTGAGACGAGTGGTCCTATAAAACCAAACCCCTTTGTAGCCGGACTTCGCCTCTTCCACAGAAGAGGGGCGAGAGGCCAGACACGGAGAACAGCAGTCAAACAACTGTCTGGGATCAACTCCACCGGCTCTCACCTCTCAGCTGCTTTTTATTATCATAACAAGGAAAAGAGGGTTGGGTTTCTTCACATAGTCACACAGATAGTTTCGTCAGAGAATTCTGATGTTCTAGGATGCTCTTACAAGGCACAAAGCTGTCTCGTCTATGACAGGCAGTTTGATAAAACCAGAAGAGTGAGTAAGCATTTCTAATCTTCAAGCAAACATCCAAAGAACATTTAATAATGTACCATAAAAGAAAGGGGGCCAAAGAAAAAACAAAAAAAATAATAATATGAAAACATATAAACTCATAATTTAAATGAACTTGGATAATAATTTTTCCAACAGCATGACATAAGAAAGATGATATCAGGAGAGCTTTGAATTTCACTTTAAAAATGCCTCACAAAGACAAAGCTGACACTTTTATGTCTTCAAACTACACCCAAAGAATAATGGCAAAACCATTTCAACGAGCAGCAATATTTAGTATTTAAAGAAGAAGAGCATTGATCATGGAAGAGGTTTAGATTGTGAGGGCTCACTCTGTGCAGATATGCTTTGCTCTGTAGATTTCTCATCCATCTTTATTTTCAGCTGGTCACCTGTGAACATCTTGTCACATGTGAACAAGATGGCGGCGCGTGTAGGCGCTGCGGCTCGGAGCTCCCGTGTTTTCGTTTTTTTTAGCCTGTTTTTATTGATGTCTTCGCTCAACACACTACTGGAAGCCGTTACAACTTACAGCAGATTAGAACTGTGGGACATAGGAACACAGTTTGGACTTCACACACCCACCAAGCTGGACTTTATTCCTCCAGAGCTGCTACGAACACCTGGGACTATGATCATTCCCCCCATGCTGCCAAGGCGACGGAGGAGGCAGCGCAAACAAAAGAGGGGTAAGAGAGCCGGCGTGCGGGCTAGGCTACAAGCTAGCCCTCATAAACCGGCCCTCCCCAGCCTCTTCCTCGCCAATGCCAGGTCCCTCGTCAACAAAATCGACGAGATGCGACTCCGGATTATCTCTCGCCGGATGGACAGCTGTGTGACTGTTGTCACAGAGACCTGGCTGGAGGATAACATCCCGGACGCAGCGGTGGAGATAACGGGGCGCGCTCTGTTCCGGGCGGATCGGACTGCAGCTTCGGGTAAGGGCAGAGGCGGAGGTTTGGCATTGTATGTACACAATGCCTGGTGTACAGCCACACACTCTGTCGGAACATTCTGCTCTCCTGACTTGGAATATCTGGCGGTGAAATGCAGACCCTTCAAGTTGGTGAGAGAACTCTCGTCCATTGTGATTGTGGCCGTCTACATACCACCGAGGGCTAATGCTAAGCTAGCATTAGAGGAGCTGTACTGCCTGATCAGCGTGCAGATGAACTCCAACCCGGAGGCGGCCGTGATTGTGGCGGGGGACTTTAATCACGTGGAACTGAAGGCTGTGTTTCCCAAATTCCACAAATCCATAAACTTTCCCACCAGAGACAATAACATTTTGGACCAGGTCTACTGCAATATCCCCGGAGCCTACAAGGCTGTAGCAGCTCCACATCTGGGCATGTCTGACCACATCTCAGTGGAGCTGATTCCTGTCTACAAGCCTCTGGCCTGCAGAACTAAGCCGACCACCAGAATAGTTCAGGTCTGGACTGAGGAGGCCTCCTCTGCACTTCAGGACTGCTTTGAGCATACAGACTGGAGTGTGTTCAGGGACGGCGCAGACTTGGAGGAATACTCATCGTCCGTTCTGTCCTATGTTCAGTTCTGCACCGACGCTGTCCTCCCTGTTAAGACCATAAAAGTGTTTCCAAACCAGAAACCATGGCTGGACAGCACAGTACGGGCCCTGCTGAAAGCCCGGGATGCTGTCTACAGGTCTGGAGACAGGTTGGCTTATAGCAGGGCCCGGTCGGAACTGAAAAAAGGTATTAAGCAGGCCAAGCTCCAGTACAAACAGCAGATTGAGGAACATTTCATCAACAACAACCCCCGAAGCATGTGGAGAGGCATTAGAACCATGACGGACTACAAACACAGCACTCAGCTGACCAGCCGCGACCCCACCCTGCCTGACACCTTAAACAGTTTCTTTGCCCGCTTTGACACGGCGGGCAGCAGAGAAGCCGTACATCTACCCCAACTGGAAGAGCAGCACCAGCCCCTCGTCTTACAGAAGCATCAGGTGACGTCCACCCTGAGGAGGATCAACACCCACAAAGCTCCAGGACTGGACAAGGTGTCAGGCCAGACGCTGAAAACCTGCGCCGACCAGCTGGCAGGAGTGTTTCTGGACATTTTCAATCTGTCCCTGCAGCTCGCCATGGTTCCTGAGTGCCTCAAGTCTTCCACCATCATCCCTGTACCGAAGAAGAGGTCCATCACCAGCCTGAACGATTACCGGCCCGTCGCTCTGACCCCGGTGATCATGAAGTGCTTTGAGAGGATTCTTCTGAGGTACATCAGAGACTTCATCCCCGCAAACCTGGACAGCCTTCAGTTCGCCTACAGAGCGAACCGGTCAACAGAGGATGCTGTCTCCATCACTCTGCACACAGCCCTGACCCATCTGCAGCATCCCAACACCTACGTCAGGATGCTAGTTGTAGACTTCAGCTCAGCATTTAATACCGTCATCCCAGACAAGCTGGTGCTGAAGCTACTCGAGGTGGGGCTGCCCGCTTCACTGTGCCACTGGATCAGAGACTTCCTCACCAACAGGCCTCAGGTGGTGAGAATAAGTGGCTCAACATCGTCCCCACTGGTCCTCAACACAGGCACGCTGCAGGGCTGTGTGCTCAGCCCAGCTCTCTTCACCCTGTTTACACACGACTGCGTGGCCATCCACCCCACCAACACAATCGTGAAGTACGCAGACGACACAACAGTAGTGGGTCTCATTTCAGACAACAACGAGACCCACTACAGAGAGGAGATTCTGCAGCTCACTCAGTGGTGTTCAGCCAACAACTTGGTGCTGAACACAGGGAAGACCAAGGAGGTCATTGTGGACTACAGAAGGTCCAGGAGGACGGCTCACACTCCCCTTCTCATAGATGGAGAAGTGGTGGAACGTGTGGACAACATCAAGTTCCTGGGCCTCCACATCACTTCTGACCTCTCCTGGAATACAAACACCTCCCACCTGGTAAAGAAAGCACAACAAAGGCTCTTCTTCCTCAGGAAACTGAGACGGGCTGGACTTTCCTCACGGCTGCTCGTGAACTTTTACAGGGCGATGATTGAGAGCATCCTCTGCCTCAACATGACTGTGTGGTATGGTAGCTGCACAGCATTGGAGAGGAAACAACTGACACGGGTGGTGAGAA
Organism: Xiphophorus couchianus; assembly: GCF_001444195.1. NCBI lineage: Eukaryota > Metazoa > Chordata > Actinopteri > Cyprinodontiformes > Poeciliidae > Xiphophorus > Xiphophorus couchianus. The sequence continues at coordinate 8,654,079 of NC_040234.1, read as the reverse complement.
CAGCACAAGGCATTGTGGGATGCCCCCTCCCAGACCTGGACTCCATTTACACAGACCGGGTCAAGAAGAGAGCTGGATCCATAGCGATGGATTCCAGCCACCCGGGCCACAGACTGTTTGTGCCGCTGCCATCAGGCAAGCGGTACAGGAATATACGGACTACAACAAATAGACTGAGAAACAGTTTCTTCCCCACAGCCGTCAGAGCCATTACTCCCTGCCGCCCCCCCCTCCCACACATATCATAACCTCGCAGTCACACATACATATCCCCCACCCCCACACAGCCATATTGTTCTGCACTTTGCACATTATCACATTATCTGTACTTTGCCATAATTGGACCTGCTGCTACTTCTTTGGTGTGGTTGAGTGCCTTTAGTTAATTTAGTTGTATATATTGTTATTATTATTATTGTGTGTTTGCTTATTTATACTGTATATATTTGACCTTTTGCACGGGAGCTGCAATGGAAATTTCGTTGAATTCTGTTCAATGACAATAAATGCTATCTATTCTATCTATTCTATTCTATTCTGAAATTGTGGAGGCATGAGTCTTTTTCAAGGCCTGGAGATCCTCACTCAGTCGACGTTTGGCGTCATTGTCTGCAATACATCAACATATCCAGACAGTTTTAGTTTTACTGTATATGTTGAGAGTATTTGCTTTTCAATTTTGATTATAAAAGAAAAAAATGAAACAAACAAGCACTGAGCTAATAAGGGCCGTAGTTAAGTACACAAAACAGTTGTGATAGTTTTAGGTTTCTAAGCAGACTCACACTGAGCGTTGGTGAGCAGGCAGACGCTGAACACTCTGAAAAACAGAATAACACTCAGATAGAAACAACTCTCCGAACCTGAACAGAAGGAAGATTACAGCCAAGACACCAGACAACAGAAACATCAGGTTGTTGGTCTGAACTAAACTCACCTCTGCAGTTACTTAAATAAACAGAATTGGAAAGTCTGCATGAATGTGTTGAACATGAATGTGCTTTTTCTCCATTGTGACACGTTGGTTGCAGGCTGTGCAGCACCAACAACTAATGTAACATGCAGGATTGGTTGCAAAGTGTCTTATTGTGCATACAACACCTCCCCTCAGACATGATAACTTGCCTAACCAGACAGAAATCAAATGGACTTCTTGGTTTGCACTTTCATATGCAAAACAGTTATTTTTTTGCATGTTGGTTTCTTCAAGAACCCCCCCATAAAAAGTCAACATCCTGCTTTCTCTGAGATTTGGTAAAATCACTGTATACTGTAAGCTATTTCACTAAAATCCCAAAGCCTGATAGATGTTCAATGATTTTTATTTACATTATCTTCTGTCATTACATTTTTTTCAGATCACGTCAGAAAGTGTTGCTTTTGAGATTTTGCAGCCAACCTCACTTTGGTTTGGATATATTCTTCCCTTCAAGTTGAAAACATCACCTCAAAACTGCTTGTCATATTTACGTATTCATATCAGACAAGTTATCTTTGTCTGATATCAAAATTACATCGAAGATTTGAAAGATTGATTATGACAAAAAACAGTTAATTCAGAAGAAATCAGTGAGGGGGGGAAGTACTCAAAATAATGCACAAAAACTATGAACAAAATGATAAGTCTGCAAAAATTTATTGAATTTTTTACCTGAAAAAGTAGGTTATAATTTGCAAGTCTGGTGACATGGGAGAAAAAAATGTGGCCTTGAGTTATTAATTCATTATCACAAAGTGTCAGACTATTGTTTTATATTTATAACTTTGTTGTTGCAACTTTTCTAAAAATGTCAGCAATTTCAGCTAACAAATAATTCATGCACAAAATTGACAACCAGACTTAGTTTTTGGTTATATATTTACAATTTTCAATATTGCACCATGAGATGGCTTGGTCTCAATGTTTGGATTTCTTCAAGATGCTGTTTTCTTTAAAAGAATAAAATCTGCTCTGGGATTTATAGGCGCTTTCATAATCCTGTTAGGTGTGAGTGTCTTCTTTTCTTTCTCCACTGACCCCTTGATGGACCGCTGACCCCTGTCTCTCATTTGTTTGTATTAGTCCATCTTATCCCTTAAATGTTCACTTTAAATTTTATTCTTGAAGGCTTATTACTACAGCAATAATAGATGGTCTTGCTCACAACTACTTCATAAAAAATGCCTCCTGGAGTAAAGAATAACTTCAATATTCATGAATAAAATTCTTTCCTACAGTGTTGCAAACAAAAAAAGAGAGAATGTTTTATCTAACAACCACTGAATTGCAAATGCAGATGTCAGAAAAATGTTTCTTATTGTCTAATTTCTTTGTTTTCATTGTTTGTGCAAAGTTTATGATGGTTCACATAAACAAGAAAACCAAACTATGAACCAACAGGAAACATTGCTGCTTGTCCATTTGTTTATCTTTGCAAAAATCTGCCACAAACTTTTAAAACTCTTAAAGTGCTATGAAAAGAAACACATAGGCTTAGACCAATTTTCCATTTTCTTTTCTGCTCTACAATGATTACTGCCCCCAGTTTCTTGTGTTCACGGAAAAACAGCATTTCATCGGTTACATGAATTAACATTTAGCTCTGTTACTGAAAGGTAAGTGAACTGCTGAACTCTTTATGTTTGAACCTCTGAGAGGATTTTCCAACATGTTTATGGTCAAAATAGCTTAATTTACCCATTGCTTGTTCAAATACAAGAAAGAAGTACAAAGTGAGGCTGGTCTGTGCCTCACCTCTGCCAGTGTTGTGTCACACAGTAAACGTTGCAAGCGGTTCATGGCCATTGCTGTCTCTTTATTTCACAAAATAAAACATGTCTGACCATACATGTACTCCACATACTGACGTTTCACTGTCTGTTTGACATATTTAGTGCGTCTGCTTGGCCATAAATGTGCAGTGAAAATGAAGCAGAAGGTATTGGTACACACTGATCTCATTAAAGCAGCCAGACTTTTAAAAATGAAAACAAGCAAGGATGACTTGCAAAAATGTTGCTCTTTTCAGCTTCATCATTTTATTTTTTGTTTTGTTTTTTTGAATAGTTTTGCTTGCCAGCGATTAGCATTTATTGTGTTTCACACTTAACTCAAGAGCACATCAGTGGGATTTTGTGGGGTCATCTGTGTAGATTGTTTTACATAGACCCCTAGTCTGTTCTTGCAGACTAGCGGTCGGCTTCATAAGTTTTTCAATAGTTATGTAATTCAGTGGGTACTGTGGTTTGCCTTTTTGTTCCCACATATCTGAGTCAGCATTTTGCCTCAGTAGTTGCGGTAGTACATTGTTAGAGGCGGGTACGGCTTCTTCCTCTGAGTATTTTGGCTCTCCCTCAGAGGAGTTTTTCAATAACTGAATTAAAAGTCAATTAGAAATATGTGAACACAGAATTGGAAAGTCTGTGTTTCCATATTTCAAGAAAAAATATGAAGGCTATTTTGGTCATAAACTTTGAAAAAGAGATTTTAAAATGACCAGTGACCGATGTCCACTTTAACCTGTGACTTTACAGGCTTTGACCAATTTTTATTACAATTTGAAGATGACAAATTCAGAATAAATCTTTTCATTTATTTCTACTGAAACCGTCAAATGTAGTAGTTTTCTCATTCTCTGTAAACAAATGTTAAATTTTAGATCTATGGTCTGTGTTATAAATCAAAGATTTATGGGTCAGGAGACTGACTGAGTCTCAATGCCAGGAGCCAAAACAGGAGTCTCCGGTCGCCGATCATGCCTTCCACAGAAGAAGGTCCAGGCCTTACATCTGTGAACCGCAAACCATGTCCACTCATAATCAGTAAAAAGACCTCTACAAAACAAAATCCATGTTTCCTGCAGATAAAACAGAAAGTCATTACAGCCAGGCAGACGCCGACCTGACAAAGTGAAGCCATTCTGACTGAAAACCCAGTACAGGTGCCTCACAGCTGCACCAATCACATGCAGACAGTGAATTGATAAGATGATCAACTGTCCAGCACACAGCTGCTTTCAAAGAGAGGTTCAGCTCTATCCCTCAATCACTGATGCAAATTAAGACTCCTGCAGCAAAGGTCACCTTGACAAAAGGCCATGTCTTCCTGTGTGTGTGCAGATCTTCGTTCTTCAAGCTGGGTCGTAACTCAATTTTCTTTTCTTTTTTTTTTTTTAGCAATTATTTTTCTTGCAGAGAGAAGAGGGAAAATACATAAAGCAAAGGTACAGAGTACAGGATTCGACGAACGGGCTGCTCGCTCTAACCATTGTACCAAGCCTACTGAGACTGCTGTGTGCTTGATCAACATAGATATTCCAAGGGTTCATCCGGCAGCTAAGAGATTCTCAAAGGTTCCTCCGATCGTTCATGGGTACCAAGACCACTCTCCAGGACTTCTCTTTGTGTTCCAGTCTCCAGACCCAGTCTCTGGAGCTCCTCAGTTAATCTCCTGACAAGTTTTTCTGTGGATTTTCTATGCCTTGGAGTTGACCACCGGACAAGTTTCTCCTCAATTTCTTCTCCAGGGTTCCTCTGATGGAAATATCCGTCCCTCAGTTTACCCAATCTTCATTCTGCAACAGTTGTTCCTCTTTTGTTTCTGATTAGCTCATCTGATTATTCTGTCAGTTCCACCTCTACCTCTTTATATAAGTTCATTCGTTGTTATTATTCTTGACTTTACTCTTCTGCTTTCTGCCTGTCTCCTTTGACTTGACCTGCTTTAATTGTTGTAAGTAATTCACTATTTTATTAAAGTATTACATTTTGCCACAGTCAATCTCTACACTTGGGTACTCTGCAAACTGAAATCTAACAATAACAGCTGTGTGACAGTCAGACAGTGTAATCCAGAGAGAAATTTAAGCTACGATGTCAGAAATAAATCCTAAGTGTCTCTTGCATAGGACTCGTATGTCATTTACTGGAAGGAGCAGCCTGGATAAAAAAACATTTCTTAATTGGTTCAAGAACTGGAATAAACTGTTTTATATCATTCTATTTTTATTATAAGAGGAATGGCCTTAAACTTCTACATGTGAACTGAAAAAGAAGTTATTTTAAAAACTGCTAAATTGACAAGCTTATTTTGCAATGTTTCTAGAAAATTACTTTACAGAAAATGTAGTGTACATGGTGATGGGAAGCAAATGATGTTTCCATGATGTGTTAATTAAATATAAATTTAGTCTATAGTTTGAGATATCTAATTTAAAGGCACCGCTCGGTGTTTTCTCTGTAATTTAAGCATTAAACTTCTAATTTATGTATAAGGTTGTAAGAAGATTAAGTTGTCTCTCTCAAAAATAACATTTGTTTTTTGGTTTTAACTGTTCAGCATGCTTAAAACCTGCAACTTTTTCATGAAATACCAATTCTCACAGTGTTCATGTAGTTCTGTTTTGGCTGCAGATAAGACAGACAAACCAATGGAGGAAATCTATGCTAATGGTTCTTTCAGCAATATTTCAGTTGTAAATGGCAGAGGTAAGAATGATCTCTGAGTGAAAAGCACAAACATATGTTTTTAATATTATCCAGGAAAAAATTAATGGTTTTGAAGCTATTCTTTATTTTTCATCAATTTGAATTATGTTAGTTCACTTTATATTTTCTTGTATTATTTACAGAGTTTTTTGTTGGTTAATAGTTATTAATTATATTTATTTTTTGTTTAATTATTTTTGTTATTTGCTTTCCTAAGCAAGACAGAACTGTGGGTCCATTTTCCATCAGTACAGGGAAAAAAATGAACCATAAAGACGTTTTGGACTTTTGCCTATGAAACTTCACCCCAGTGCAGCAGCAACGGCTCATGGATTGAACTTTTATAGGATGTTTGGTTTGACAAACAATCACCTTTACAAATGGTATTGAAATAAATTGTCCTTGTTAAGGTTCTAACAGCTCTAAGAAGTGGCTCATTGTGGGTCTTATCTCTTTGGGGATCCTGAGTGTTGGCCTCCTTATTGGACTCATCAGACTTGGTTTTCACGGTGAGTTTTGTTATTTATTTATCTCCCATCATCCTGCTCTGCTTCACTGTTTAAGGCACAAAACATGGCTTGAAATAAGCTCATTTAAAGAGAAGGAATAATTTCATGAATGAATACCATCACAACACTACAGTGGCTTATGAAAGAATTAATGTATCTTGAATTTTTCCATATAATAATACATTCAAATTAATATGTTTCATTGGAATTTTATGTGAAAGAACATTTTTTTATTTTTATCAATTAATAATTTTATTTAAAATTATTTGTGATTCAAAACATTTTTTACAGATAGAAAAAAACTGAAAGGTGTGGTGTGCAAAACAATTCAGCTCCACTGGGACAATACTTTGTGGAACCACCTTTTGCTGCAAGTCTTTTAGGGTTTATCTCTACCAGCTTTGGCATTAGAGTGATGTGAAGTGATGGTTCTTCACCACACATTGTTTTGCATTTTGGCTAAAAAGGTACATTTTGGTCTCATCTGACCAAAACACAGATGAGCAAAACAACCATAAGAAGCGGTACTTCTTATAGTTTTCTTTTTGCCACTCTTCCATAAGAACCACATTTTTGCAGTGATGGCTACTAGTTGTCCTGTGGACGGATTCCCCAACATGATGTGTGGATCTCTGCATTTCACCAGAGTCACCATGGGCCTGTTGGCTGCATCTCTGATCAGTGCTCTCCTGCTCTGCCTGTTCGGCCTGTAAGTTTAGGTGGACGGCCTTGTCTTGGTAAGTTTTCAGTTCTGCCATACTCTCTACATTTCCAGATGATGGATTGAACAGTGCTCTGTTCAAAACTTGAGAAATATTTTATAGTGTAAATCAGCATTAAACTTCTCCACAACTTTCTCCCTGACCTGTCCTGTGTGTTGCTTGGACTTCATGATGCTGTTTGCTCCCCAATATTCTCTTAATCTCAGAGCAGCTGGATTTGTCCTGAGATCAGATCAGATTACACACATGGACTCTAGTCAGTCATTAGGAGTCATCAGGCAACTTCTGAAGGCAATTAGTTGCACTCAGAAAAAAATGGGGTTGAATACTTTTGCATGTCGCACTATTCAGTTTATTATTTGTTTAAAATGTTTTGAATCGTTTACAATGTTCTTTCTACTTTACAGTTATATACCGCTTTTGTGGTTGTAATGTGACAAAATATAGAAAAGTTCAAAAGGTATGGATACTTTTGAAAGTCACAGTATTTCCTTGGAATTAAATAAAAGTTTTAGCAGATTTTCTGTTTCATTTTTTTTCTGTGACAAACCCTTTGAAAAGGATTGCCTTGCCTATAAATCGGGGAAAAAAGTATTAATATCAAAATCCAGAGTAGCAGAGGTTTTCTCAGTTTGTTGAAAATTTTTTTAAACAGGTAAACATATTTTATCATGCTCAAATAAACATGTTTTGCATTTCTGATATATTTTACCTTAAATTATTTCAGCTCATGCATTATCGAGCTTGGCAGCAGGTCTCTCTGATACGAAAGACAATCTGACTGATCGTCTCCAGTCCAGCAAAGACCAGCTTTCTGCTATGACTAAAGAAAGAGACCAACTGAATGCAACACTCTTGCAACGGTCTAATGAAGTGACCAGGCTTCAGAGTTTGTCAAGTAAGTTGTGAGAACAGTTTATTTATAGAAAGTTAAAAACCAATGCAGGCTTTGGTTTAAGTTGGTTTTAACTTATCTACTTATAGTTCATATCTTAATGACTGATGAAGCAAAACTACATTATAAAATTTAACTGAATTTGACAACACTTTTTTTAACAATAACAAACATAATAACAAATATAAAAAAAATATATACTGTATTTTTTTTTTTGTCGCTTTAGAGAAAACCTGTCCTGACGGATGGAGGATGTTCAGCTTTTCTTGTTATCTCCTCATTACTGAATCTGGTCCTTGGAAGAAAGCCAGAGAAGACTGCAGGAAGAGAGGAGGCTATCTGGTGGTGATAAACGACGATGATGAACAGGTGATGTGATCTTTCAATGTGAAATTCATTTATGTTCAGATTAACAGATTCATGCTTTCCTATTTGCTTTAAGAGAAACATTGTGCTACAAAATGTTTCCATAATGTTTCTAGAATTTGAATACAATCTACAGACATTTCCAATAATTGCACATTTAAAATATGTAGCAGTAGTTCTGTCTACAATGCCTATTGATGCTTTGAATTTGTTCACGTTTTTCTGTTTTGATTACTTGCCAAAACAATAATATCAAAGATAAAGTGAGTAGATACAAACTTTTTTAATTTATGAAGAGACAAAGCTGTGTAAACACATCTTGCCCTGCGTGAGAAATTAGACTTCAAAGTTAAAAACTGGTTGTGCAATTTTCTGCAAATTAATTCAGCCACAATGTGTCATGTTGAGGTTGGGTTTTCTTAGCCAACACTGAAAGCAGATAAAGGTTTAACTTTCATTTTTTATTTCTTGTAAAGCACAGAAGTGTGGAAATTGCTTGCCGGAGAGGGGATGTGTAAAATACCAGTTTAGTTAAAATGGTTGCTTTTAATTTAAATAGGATTTTGATTATTTTTAAAAAGACATATTAAAATTTGAGTTTTTTATTTACTGATTGAATACTTTTATGCTGCTTTCTTTTTATTCCTAGAAAATGTTTCTTTTCTTTGGCTTTTTATTGTAATATGTTGTAAGACAAAACACATAACTGCTTTGCTGAAACTCGTAGCTTAATAGTTTTCAGTCTCAGTTATTGATTATGAATACCTGCCTACTAAGGCTTATGTATTGCATATAATACATGAATGATTAAAGTTCTGCATTGGAACAGCATGATTCTTCACATGTATAGAATAAACACAAACAACTTTTCTCCAAAATGTAAGAGTTTATTTAACAAAAATATTTCAACCTTAAAATCCCTTAATCAACAAAATCATTAAGTTAGAATCATTCACCCCAAATACAAAGAAAAAATTTACTTTTGACCAATAAAGTCATGCAATGATGTCATAGTTCAATGTGAACTGTGAATGTTTCAGCTAAGTTTTGAAGTACTGGAGCATGGAGCTACCTTGGTATAACTAGCATATAATCATTTCACCTTTAGAATTACAGTAACACTGCAACGGACTGGCGACCTGTCCAGGGTGAACCCAGCCTCTCGCCCAGAACGTTAGCTGGAGACAGACACCAGCACCTCCTCCTGACCCACTAGCGACAAGGTTGTGAAAACATTAATGGATGGATGGATGGAATTACAGTAACAGACTTTAGTACTTTTTACTAATTAATTTTACAGGTTAGCGATATGAGATGAAAGAAAAAATACCAATAGAACAAACAACAAGGGTTACTTTGAAGTTGCAATGCCTTCATTTTCAGAGCGATTGGATCTAGGCATGCAGTCGTGTCCAATGTAACCTGTAACAGCTGCAGAAAGGGAAGGAAATGTAGGAAGTGGGCCACTAGGCCGTGTTTGTAATGACACATTGATCAATCTGCCACACTTCTCCTTTTACTCATCAGACTGAAAGTGAGTTCCATCCATCCATCCATCCATCCATCCATCCATCCATCCATCCATCCATCCATCCATCCATCCATCCACTTTCTAACACCCTTGTCCCTAGTGGGCTTGTGATGTGCTGGTGCCTATCTCCAGCTAACGTTCCAGGCGAGAGGTGGGGTCGTGGCGGGTCAGTGTTGTACTGGATGTACGCACCCAGTACAACACTTTCATTCTATTGGCTGAGAGGTTGCCAGGCGACAGTGCCAAAAGGCAGTTTTATGTTTCGTAAGTGAGCAGAGTTAATGCAGTTCATTTTGGGTTTAGTAGTTTTTTTATACCAGTGTGTTTGTTAACTCTATGGCTGGGTCCCAACATGGCTGATCTGAAACATTTAAACAAAAAATTTAAAAACAATTACTTTTAAATAGTACTTTACAATAGAACATTTCTTGATGTTTGAGACAGTGTTCTTCATTTTTTCACATATAACACGTTTATATGTGGAATTAAACACTTACAGTAAAGTCTCCAACATATAAATTGATATAGTGCGACTGGAGTGTAAGCATTTAGAAATATTGATCTCAAATAGAAACCTGCAAAATAATTCAATTACATTTCTTTGACAAATGAGTCTGCATGGAAATGATTTCTTTTGGAAGGGGAAGGACAGGAAATATTTTAGAATAGTATAATTTTCAAAGTGACCAATATATCTGGATTACAATTATAATATGCACACACTGTGTTGTGATTCAACTCTAAAAGCAATATTTTCTATGCTGTTTCACAGAAATTTGTTTTTGCCTTATCTGACAAGTCACCATGGATTGGTTTGAATGAGTTGGTTGATGGCACTGCTCTGAGTTCTGAGTAAGCTTTTCCTTCTTTTATATTAATCCTGACTATGAACCAGAATGGGATCGCTTTACTTTAGTTTGTACCAAGATTGGTGTTTTATTCTGTATAAAAACATTTGTGTTCAAAATAATAACAGTCCAATATTACAAATCAGACCAATCATGGGTTTGATGGAAACTTATATTTAATTTATAATTTTTCTACATGATAAGTAAAGTAGAGTACATCCTATATCCAGTGGGTGGTGCATGTTGCTACAATCGATAGTAGTCACACAGGCACACCAGCAAGAAGGAAACAAACGCACCCAGTACAACACTTTCATTCTATTGGCTGAGAGGTTGCCAGGTGACTGTGCCAAAAGGCAGTTTTATGTTTCATAAGCGAGCAGAGACCATATCTGAGCTCGAGGAGAAGTTTTGAGAAGTACAAGCGTTACAGGTTTTGAGAAGAAAGACGTGAAATCCTGCTTTCAAAATAAAAATGTAGGCAAAATTAATAAAAGTTTTGAGAACAAAAGACAAACAAAACAAAACAGAACAAAATCTTGTTTTCAGATTGAAAATGTGTGCTCTTGGATTATGGCAAGAAAATTCCCCCTATTTTATTACAGAAATAAGGTTTTACAAACAAAACAATACAACATTACCCATATAAATAGAATATTTGGTTATTAGCAGCAATAGCTTGGCTGATGGTCAATTCAGGAAGGTGTCACAGCTAAACAGAAACACCAGGCCAAATAAAATGTGTTTGTAAAGGAAAAAAGCCTGAAATAATCAAGAAAATTTAAAATTGTGATAATAAACACTTTTTGGAAACACTGCATTTATTTTGAACACAACTTTGTTTCTCTTTCAAAAGTAAAGAAATTGAATCCTTAAAATATGGGAAGTTGTTGTGCTAATGCAAACTGTGTAAATCATTTATTCTATACTCCAAAGCCAACTGCAATGTAGAACATCACAACTTATGAGCTGACATTTCGTTTCTGATTGTTGTGAAATATAATCTGTGAAATAACTCTCTTGTTTACAGGCCTAAAAAGTTCTGGGGACATGGCAAGCCTCATAATGCTCATGGAGGTGAGGATTGTGCACAGATTGGGAGAAACCACAAGACATGGAATGATAATAAATGTGATGGTTCTTTCCCGTGGATCTGTGAAAAAGCTCCAGTGTAATGATGGGTATATATTAGCGGTTGCTTTCCAATTGAGGCTAAATTTAAGCTTTACGTTTTGTACTGCAGATACCTGAAAATGTTTTAACATTACATATTATAGATACAGTGCAGTAGCACCATTTCTAAAGTGCCATTTTTAAAAAAACACAAATTATCCATTTGCAGATTAGATTTAACTGTAATTTCTTTCACATAAAAGCTTCTTAAATATGGATCTGCAGCCTATTGTTGCTGCCAGTCTGCTGTCTGCTTCATTGTTGAAATTAATCCTGTCATCTGTGACATCTAGCAGTTTGTGGACGTCCACAAAAAGGCCTGATTTTTGTGACTGCAACAAATGTTCACATCAATACTGAAAGTACAGCTACCATTTAAATGGTAGCTGTACCATTAGAAGAGAAAATAAAGAAAAACAACTGAACATGAGCAGAGAAACAACAAGACAATTGTTTTTAAGAAATACAGTGTGGAGAGATTATATAGGACAAAAAACTGCATTGTGTGTTTAGTGAGAAATTATGTCATTTTCTTCTTCTCTTGTAATTAGACAGCATACAAACTGCATCAATTCCCACCATAAGACTCATCTCTGAGTGGAGCGCAGCAGTTCATCTTGTTGAATATGAACACATTCCTGTCCACACAGTCTGAGTGACAGATTGAGATCATATGATCAATTATCATTAACTAATGTGTGTTCAGTAAACTTACAACCAGCAGGTACTAAAGGCCACTTTTTGTTACTTGACAGAACAAAAGCTCCTATCTGCTACATTTACTGTACTGTGGCATTGGAAAGTGTTGTATGGACGACGTTATCTTGAAAAGCTTTACCTGTATGTTGTAATTCCTTGTGGCTTTAAAAGACAATTAAATAAAAAACTTGCAGATTCTGGAAGCGTCATTTTTGGGTATATTTCAGGTTTTCTGGCTCCCTCCCACAATATAAAAGTTTGCATGTTTTTATTTTATTTCTTTATTTAAATGGGTCAATTTTTCTGAGGGATACACTGTGAGAATATTGTGATTTTGGTAATTACTTGTTTATAAGAGAGATATTCTGTTGTCCTACCATGGACACTTGCAGCATCCAAACTAACATTAAAACACTTTCAACACAGGTTGCTGCTTTGACACGACTCCCAAGACATATGTATAAAGCATATGTATAAAACCCCACAAGAGAACATAAAATATTTGAAAACCAGACACCTATGACCTGACAAGTGAATCACAGCAACGACACAGAAACCCTCAGTTTCTTTGTCGTTCAAACCAATCCAAGCTGATTTGTTAGTAAATTTAGACACACGTCTGATACGTTTAAATTAATTACAAATATAAATACTCTATGTCTGTTTGCTTCTGGAATGTGTGCCTTGTGAGAGATGCTTGCAGGAAGACATCTAAACGGGTCAAACTGGAAGCTGACACCATATGGTCTGCAGCAAGAGTGATGACTGATATGGCAGAATGAACAATGGACGATTAAGGGTCGAAGTTTATGAACCAGAGACAGAGGAACTGTACATGAGACCACGGATGTACAAGACACCTCATTGTTAGTTCATCAGTTCCTGCACCGTTTCTACAGAAGGAAATAAACAAGAACTCTGAATTTTGCATTCTACATTACAGCAGCTTGTAGGTGCCACACACCTGTAACTCAAGAGAACAGAAGAAGCAGCTATGCTATGTGATTAACTCAAGATAATTAAATAGGCTATGTAACTAGGACCGCAATAAGGAAATAAAAAGAAAGGGTCTGGGAGGAGCTGTTTTAGAGCGGGCAGGAGACTGTAACTAAAGCACGCTGCTGTCCGTTCTCCTTACAAGTAAATCTAAAACTCATTTGTCTCTCTCTTCCTTTTCAGTTTGAGAATGCTTAGGTAGATGAACCTGACAATGTCTCTGTCAAATATCAACACAAAAAACATGTTTTGAAATTATGAATCACAACACAGGAGATGCAGATTATTAGTTTCATGTTTTCAGCATTTCTATTGACATTAACATCTAAAAAGCAGAGGGATCACCAAAACACTGTTGTAACATTTAAAAATTTATTTTTTTTTTGTCACATTTCTTTTTAAATACAACTCAGTATTTTTCACACATTACACACCACATCACCTGTTCATCAATGTCATCTGACACCACCAGATCTCCTCTGTTCCTGCAGTTCTCTCTGCTTTTATCCAATGGGGTCAAAATCCTTAGAGATGAAATGACAAGAACCACTGAACATCCTCCACCCTGCATATCATGTTTTTTCTAAAAGAAAAAAGAATATTTATGTCATGATTTTAGTCGTCGAGAACAATGTAGCCACTCAGAAAGACGGTAGAGGTGAGAAACCGCTTCTTTAATTTCTTCAAGTGGGATCACAAACTGACACAGACTCCTGAACTGGTAGCTCAGGGAAACTCAAATCACAGACTGAATAGACAACGAACTATCAACACAGTAAACAAGACGAAAGACTAATTACACGCGGAACATAATCGGAGAACGAGACACAGCTGGGTACAATCATCAAGACTACTGATTAACTAATAAATTTGGAAAAGCAACACAAAAGCAATACAAAATCCAAAATCCCCACAATTTAGCTATTCTTAACCTTGGTTACTAATTATTACCGTAATAAGAAATCAATGGGTCAATTAATCACCCATTTGTCGAGTCATTAAAATTTGAAATATAAACAGATTATTTTGAGGATCCAGGGTCTTTAGTAACAGTTCAAAAAACATAAAATACCCACAGATGGAGGAGGATGCAATAAGTGAAACTCTGCAGGAAGGAACTTAAACCAAAGCTGGTATGAAAAGGATCTTCTGTCTTTTAGAAAATAAGTTTTTCTCACAAACACCTGAAGACTTACTTTTCTTCAACAAACTCTGAAGCCTGATGATCTCGTTAGACATTTCTGTGAGGGTTGCATTCAGACGGTCTCTTTCTTCAATCATTGCAGAAAGCTGGTTATTGCTGTCCTGGAGACGATCAGTCAGATTGTCTTTGGTGTCGGTGAGATCTGCTGCCAAGCTGCCTGCATCATGAACTAAAAGTAATTAAAGTATATTATTAGAGAAAAGCAGAAAAACTTAATAAGATATATTCATTTAACTTTAGCTTAAAATGTTGGTTTTAATGCTGAGAATAATTAAACCACTCTGGATTTTGATGATAGAATAATTTTTATTTTCTGCCATTAAAAATAAAGAACAGACTCATGAGAATTAAAAAAAAACAAAACTCACAGAAAACACCAAGGCTGATGAGTCCAATCAGCAGGAAAACATTCAGAAGCCCCAGAGAGATGATAACACCCACATAGAGCCTCTTCTTAGAGCTGCCAGGACCTAATCAAAGGAAATACATTTCAATAACATTAATTTATGCTTCATAATAATGACAAAATATAGACATGCTTCTCTTTCTTGTGTTGTTCTTACCTTCATTTTTTCTAACAGGAATTTGACAGACAGCTTTCACAGGATGAACATTCATATAGATTTCCTCCATTGCTTTGACAGATGCTGAACGTTTTGAAGACTCTCTGATCTGCAGCAAAACCAGAAGTATGAGAAATGCCAAACTGAGTTTGACATGAGGAAGTTGCAAGTTTTGAAAAAAATAAATATTATTCAGACAAAAACTGTTGTTTTGAGAGTGAAAAACCAAAAATCAAAAATGTGCCACCTATATTTATATTACCTAAATGATTGTGGTATTAATTCTAACGATGCTTTAAAATTAGTCATAAAAAACTCTAGACTAGTGTCAGAGATTTACACAGACCAACCAGAGAGAAACTGATTAGTTTCAAAACTGGCCAAACCTTTATGCACACTACAATCTGGCTTAGACTGAATAAGAGCATATTATTTATACATGAACATATTTTTATGAGGCTGCTCAGTGGCGCAGTTGGTAGCACTGTTGCCTTGCAGCAAGAAGGTCCTGGGTTCGATTCCCGGCCGGGGTCTTTCTGCATGGAGTTTGCATGTTCTCCCTGTGCATGCGTGGGTTCTCTCCGGGTACTCCGGCTTCCTCCCACAGTCCAAAAACATGACTGTTAGGTTAATTGGTCTATCTAAATTCTCCCTAGGGGTGAGTGTGTGTGTGCATGGTTGTTTGTCCTGTATGTCTTTGTGTTGCCCTGCGACAGACTGGCGACCTGTCCAGGGTGTACCCCGCCTCTCGCCCGGAACGTAGCTGGAGATGGGCACCAGCAACCCTCCCGACCCCATTAGGGACAAGGGTGAACAGAAAATGGATGGATGGATGGATATTTTTATGATCTACTTCCTTAACAGTAATAATGTTTTTTTTAAATCAGTGAAGTAATCTTCAAATATTAATAAATGAGTTAATATTACAACTACTAAACCACCAACTGACACAGTTTGAATACATTTTTCTGCATAAAGTCATAATTTTCTTTAGGTTTATTTACATCTCCAGTAGCATCAAGCCATGCATCAGTTTTCATGTCACTTCCTCGGTGCAGTCACTACAGTCTCCAGCAGATGGCAGTCTCTGCTCTCTGTCAAACTGTGAAATAATTTGAATACTTCCTCTGCGGTGTTGCTTTACCTTGCAAATTACACTCACTTAATTTCACATAAACTGTCTAGCTGACGCATTCAATCACACACAGACACCAGTTAATACTGCAGGTGGGTTACTGTGTACGAATCGCCTCTTTATTTTTGACATTGGAAATCGTAATAAACAGTGACCAGGCAGAAAGCAGAAAATAGTTTATTGTAATATTTAAATTCATTGTATCTAGAAGCAGGACTATTAAAGCACTTTATAAAAGTTTTGTTTTTAGAGATGGAATACTTAAAACTCAAGAATAAAATATAAAACATTATATTTAGAGGCCTTTTTTTTTCAAACACCCAATTTCAGCACTTTTTCCACAGATCCAGTGTTTAGCACCATCACATGAAAAATCATTCCAAAACGCTTTGTCGTTATTGACATGTACACAGTCTTCCTCGCCCATCTTCCACTGGTCCCACCATTATCAGGCTGAGAGTCATGCCAGTTCCTGTTAAATTTGTGACAGAATTAGACCACGTTTCATACGGCGCAACAACAGACACAAACATACAACTGAGATTGTGCTTTAAAGCACAGAAATAAAACCACATGTAATACAGTCAACAGGCATGTTGTCTTGTATTTTCTGTATAGTATTATGTGAATGTAAAACCATCAACCACCAGATATTCCACTGACAAAAAGGCAGCCTGCATTTTTTGTTGTGAAAGTTTCTTCTGAAGCATTTAAATGAGTATTTAGTTAGAATATGTGGGACAATCGGTGGTACAATTTTTAAAATTAGATAATGGAGCAAACAAATTAGAAAAACAATTTAAGATTAAACTGATTTTTAAAAAAACACACATTGCATTGTTTAACAACAAAAAGGAAACCTTTTTATGTCAACATTTTACAGAATTATCTTTCTGAATTTAAGAAGGACGCCTGGATTAGTTTGAGAGAAACTGAGGGATCTTGGTGGTGAGTTGATGGAACCTCTCTGAGTTTCACGTAAGGATCCGTAAAAAGTTTGATTAGACTAGAAAAATTGCTGATCCTAGCAAAACAGCCGTGAAAATGCATATCTGCAGAATGATTGCTGCAGAATATGCAAGAAAAAGCAGAACAAAGCCTAAGAACCTGAAAAAGTTGAAAAAGCTGAAAACTAAAACATAGTAAAAGAAATAGCATAAATTAGCAGAAGCAGAAACTAGTATAAAACCTGAAATAGTTGAAAAAGTTAATGATTGAAAAATGTGAGCAGGATCTTAATCAGTGAGAATGCAACAATGCATTCTCACTGATTAAACTAGAGTAACTAAGAATAACTAGACACAGGAAATAAGCATAAACCAGATAAACATTTCCTCTTATGTAAAATATCAAGATTGGCAACTAACCTTGAACTGACAAATCTGAGTTTGTGTGTTTATTTATTTTGTTACTTTATTTACTGCCACCTTTTGCTTCAGACACAGTTTGGTGTAATTTCCAAATGGAGTATAATTAGACAGACAAATGAAACAGTGTTTAGACCTGAAATTATATGAGTCACTCAGACTGTGTGGACAGGAATGTGTTCATATTCACTAAGATGAACTGCTGCGCTCCACTCAGAGATGAGTCTTATGGTGAGAATGATATAGTTTGTTTACTGTCTTTGTCATGAATTGTGGTAGAGAGGTGGTGAGGCAGACGCAGAGGACCCATGTTGGAGTGAATTAAAGATGATTTAATGGTGAAAATGCAATTCCAAAATCCAGAAATCCAGGCAACACAGAAAAGCAGACACAACAAAGTTCAGAGCTGGTAGCAACTGGGATAATTAAACCTTAACAACAGACTTGACAGCAGACAAGACGAGAACCCAACAAGGAACCAGGAACACAGGTGGGATTAAATACACAGGGAGACAATAAGGAGAAACAAGGGACAGCTGGGGACAATCAAGGGGTGGACAGGACAACAAAGAGACTGAATTAAATGAAAACGACACAAAAACCTAAATTAACACAGAGAAAAACCCAAATCCTCACAGTCTTGTTACAAAACAAGAAGAATTGAATAACATGATTTGTCAATAAACAAACAGTGCAGTTTTTTGTCCTTGTGGTTCCTGAGAAATAATCCAAATGGGTCAACAATAGAATCTCCCCACAGTTATACTTAAAACTAGTCTTGTGGTATTTTCTTTTCTTCTGTTCATGAGTTCACTGATTTTCATCATTTTTATTATTATTAAACATCAATTTGGTGTTTAGCGCCACCCTTTGGAGTTTCAGTGTTGGTGCACACAGTTGTTGCAGTCACTACAATCAGGCCTTCATGTCGACGTTCACAGAGACCACAGAGGCCAG
Source organism: Xiphophorus couchianus (assembly GCF_001444195.1). Taxonomy (NCBI): domain Eukaryota; kingdom Metazoa; phylum Chordata; class Actinopteri; order Cyprinodontiformes; family Poeciliidae; genus Xiphophorus; species Xiphophorus couchianus. The sequence continues at coordinate 8,635,648 of NC_040234.1, read as the reverse complement.
TCACAGGCAATAATGCAGTCAAGCATAAAGCAGAGCAAGCTAAACTTAGTCTCAACTGTAAAGCAATTCCTAACACACTCCCAATTTAGACTGGATCCTTTTCACAGATCCACTGCATAGAAGAAGAACAATTACGATCATTCCACAACTTTTCAGTGTTGATATGTGCACAGTCCTCTTCCCCCCAATATGGGTCTCCACCACCATTATCAGGCTGTTTTTTTGACCAGTGTTTGGTAAGTCTGCAAACAAGAAAATCCTTTCACAGCTTATATATAACAATGTTATGAAATAAGAAATCTGACATTTTAAGCTCTTTAGGAGGCCATGTAGAGCCATTTGATGAAGTCTCTCTTTGAGTCCATTAAATGGACGGTATTGTGTATTTTATAAAATGTGCCATTGACAGCATAATCAATCCCACACACAATGCTGCTTTCAGTTGTTATAAAATGCTGTTTTTTCATATATTCTTTTTATTAATGGTTGTGTTTCTTAGTTTGTTTTCCAGTTTCTAAATAAATATGAAGATAAAGTGGAGGAAATAATTATTTGATCCCCCTCTGATGTTGAAAGTTTGTACTGTGACAAATAATTTAACAGTCTATGATTTTTATGGTAGCTCAATTTTAGCAGTGAGAGAAAGGATATAAAAAAAATCTAGAAAACTAAGTAATATTTAAATAAAAAATATAATTACCATTTCATTGAGGGAAATAAGTATTTGATGACTAATGTTGGCTCCCACAGACCACCTGATCTCGGTGAAGTTGTTTCCTGCATTAGAATCATCTGCCCAAATTGTCATTCGTATAAAAGGTCACCTGCCAACAGACTCAGTGACACCCCAACATATCCACCATGGGCAAAACTAAAGAGCTGTCTAAAGATGTCAGGGACAAAATTATTGACCTACTCAAGGCTGGGATGGGCTATAGAGCCAAAAGTAACAAGATGGCTGAGGAGGTGACAACTGTTGGGGCAAATATTCGGAAGTGGAAGAAATACAACATTACTGTCAATCGGCCCAGACCTGGAGCTCCATGCAAGATATCACCTCATGAAGTCTCATTGATCATGAGAAAAATTAAAAATAAGCCAAGAACTACATTGGAGGAGCTGATTAATGATCTCAAGACAGCTTGGACCACAGTCTCCAAAAAAACCATTGGTAATACACTGAGAAATCCTGCAGTGCACGCAAGGTTTCTCTGTTCATGAAGCCTCACGTCCAGGCCCACCACAAGTTTGTCAATGAACCTATTAATGACTCTGAGAGAGATTGGGAGAAAGTACTGTGGTCAGATAAGACCAAGATTGAGCTCTTTGGCCACAACTCAACTCCACGTGTTTGGAGGAAGAAAAATACAGAATATGACCCTAAGAACACCATCCCCACTGTTAATCATGGTGGTGGAAGTATTATGTTTGGGCAGTGTTTTTCTTCTAAGGGCACAGGCCAACTTCACCGCATCGACAGGAAGTTAAACATTGCCATGTATCGCAAAGTCCTGGTGACAACCTCCTTGCCTCTGCCAGGTCACTGAAAATGGGTCATTGATGGGTCTTCCAGCGCTGCAATGACCCAAACATACAGCCAAGGAAACAAAGACGTGGCTCCAGAAGAAGCATATCAAAGTCATGGAATGACCCAGCCAGTCTCCTGACCTCAGTCCAAATGAAAATCTATGGAGAGAGCTGAGGCTTCGCGTTTCCAAACACATACCTTAAAACCTCAAGAACTTGGAAATGATCTGCAGAGAGGGTCAAAATTACTCCTGAAGATTCTGCACACATTATAAAAGCTACGAGAAATGTCTGACTGCTGTGCTTCCCAACAAGGGTTTTGTCACCAAATATTAATTGATGTTTCACTGGGGGGGTCAAATACTTATTTCCTTCAATAAAATGCAAATTATTAGTTTTTTCTCATTTTATGTACATTTCTCAGTTTTTCTTTTGATATTCTATATGTCACTGTTAAAATAAATCTGGCATAAAGTTATGAGACGTTTCACTTATTTTTTTGTATAAAATGTTTAAAGTCAGTGGTGGATCAAATGCTTATTGGATAAGATGAGCTTTTCAGAAGAACAAATGTTTTACTCATTTTACTAATGTGAGAAATAATAACTCTTACATATTGTTTGAGTGAAATTTTATGTCTCAAAGCTGCCACTAATTACTGTAAGTTCTGTCTAATCTTTTACACTTCAGTGAGATTTTGAATGGTAAAACCTGTTTTTTTTCTTAACAATGAATAATAAAGAAAAATTCAAAACTCACAGTTGAGTCAGCGGAGTGTCATCAACCCACTTCCAGGATCCCTCAGTTTCTATATCATTCAAACCAATCCATGTTTCTTTATTGATGATTGTAGAAAGAAAATTCTGTCAATATTATAGAAAACATATTAAGGTTTCAGTACAGCAGTTATCTGTTTTATGTTATAACATGCCATGACAAAAACCAAGGTAAAGAACATTTCTATTAAAGGTTATAGAATTTATCCACCTAAAAAATTAAACATTAAAAATTTTCTAATTGTCTACATAAAAAATGATCCCTCTTAAACTTGAACTATACTTTAATCTAAAGGATTCCTTTTCTTTTAAGTCAGTTCCACGTTTCTTTATTTTATGGGAAAAATAAAAACATAAGCACACAGCTAAACATTCATCTTCTTCCAGTGTGTTTCAGTGTGTGGGCTAAATAATTTAATCCCAAACACGACACAACGCACAATAAATGAAGTCAGAAATGCTAAGATTTGTATCTACTCAGTTTTTCCTAATATTGTATCAATATGTTTGACATACAAGCAAAAAAGAGGAAACCTGATGGACGACAGTGTCATTTAAAATTAAAATGTTCACATTAAAGTATTTAAATTTTTTTGGGTGTATTTTCATTGTATTAAATTTTTAAAAAAAAAATGTAAACTGAACCTATTCAAACATCAATATGCATGAAATAGGCAGCAGCATTGTTGTAATACTATAACACAATGGTGATATCTGTGGATTGTACTAAAATAATAGAGGCAATATGGAAACATCTTGTTACACAATATTTACATTAAACTATGAAAGAAAGATATGAATCTCATTTGCAAACATAAATAAATAATCTCACACTGAGGGACCACGTCACCTGTTCATCATCGTCATTTATCACCACCAGATCTCCTCCTCTGTTCCTGCAGTCTTCTCTGGCTTTATTCCAGGAGCCAGATGATGTAGAGAGGAAATAACAAGAACAACTGAACGTCCTCCATCCTGCAGGACAGGTTTTCTCTAAAAGATAAATTAATATTTAGCTTTTTTTAAACACTGCTTACTAAGTTCGACAGTAACAGGAAGTCAATGTTGCTTAATCACCCATTTGTAAAGTCACTAAGATTTGAACTATAAACAGATTATTTTGAGGATCCAGGGTCTTTAGTAACATAAAGTAAGTTTTTCTCACAAACACCTGAAGACTTACTTTTCTTCAACAAACTCTGAAGCCTGATGATCTCGTTAGACATTTCTGTGAGGGTTGCATTCAGACGGTCTCTTTCTTCAATCATTGCAGAAAGCTGGTTATTGCTGTCCTGGAGACGATCAGTCAGATTGTCTTTGGTGTCGGTGAGATCTGCTGCCAAGCTGCCTGCATCATGAACTAAAAGTAATTAAGGTATATAATTAGAGAAAAGCAGAAAAACTTAAGATATATTCATTTAACTTTAGCTTAAAAAGTTGGTTTTAATGCTGAGAATAATTAAAACACTATTTTTTATTTTCTGCCTTTAAAAAGAAAGAACAGACTCATGAAAGTTAAACAAACAAAACTCACAGAAAACACCAAGGCTGATGAGTCCAATCAGCAGGAAAACATTCAGAAGCCCCAGAGAGATGATAACACCGACATAGAGCCTCTTCTTAGAGCTGCCAGGACCTAATCAAAGGAAATACATTTCAATAACATTAATTTATGCTTCATAATAATGATAAAATATAGACATGCTTCTCTTTCTTGTGTTGTTCTTACCTTGAATTTGACAGACAGTTTTCACAGGATGAACATTCATATAGATTTCCTCCATTGCTCTGACAGATGCTGAACGTTTTGTAGACTCTCTGATCTGCAGCAAAACCAGAAGTATGAGAAATGCAAAACTGAGTTTGACATGAGGAAGTTGCAAGTTCTGAGAAAGATAAATATTTTTAGAGTTAAAATTTGTCCTGCGAGAGTATGACTAGTGTGAGAGATTAACACCTACCAGCCAGAGAGATACTGAGTAGTTTTAAAAACATCCTTAATTTATATACAGTATAAAAAAAAAGGTTAAAAAACAATATTTCAAAAAATGATGAATTGGGCCAACATAAAAGCAGAAGACAACATATCGGACTTCAACTCGGTAGTAACTCAAAGAACTCGAGCAGAAATTGACCTAACAAACAAGACAGAAAACACAACTTATTTGCATCTTTACAAACCATGTGGTAATGAAAGAGACCAAAATTAATGTTCTAACTAAACTGTAAAAAACAGTTACAACTTGTTGTTACATTTAATATTTTTTCAAAATATCTCCTGCTGAAATCTAGAAATGTCAGGTCATTCCTCCTGTCATAAAATATATTGAATGAAAGTGTTTAGTCCAGGAGAAAAGTTGAGAAAATGCATGTTTAACAGTTTTCTGAAGCAACTCAGCATTTTATTTGTATCCAGGCCTCAACTTTCACTTAATGTCTGATGTGGGGTGAGAAGTGTCACATGAAACTTCTTTTAATATCTTAAAAGTTGCATCAGAAAAAGGAAGTGCGACTTGTTAGACTCTCCCATTGTTTCTCTCTGTTGATTATAGCGTTTGCCTGTCAGCTGTACTACAACAGTTTGACCAAAATGTGGTGCAGCCTGGTGTGATGGTTTGAAAGGAAACCATCATGAAGGTGGAGGGAGAAGGTTGCACTGGCTCCAGCCTGCTGAGAAAGTTCATCCTCTGCAGATAGTTGTTGAATTAACACTGCATAAACTGTTCTTACTTATTCACAGTTGAGCCAAATCCACAAAGTGTGTTGATAATAAGTAGCATATTGTTTACGCCACATCAGCTAAACACATTTCCATCATTATTTCTCATGAGTCCCACTCCTGTTGAATTGTTAATGAAGTTCAGGAGTTGTTGATTGCTGAGTTTGGCAACGCATCGTGTGGAATAGATGAAGTACATTAAAGAGCAAAGGACTGAGCACACGTCCCTGAAGAACCTCCAAACCGAAAGTAACACTTCAATCACACAGCTTTCTTAAAACACATTGCCACGGGGCGTGCTGTGGTGGCATAGTTGATAGTACAACCCATGTTTGAAGGCCTTGAGTCCTCGACGCAGCCGTCGCGGGTTCGACTCCCGGACCCAATGATATTTGCATGTCTTCCTCCCTCTCTTCCCCCTTTCCTGTCATCCTACTTTCATGTAAGGGACACTAGAGCCCACAAAAAGACCCCCTGTAGGTGAGGGAAAGAAACAAAAATACATTGCCACTAAGATATTTTCAAGCTGAAGACTGAACTGTTGCAGGATTGGCAGACATAGATAAGATTGTGTGAAGTACATTTCACACAATCTTATCACACAAAACACATTTATGTGTTTCACACATAAATGTACTTCACACAATCACGTCATTTCCATGATGGACCATCAGAATTTTATTTATAGAAATTTTAGTTAATCTTTTTGTCGTTGAAAGCAGAGGTTTGCTGCAGCATAAAAGCGTAAAGACACAAACGATATACTGTGATGTCACAGGACGGCAGTGATGGAGTTTGTATGCAAAATATTTTCCACCTTGAGGTTTGGAGAATCGCTCTGCTCAGTAAAATATACCAGACCATCTCAGATTAACCTTCCCTGATGAGAAAATCATATATTTTTAAACTGAATAACACATTAACAAAGAAACTATAGCTTCATAATTATTTCTGTGTTTCATGTGTTTATGATTGTCAGTCTTTGACATCCATAATGTGAGACTCTGAGTTGTGTTTGTGTTCACCGTTTTTACTTTGAACACCTCTATCAAAAGTAGAGAAACTGTATTTAAAATATGGGAAGTTGTTGTGTTTATGGTAAACGTCAAAAACCATTTCTGTCTTCTAGGGTCCAAAACCAACTACATCCTTTTCTATTGTGGTATATTTTGGCTGTCTATAATTTGGCTGTGTGTATTTTTTTAGTGTGTAATTTCTGTGCCTAGATCCCTAACTTAGACCTGACCATTAAAAGAGCGTCTGCGTCTCTGCTGAGCAGGTGTAGTGTGTGATTTTTAAGAAGGATGATGTGTGTAAGCAGGAACTACAATGACGACCCGTCCAGTAGGGATTCCATTTATTTAGCAAGTTTTTAGGTGAACTGTTCAAACTGCACATGTACTTTTGGTGCAAATGAGGAGTGTTCTGACTCCATCATTATGTTTTGTTAAGTATTTGGTTGGTAAATTTTAAGTTAAACTATGGACCCTTACTGACACCTGGTGGACATTGTTTACATATTTAATTTGGTCAGTCAAGCAGAACTCGTCCAGCTGTACGGTTGGTGTCTTCGTCTGTCCTTCAGACACGTTTGTTCCTTGGACACTATTTGTCTGTAAGTTCATTTTATTAATCATTATTCCAGCATTGTGTAATATTTTGTAGAAAAGTTTTATGTTTCCCAACCAATATTTAAAGCTACATCGTTAGCTAATTGGAGAGAATTGGGAGTCACGTGTTTGCCTAGTTGTTTAATGTATCTGTAGCTGATGTATACTTTTGTGTTTTGTTACAGTTTTACAAAAACTAAAATAAAATAAAGGAAAAGAAAAGAAAAACAAACCAGCAAAGAGTTGCAAAATAAAACAAGAAAACTATCAAGGACTGGATTATTTTCAACAACTCAAGTGTTAGCTAGCTGTCTAGCTTTGTAAGAGCAACACATTGTGAGGGCAGCATAAGGAGTGTTGTGGATCTGCATCCAAAGTTCATTCTGACCTGACCAGAGAAAGTAATGTGTCACTATGTAGACACAACCCACACATCATGGAGGACAATGATTCAACAACAAATGAGTCGTTGGATGTAGTTGTCAAGAAAATCCGAGCTCATCCCGCTTCCCCATGCTGGAGATTTAAGTTTAACAGTAATAATAAATAAAGTTATCTTTAAAATGAATCACTCAAGTGACATCAAGGCCCAACAGTAGACTTAAGTGTCAATAAAATAAATCTAGTTGTGTGTGTTGTTTTTGTCTCATGCAAACTTTGCTTTAATTCTACTTTTTTCTATCTAATCATAAGAAATCATAGTCAGTCAGAGAGAGTCATTAAACAGGAAAAGCAGGTTTCCTGGAAAAAGAGGAAGTTTCCAGCCTGCAGATTTATAAAAATAGCTGAGACTATTCCTTATTTTAAAGCATGAAAGTTTTAAAGAATGAAATCTAAACATTTTGAGTAATTTGATAAGATTCAAAGTAAAATACTTATATTAATATTGGTTTACTTGTAATAATACTTACACTTACATTTGTGGGAACACTTACAAGAAAAACAAGTAACTGTAACTTTGGTATCAAATAATTAGAATCATGGATTATTCTTGGTTTCTTTTCAGAAAACATCTGTAATAACTCACATTAAGATTATAATAAGAATAATTAATAAGTTATGGTTATAAAATTATAAATGAATGCTAAATCAGAGAAGCTAAGGAAAATAAATGTGATTTTGACATTGAACTTGAAATGGTGTAAAAGGTGTAAAACTGCAATTAAACATCACTGATATGTTGGAGGTAGATGGTAGGTGAAAGGTGAAAGGTTAAGGGAAAAAGGGGAACTAACAGGAGAGCAGAGATGACCAACGCCTTATTTGGAAACAGGTTGAACAACTTAAACGTTTCAGAGAAAAGGTCATGCAGGCAAGGGACACAGGAGGTTGAGCAACCCTGAGACATTAGCACAGACATCAGGACATAATGTCTGTAAGACAGTGATGGATATGAGATCATCTGTCTAAGCAGACAGCCAATGAAACAAGCACAGCAACAGTGCTAGCCAATGCAAATGCACCAAAAGGGTGGATAAACCCTATAAAAGGTGGGTGCAAAAGAGGAACCTTTGGTTGGATCCTCCAGGCAGCTTCGAGCCAAGATCGAGATGGACAAAGAACTTTGCAGCTGAAGAAGAGCCGGGGCCACAGAGCCGAAGACTGTCCTGCTCATGGAGACCAACCCGTCTGGCCCACAACCTGTGGCTTCGAATCGCACTTCTCTCATCAGCTGGATTCAGACCCCAAAGGCAAAGAAGAAGAACTGGTGCCTTCCTTCCTGCCAGCACCAAGTCCTGTGTGACCTCACCATCCATGTGGAGAAGAAGCTCATCAGACCTACAGAGATCCCTGCCTTCATCGATCAACTTCCTCCTCCTGCTGCAGCACCTTCTTCATCATCAGGCCAGGTCTGGGGTTCGAAACACCAAACTCCGTCCGTCTCTCTCAAAGGTTCCCTTTTTTAGTTCTCAGTGTCAGCAGTAGGGAAAGATAGACTAGATGATTGATTTTACTTATTTGATTATTTCTGCTACTGAATTAAGCTGTACTGATCCTTGCAAAAATGCCTTACTAATAAAATATTTAGCATAAAGAAAATCTAAAAGATGTTGTGGACATTCAGTTAATGAGTCACCTTAAAGTTCTTTGATGGTTGTAAAATAGCTGTGATGTTTGATTCTGGAGAGGAAGAGGTGGAAAATGTTTTTAGGTTGCTGGTAGCCCATATGTACAACATCATCCTTGGGACTCGCCCGAGTCACTAAAACCTACCTGGTTCAATAACAAGAGCAAGTTGTAAAATAGAGAACGAGCGACCATTAACAGGTGTGCTCTGTGAAACTAGTTGGCTGCAGGCTGCTCAGTCTGGCTAATTCACAGGGGGAAGAAGGTTGGGACACCTGGATGTTGGCCGTCAGAATCCAGGCGAATCGTTTCTCGAAACCAGCTTAAACAGAGTTTACTTCAGTTCTGGACAGGGTAAATCCCAGCAGATTTAGGAAACTCAATTAACCCGTTAGAAGGAGAGCTGGTAGCACATCTCCCCTCTCAGAAGAGGAAGTACGAGAGTGAGAGAGTAGAGAAAGAAGAGGGGGGGGTGTTGCACAACAACATAGTGCATCCAACAACCTGCTCCCAAGACTCATCTTTGTGTACCCCTGCCTTTGGGAGGCCTTTCAGTCAACAAGCCTTCTAAGGAGGCAGAAAGAGTTGGCAAATCACCCCAATCCAGACCCCACGTCTTAAGCTGAAGAATGGAAGCTGCAGACGAGGATAGTGAGGTTTCCCCCATAAAACTAGCTAAGCCTGGTGGTAATGAAGCTAGGGCATTCGTCCCATGTTTTCGAATTAAAAAATGTTTAAAGTTGAGAGGAAATTTGAAAATATCACTAAGTGATATGTACTATTGGAAGACATTATCAACAATCCCTAAACACCAACAATAAAGTCTTAAAAACCTTACATTAAATAAAACTAACAATGCTTAGCCTGGTGGAGGTGCAAGTAAAGCCTGGTGGCCCGCCAGGCTTATAATACACTGAGGAAAGTCCTGGTAAAATATTCATTTATCCTAAAGTACTAAATGCAGATATACTGTCAGGAATTTCCTGTCTACCAAAGTCCAACTCTATCTTTGTATGTCATAAAAGTATATATTAGAAATGAAGCCTAGGCACAAATTCAAACTGGAAGACTCTTTTATCCCCACCGGGACCCGTTAATTGAAGCGACCTGCCCACAATCGTCGACCTATCAACGCCGGACCAAGCCACGTCACGTCCAATCATCGACCAATTCCCAGCTGATAAGGACCTTCATTCATGGTGTCCTTCGCTCTCCAGCCGAGCTCAACCCACCACCACCCCTTCTCCTCCATTCGCCCGGTCCTGAGGCCCGCACCCTTCTTCAACCTCCACCACCAGTGCCGGGCCCTGGGGGATGACGTTCCTAACAGCATCGGGGATGCTCATCTGAAGCCTATCGCTAACGCTGCGATAACCGTTATCCCCAGCCGGGGCCCGAGCGCCAAAGACTTTAAATTCTGTTTGTCAATAAACTCTTCTAATTTTCTTCTTATCTCCGTCTGAGTCTCTCCAGATTGAATTGGTATTTCAACTCCTAAAAATGTTCTTATTCATTTGCCGCTTAAATCATGTTTGGGTTTTTTTCTAGACTTTTAAAGAGTATGAAGTCATAAGCAAGAATTTTGTACTTCATTTACTGAGTTAATCTAGATACAGGGCATGTTAAGACAAACTACAGTCTGGGTTAGACAGAATAACAGCACATTATCTACACAAAAACATGTTTATGTTTCACTTCCTTAACAGCAATACTGTTAAGGAAATCAAATCTTTGAAATCAGTGAGGTAATCCTTGAATATTAATAAATTAGTTAATATTACAACTACTAAACCACCAACTGACTCAATCTGAATACATTTTTCTGCATAAAGTCATAATTTTCTTTAGGTTTATTTACATCTCCAGTAGCATCAAGCCATGCATCAGTTTTCATGTCACTTCCTCGGTGCAGTCACTACAGTCTCCAGCAGATGGCAGTCTCTGCTCTCTGTCAAACTGTGAAATAATTTGAATACTTCCTCTGCGGTGTTGCTTTACCTTGCAAATTACACTCACTTAATTTCACATAAACTGTCTAGCTGACGCATTCAATCACACACAGACACCAGTTAATACTGCAGGTGGGTTACTGTGTACGAATCGCCTCTTTATTTTTGATTGGAAATCGTAATAAACAGTGACCAGGCAGAAAGCAGAAAATAGTTTATTGTAATATTTAAATTAATTGTAACTAGAAGCAGGACTATTAAAGCACTTTATAAAAGTTTTGTTTTTAGAGATGGAATACTTAAAACTCAAGAATAAAATATAAAACATTAGAGACCTTTTTTTTTCAAACACCCAATTTCAGCACTTTTTCCCAGATCCAGTGTTTAGCACCATCACATGAAAAATCATTCCAAAACGCTTTGTCGTTATTGACATGTACACAGTCTTCCTCGCCCATCTTCCACTGGTCCCACCATTATCAGGCTGAGAGTCATGCCAGTTCCTGTTAAATTTGTGACAGAATTAGATCACGTTTCATACGGCGCAACAACAGACACAAACATACAACTGAGATTGTGCTTTAAAGCACAGAAATAAAACCACATGTAATACAGTCAACAGGCATGTTGTCTTGTATTTTCTGTATAGTATTATGTAAATGTAAAACCATCAACCACCAGATATTCCACTGACAAAAAGGCAGCCTGCTTTTTTTGTTGTGAAAGTTTCTTCTGAAGCATTTAAATGAGTATTTAGTTATAATATGTGGGACAATCGGTGGTACAATTTTTAAAATTAAATAATGGAGCAAACAAATTAGAAAAACAAGTTAAGATTAAACTGATTTTTTTTTAAAACACACATTGCATTGTTTAACAAAACATACAAAGAGGAAACCTTTTTATGTCAACATTTTACTGAATTTTCTTCTGAATTTAAGAAGGACGCCTGGATTAGTTTGAGAGAAACTGAGGGATCTTGGTGGTGAGTTGATGGAACCTCTCTGAGTTTCACGTAAGGATCCGTAAAAAGTTTGATTAGACTAGAAAAATTGCTGATCCTAGCAAAACAGCCGTGAAAATGCATATCTGCAGAATGATTGCTGCAGAAAATGCAAGAAAAAGCAGAACAAAGCCTAAGAACCTGAAAAAGCTGAAAACTAAAACATAGCAAAAGAAATAGCATAAATTAGCAGAAGCAGAAATTAGTATAAAACCTGAAATAGTTGAAAAGGTGAGTTAATCATTGAAAAATGTGAGCAGGATCTTAATCAGTGAGAATGCAACAATGCATTATCACTGATTAAACTAGAGTAACTAAGAATAACTAGACACAGGAAATAAGCATAAACCAGATAAACATGAACTGACAAATCCATGTGTGTTTGTGTGTTTATTTAATTTGTTCCTTTTTTTCCCCTCCTTTTGCTTCAGACACAGTTTGGTGTAATTTCCCAATGGAGTATAATTAGACAGATAAATGAAACAGTGTATATATATTGAAAGTTTAACAGTAAAACTTCTTCATTAATGAATAGATTTCCTGTCTGATGCTCTGAGACGTTCTCTAAAAATGGAATAATAGGATGAGTATAAACAGGCAAAGGAAATGGAGAAAGAAAGAAGAAAAGAAAGAAACAAGTGAACAAATGATCGACTGAAACAGAAAAAAATCGAATGAATGAACAAACTTCAATGCTGCTCAGTGGTTCAAAAATCTTTTCTCACCAGTAAAATTTGCAATTCTTTTGGAAATCTAAATGATCACCAGAACTTGAAGAGTACAAAAAAACTGTTGGGTTCCGAGGTTTTTGTTTTTCTTTGTTTGTTTGTTTTTGTTTTCTCTTGCTGTTTCACCGTTCGTCCACCAGATAGCGACAGAGGCTGCTTTTCTGGAGGAGCAGCACGTGGACCTTACCACAGGGGCCGCTTTTCATTGGCTGATGCTCATTCTACGTAGTAGCGCGGCTACCACGTCTCACAAACACCTTTAGCTTGCCGTTAGCTAAGTACAGCATAAAGGCAGAACTGATACATCTTCTACACTTTGAAGCCTGTCTGCTACACAGTCTTACCTTAGCTAAACAGATCAATATGCAATGTGTCTGTATCTGACATACACTAAAGATTTTATTTTAGCAGAAAAGGCTTTGGACTAAACTGTTACTTGTGTTAGCCACTCTAGCACCAAGTACAGTGTATCAGGCCTCGGCACACTCAAACATTTGCCAACAAACCACAGGAATCACCCACTGATGTCAAAAGTAAAGTACAAAACGATGAATGCCCGACTTACCCAGCCTTGCAAGAGCAATAGGCATCAGTGATCTTGTCCACAGCTATATTGATGTAGAGGGTGTGTGGATCTGCAGTTTTCCTCATCGAGCGAAAGCATTTTGCTGTGACGTGCACAATGTTGGAGGCATCGCGTGACTCAAACACCTTGATCTCATCCAAAAAAGATGACATGAACTTCTTAGTTCCTCTGTCCATTGTAGTAGCTGATATATTGTGAAAATCCGGTAGAAATGATGCACTAATCGAGTCAGAAATACACTGCAGAGAAACAGTCAAAGTGGAAGACGCCTTGTTTGTGAGACTTGCGACCACGTGGGATTTTTTAGGTCGGTTGTGGGCGGAGCTTGGTAAGGTCCATGGTTCAATGCATCTGTCTTTGATCATCTCATTATTTATCCTGGAGCTTATGAGGAGCTGTTATTGGTTTTCTCAATGGTTGATTATGGTATATTTTGTTACTTTTTATTATTTGTGTTTTTTATTATGTAAAGCACTTTGAAACTACATTGTTGCCGAAATGTCCTTCACAAATAAACCTGATTGAAATGGAGCCAGCAAGAGGAAAAAAATCAGACATCTGGGAATAGTTGAGATGATCGTTCACAAGATTCTTAAATAAAAACAATTTACCCCATCACCTCCAAAATTCTCACCTTCTTGAAATTTCCACTATTTCTTTGTTCTGCAAAGATATACTAGTTTTGCACAGCAGAAACAGACTTAAAGCTGTTGGAAGAATAACATTCTGGCCTGATGAGAAAAAATATAAGGGATCAGATCAGAGAGCCAACTAGAAAACCAAGAAAAAGAGGATTTTTGAAGAATTTTAGTTTTTCAGGAGGCAAATCAAAACTCAAAGAATACTGTCTGCCCCAAGAAGCACTGCACTCCAAATACACTAAAACAAATGTCTATTGTCAAATCAGTCGATGACAAAAGAAAACAGCCAACAGTCAACATATACCAGGATTAGCTACAAATAATTTTAATAACTAAAAAAGATTAGTTAAATAGGGTTTAATTGACTCTCCTGTTACTAAACATGAGTTTGACAAAAACTCATGATATTTAACATTAGTATGTTTAAAAAAACATACTAATTTTTTTAAGTATGTCTATCTGAGTGACAAGGCTGCCACAGTTTCAACAGCAGATGTCACTAGTGAGAAATGAATGAACCACCGAGTAATGAACCTCTGGGCAAAGCAATGGTCTGGGAAGCTTCATTGCTTCACGAGGCTTCATTTGGCCATCACTACTCTCTGTGTTTTTCTCTTGAGAAATATTCTGAGTAATTCCTCTCGTTGTCCTCCCTCTTCAGGTGTTTCTTCGTGACGCCGTGGATCCTCCCAGAGAAGATCTTGTCCTGGTTTTTTTGGATTTCACTCTCCTCGTGACGCCGTGGATATTACCCACTGGTTGCCCGAGTTTCACCCTCACCTCTTCAGTCTGATCACAAGCATTTCCTGGTTTCTCTGACTGGCAGTCGGACCGATCCTCTGTCTCCCTCCACGCCAGAACTTACCTGTCCGCCCTCCACGTCTTCTTCTGGATCCCGCTCAGCCTCCCCTCCCCTCTGGAACCTGGACCTGCTTAAGGATTTTCATAAGAAGACCAAAGCCCCGTCCCCCGCAGTCAAACCCCTCCCAGACCGAGATCATCATTTCTACAAGTAAGATCAGTCCAATTCATCTCACAACTCCTGTTTCCAAATACCCTAAACTCACGATCTCTTTTTGCTGCCCCATAGTGTGCCGACGACTCCGTGAATCTTCCCGAGGAACCATACCCTCTCCACCTCTCTTATCTCTGTATTTCAATAAACAATCTTTAGCTGATTTTCTGTTCTGCATGTGGGCAAAGAAAATGGATCCCAACATGACAAAAAGACACCTCCAGAATCTGAAAGCTTACCATTTAATTGCCTTTAAAAGCTACAAAAAATAAAAATAAAACAACATACAGGTCCAACCTTTCAAGATAATATCATCCATTACAACACTTTCCAACGCCATCATCACCATGGACAGTAACCAGTTCAGTAAACGTAGCAGATAGAAGCTTTTGTTCTGTCATGTAACAAAAAGTGGCCTTTAGTACCTGCTGTTCTGCTGGTTCTAAGTTCACTGGACACACATTCATGATCAAATGTTCAGGCCTGAACGTATGTAAATGTGAGTCACTCAGACTGTGTGGACAGGAATGTGTTCATATTCAACAAGATGAACTGCTGCGCTCCACTCAGAGATGAGTCTTATTGTGGGCATTGATGCAGTTTGTATGCTGTCTAATTACAAGAGAAGAAGAAAATGACATAATTTCTCACTAAACACACAATGCAGTTTTTTGTCCTCATGGTTCCTGAGAAATAATCCAAAGGGGTCAACAATATAATCTCTCCACACTGTATTTCTTAAAAACAATTGTCTTGTTGTTTCTCTGCTCATGTTCAGTTGTTTTTCTTTATTTTCTCTTCTATCGCCACCATTTAAATGGTAGCTGTACTTTCAGTATTGATGTGAACATTTGTTGCAGTCACAAAAATCAGGCCTTTTTGTGGACGTCCACAAACTGCTAGATGTCACAGATGACAGGATTAATTTCAACAATGAAGCAGACAGCAGACTGGCAGCAACAATAGGCTGCAGATCCATATTTGAGAAGCTTTTATGTGAAAGAATTTACAGTTAAATCTAATCTGCAAATGGATAATTTGTGTTTTTTTAAAAATGGCACTTTAGAAATGGTGCTACTGCACTGTATCTATAATATGTAATGTTAAAACATTTTCAGGTATCTGCAGTACAAAACGTAAAGCTTAAATTTAGCCTCAATTGGAAAGCAACCGCTAATATATACCCATCATTACACTGGAGCTTTTTCACAGATCCACGGGAAAGAACCATCACATTTATTATCATTCCATGTCTTGTTGACTTCCAAGATCTGTGCACAATCCTCACTTCCATTAACATTATCAGGCTGACCCTCTCCCCAGAACTTTTTAAGTCTGTAAACAAGAGAGTTATTTCACAGATTATCTTTCACGACAAACAGAAACAAAATGTCAGCTTATAAGTTGTGATGTTCTACATTGCAGTTGGCTTTGGAGTATAGAAGATAATAAATGATTTACATTAATGGTTTGCATTAGCACAACAACTTCCCATATTTTAAGGATTCAATTTCTTTACTTTTGAAAGAGAAACAAAGTTGTGTTCAAAATAAATGCAGTGTTTCCAAAAAGTGTGTTTATTATCGCAATTTTAAATTTTCTTGATTATTTCAGGCTTTTTTCCTTTACAAACACATTTTATTTGGCCTGATGTTTCTGTTTAGCTGTGACACCTTCCTGAATTGACCATCAGCCAAGCTATTGCTGCTAATAACTAAATATTCTATTTGTATGGGTAATGTTGTATTTGTCGATATCAAATTTGTATTTCTGGGTTTAACCCTTACAGTAGTAGTACAGTAATTTTAGGCCCAGGTTAAGAATAAAGTCATAATATTACAAGAATACAGTCATACTAATAAAGTCGTAAAATTATCAGAAGAAAGTAGTAGTTACTCGAGAATAAAGTTGTAATATTATGGTAATATTTAAAGCCCTTATGGCCTTTTGAACTGCCTCACAGTCTGACTCTGCTCTTGATTGGCTCTAATAATCTAGATTGACTTGTTTGGTTATTTTTGTTTACTTGCTGGGGCAGCACTTAGCCAGCTCTAGTCCTTTTATTTTTGAGTGTTAATTGGATTAACGTGTAATATGTTTTGTTTATAAAACCTTATTTCTGTAATAAACTATGGGGGAATTTCCCTGCCATAATCCAAGAGCACACATTTTCAATCTGAAAACAGGATTTTGTTCCGTTTTTGTTTTGTTTGTCTTTTGTTCTCAAAACTTTTAAGAATTTTGCTTACATTTTTATTTTGAAAGCAGGATTTCATGTCTTTCTTCTCAAAACCTGTAACGCTTGTACTTGTCAAAACTTCTCCTCGAGCTCAGATATAGTCTCTGCTCGCTTATGAAACATAAAACTGCCTTTTGGCACAGTCGCCTGGCAACCTCTCAGCCAATAGAATGAAAGTGTTGTACTGGGTGTGTTTGTTTCCTTCTTGCTGGTGTGCCTGTGTGACTACTATCGATTGTAGCAACATGCGCCACCCACTGGATATAGGATGTACTCTACTTTACTTATCATGTAGAAAAATTATAAATTAAATATAAGTTTCCATCAAACCCATGATTGGTCTGATTTGTAATATTGGACTGTTATTATCTTGAACACAAATGTTTTTATACAGAATAAAACACCAATCTTAGTACAAACTAAAGTAAAGCGATCCCATTCTGGTTCATAGTCAGGATTAATATAAAAGAAGGAAAAACTTACTCAGAACTCAGAGCAGTGCCATCAACCCACTTCCAGGATCCCTCCGTTTCTTCACTCAAACCAATCCATGCTGACTTGTCAGATAAGGCAAAAACAAATTTCTGTGAAACGGCATAGAAAATATTGCTTTTAGACTTGAATCACAACACAGTGTGTGCATATTATAATTGTAATCCAGATATATTGGTCACTTTGAAAATTATACTATTCTAAAATATTTCCTGTCCTTCCCCTTCCAAAAGAAATCATTTCCATGCAGACTCATTTGTCAAAGAAATGTAATTGAATTATTTTGCAGGTTTCTATTTGAGATCAATATTTCTAAATGCTTACACTCCAGTCGCACTATATCAATTTATATGTTGGAGACTTTACTGTAAGTGTTTAATTCCACATATAAATCTGTTATATGTGGAAAAATGAAGCACACTGTCTCAAACATCAAGAAAATCTCAAAGTACTATTAAAAAGTAATTTTTTGTTTCAATATTTCAGATCAGCCATGTTGGGACCCAGCCATAGAGTTAACAAACACACTGGTATAAAAAACTACTAAACCCCAAATTAACTGCATTAACTCACTATCAGCACCCGCCTCTCCCCTGGAACGTTAGCTGGAGATAGGCACCAGCACATCACAAGCCCACTGGAGACAAGGGTGTAAGAAAATGGATGGATGGATGGATGGATGGATGGATGGATGGATGGATGGATGGATGGATGGATGGATGGATAGATGGATGGAACTCACTTTCAGTCTGATGAGTAAAAGGAGAAGTGTGGCAGATTGATCAATGTGTCATTACAAACACGGCCTAGTGGCCCACTTCCTACATTTCCTTCCCTTTCTGCAGCTGTTACAGGTTACATTGGACACGACTGCATGCCTAGATCCAATCGCTCTGAAAATGAAGGCATTGCAACTTCAAAGTAACCCTTGTTGTTTGTTCTATTGGTATTTTTTCTTTCATCTCATATCGCTAACCTGTAAAATTAATTAGTAAAAAGTACTAAAGACCTGTTACTGTAATTCCATCCATCCATCCATTAATGTTTTCACAACCTTGTCGCTAGTGGGTCAGGAGGAGGTGCTGGTGTCTGTCTCCAGCTAACGTTCTGGGCGAGAGGCTGGGTTCACCCTGGACAGGTCGCCAGTCCGTTGCAGTGTTACTGTAATTCTAAAGGTGAAATGATTATATGCTAGTTATACCAAGGTAGCTCCATGCTCCAGTACTTCAAAACTTAGCTGAAACATTCACAGTTCACATTGAACTATGACATCATTGCATGACTTTATTGGTCAAAAGTAAATTTTTTCTTTGTATTTGGGGTGAATGATTCTAACTTAATGATTTTGTTGATTAAGGGATTTTAAGGTTGAAATATTTTTGTTAAATAAACTCTTACATTTTGGAGAAAAGTTGTTTGTGTTTATTCTATACATGTGAAGAATCATGCTGTTCCAATGCAGAACTTTAATCATTCATGTATTATATGCAATACATAAGCCTTAGTAGGCAGGTATTCATAATCAATAACTGAGACTGAAAACTATTAAGCTACGAGTTTCAGCAAAGCAGTTATGTGTTTTGTCTTACAACATATTACAATAAAAAGCCAAAGAAAAGAAACATTTTCTAGGAATAAAAAGAAAGCAGCATAAAAGTATTCAATCAGTAAATAAAAAAATCAAATTTTAATATGTCTTTTTAAAAATAATCAAAATCCTATTTAAATTAAAAGCAACCATTTTAACTAAACTGGTATTTTACACATCCCCTCTCCGGCAAGCAATTTCCACACTTCTGTGCTTTACAAGAAATAAAAAATGAAAGTTAAACCTTTATCTGCTTTCAGTGTTGGTTAAGAAAACCCAACCTCAACATGACACATTGTGGCTGAATTAATTTGCAGAAAATTGCACAACCAGTTTTTAACTTTGAAGTCTAATTTCTCACGCAGGGCAAGATGTGTTTACACAGCTTTGTCTCTTCATAAATTAAAAAAGTTTGTATCTACTCACTTTATCTTTGATATTATTGTTTTGGCAAGTAATCAAAACAGAAAAACGTGAACAAATTCAAAGCATCAATAGGCATTGTAGACAGAACTACTGCTACATATTTTAAATGTGCAATTATTGGAAATGTCTGTAGATTGTATTCAAATTCTAGAAACATTATGGAAACATTTTGTAGCACAATGTTTCTCTTAAAGCAAATAGGAAAGCATGAATCTGTTAATCTGAACATAAATGAATTTCACACTGAAAGATCACATCACCTGTTCATCATCGTCGTTTATCACCACCAGATAGCCTCCTCTCTTCCTGCAGTCTTCTCTGGCTTTCTTCCAAGGACCAGATTCAGTAATGAGGAGATAACAAGAAAAGCTGAACATCCTCCATCCGTCAGGACAGGTCACATATTTTTCTAAAGTAACAAAAAATATATATTTATATATATTTTTTATTTTTATTATCGTTAAAAGAAAACAGTTTTATCAAAATCAGTTAGATTTTATAATGTAGTTTTGCTTCATCAGTCATTAAGATATGAACTATAAGTAGATAAGTTAAAACCAACTTAAACCAAAGCCTGCATTGGTTTTTAACTTTCTATAAATAAACTGTTCTCACAACTTACTTAACAAACTTTGTAGCCTGGTCACTTCATTAGACCGTTGCAAGAGTGTTGCATTCAGTTGGTCTCTTTCTTTAGTCATAGCAGAAAGCTGGTCTTTGCTGGACTGGAGACGATCAGTCAGATTGTCTTTCGTATCAGAGAGACCTGCTGCCAAGCTGGATAATGCATGAGCTGAAATAATTTAAGGTAAAATATATCAGAAATGCAAAACATGTTTGTTTAAGCCTGATAAAATATGTTCAATTGTTAAAAAAAAAAAAAAAAAGGTAATCAGACTGAGAAGACTTTTGACACTCTGAATTTTGATGACATTAGTATTTTATTTATTTATTTTTCGATTTATAGGCAAGGCAATCATTTTCAAAGGGTTTGTCACATCGGTACCACTATTTGATAGGGGTGTGCATAAGACTGACATGAGACAGTCATAAACATGACATAACACCTGTCATGAATATAAAGGAGTCTTTATGTATGTTTATGACTGTTGTCATGAAGTGTCATTCGGTAAATAATGACATTTTTAATACAAAGTTGACACTTGTAATTGACTTTTTGTATAACTTTTAGTGCATCTTTGCGTTAAAATTGTTGCTATTTGCCGAGTGACACATGACGACAAGAGTCGTAAGCATTTATGAAGACTCCTTCATATTTATGACAGTATCATGTCAGTCTTATGCACATCGTTATTTACACTGTTATATAAGCTACACTTATGTAGCTTATATAACAGTGTAAATTTATTATTACTCAAAATAACTATACAGCCATTAATGTCTAAACTACCGGCAACAAAAGTGAGTACACCCCTTAGTGAAAGTTCCTTAAGTGTCAATATTTTGTGTGGCCAGCATTATTTACCAAATCTGCCTTAACTCTCTCTGTAATTCACAGTAGTATTGGAGTTTACGAAATGTAATTCCCCAACACCTGCTGCACTCATGCAGCCCCAGACCATGGCATTGCCATGGCAAATAAGCTTATTTCAAGCCATGAAAGTGAAGCAGAGCAGGATGATGGGAGATAAATAAATAACAAAACTCACTGTGAAAACCAAGTCTGATGAGTCCAATAAGGAGGCCAACACTCAGGATCCCCAAAGAGATAAGACCCACAATGAGCCACTTCTTAGAGCTGCTAGAACCTTAACAAGGACAATTTATTTCAATACCATTTGTAATGGTGATTGTTTGTCAAACCAAACATCCTATAAAAGTTCAATCCATGAGCCGTTGCTGCTGCACTGGGGTGAAGTTTCATAGGCAAAACCAGTCCAAAGTCCAAAACGTCTTTATGGTTTATTTTTTTCCCTGTACTGATGGAAAATGGACCCACAGTTCTGTCTTGCTTAGGAAAGCAAATAACAAAAATAATTAAACAAAAAATAAATATAATTAATAACTACACTGCTCAAAAAAATAAAGGGAACACTTAAACAGGTGTTTAACACTTAAAGTGTTCCCTTTATTTTTTTGAGCAGTATATTAACCAACAAATAGTAATCGGTAAATAATCACAAAAAAAATGTAAATAAACTAACATAATTCAAAATGATGAAAAATAAAGAATAGCTTCAAAACCATTAATTTTTTCCTGGATAATATTAAAAACATATGTTTGTGCTTTTCACTCAGAGATCATTCTTACCTCTGCCATTTACAACTGAAATATTGCTGAAAGAACCATTAGCATAGATTTCCTCCATTGGTTTGTCTGTCTTATCTGCAGCCAAAACAGAACTACATGAACACTGTGAGAATTGGTTTTTCATGAGGAAGTTGCAGGTTTTAAGCATGCTGAACAGTTAAAACCAAATGTTATTTTTGAGAGAGACAACTTAATCTTCTTACAACCTTATAGATAATTTAATAGTTTAATGCTTAAATTACAGAGAAAACACCGAGCGGTGCCTTTAAATTAGATATCTCAAACTATAGACTAAATTTATATTTAATTAACACATCATGGAAACATCATTTGCTTCCCATCACCATGTACACTACATTTTCTGTAAAGTAATTTTCTAGCAACATTGCAAAATAAGCTTGTCAATTTAGCATTTCTTTAAATACCACTTGAGGTGTACGGAGCCCCGTGCTGGAAGAAAAACGGCGAGTGACTGAGGGTCATTGCGCATAACACAAACCCTGTAAATTCTAGACACTAACAGGTACCATAGAATTGCACAAAAATCCATGAGGGACGGCGGAGTCCCAGCTCGAAATTCTGTGAAAGAGGTGAGCTTTGTGCCAGAAGCCCATTAAAATGCTGTCTGCATCATTTTAAACTGTGTGATTGTGAGCGTGAGTGGGAATAAAAATAGCAACAGGTATTTTGTTCCATATAACACAGTAGGAGTGTAACAGGTAAACCTTCTATGGATGCAAACTCGACTAAAAACACACCTGTTTAGGATTGTATTTGAAACGCAATCAATTACAAATTTATTGATGGAACCTGAATTAATGTCGTGTTTTGATTGTCGATTCTATCTTGCATTGTGTTTCTGTGTTGGTAATAATGTAAAGCACTTTGAAATGCTTTGCTGCTGAAATGTGCTATACAAATAAAATTTGATTGATTGATTGAAATAACTTCTTTTTCAGTTCACATGTAGAGGTTTAAGGCAATTACTCTTATAATAAAAATAGATTGATATAAAACAGTTTATTCCAGTTCTTGAACCAATTAAGAATTTTTTTTTTATCCAAGCTGCTCCTTCCAGTAAATGACATATGAGTCCTATGCAAGAGACACTTAGGATTTATTTCTGACATCATAGCTTGAAATTCTTTCAGTTTGCAGAGTACTCAAGTGCAGAGATTGACTGTGGCAAAATTTAATACTTTAATAAAATAATGAATTACTTACAATAAATTAACGCAGGTCAAGTCAAAGGAGGCAGGCAGAAGAAGAAGAGTCCAGTGAAGAATAATGACAACAGATAAACTTATATACCGAGGTAGAGGTGGAACTGGCAGAGTAATCAGATGAGCTACTCAGAAACAAAAGAGGAACAACTGTTGCAGAATGAAGATTGGGTAAACTGAGGAACGGATATTTCCATCAGAGGAACCCTGGAGACGCAACAGAAGAATTTGTGGAGAAACTTGTCCGGTGGTCAACGCCAAGGCACAGACAATCTACAGAGGAGCTTGTCAGGAGATTAACTGCAAAGCTCTAGATGCTGAGGATCTAGAGACTGGAACACAAAGAGAAGTTCTGGAGAGTGATCTTGGTACCACTAAATGGTCGGAGGAACCTTTGAGAAACTCTGGGATGCCAGATGAACCCTTGGAAGATCCATGTTGATCAAGCACAAATCAGTCGTAAAATGTTTGTATAGACAATTATTTTCCACCTTTTTTTTTTTTTTTCAAAACATGGCGCACCACATGACACAGTGGTTAGAGTGAGCGCCCTGTACTTTGAATCCTGTCCTTGGTTCCTCATGTGTTTCACCTCTTCTTTCTGCACTCTGTTAGCTTGCTCGCAAATGAAGGCCACTAGAGGCAAAAAAATAATAATTCTTGGGGAAAAATAAAAAATTATGTAAGATGATCAACTGTCCTGCTCTTTAAAAGCAGCTGTGCACTGGACAGTTGATCATCTTATCAATTTACTGTCTGCATGCGATTGGTGCAGCTGTGAGGCACCTGTACTGGGTTTTCAGTCAGAATGGCTTCACTTTGTCAGGTCGGCGTCTGCCTGGCTGTAATGACTTTCTGTTTTATCTGCAGGAAACATGGATTTTGTTTTGTAGAGGTCTTTTTACTGATTATGAGTGGACATGGTTGGCGGTTCACAGATGTAAGGCCTGGACCTTCTTCTGTGGAAGGCATGATCGGCGACCGGAGGTTCCTGTTTTGGCTCACTGCACAAACTGAGACTCAGTCAGTATCAATGCCATAAATCTTTGATTTATAACACAGACCATAGATCTAGAATTTAACATTTGTTTACAGAGAATGAGAAAACTACTACATTTGACGGTTCCAGTAGAAATAAATGAAAAGATTTAGTCTGAATTTGTCATCTTCAAATTGTAATAAAAATTGGTCAAAGCCTGTAAAGTCACAGGTTAAAGTGGACATCGGTCACTGGTCATTTTAAAATCTCTTTTTCAAAGTTTATGACCAAAATAGCCTTCATATTTTTTCTTGAAATATGGAAATATGGAAACACAGACTTTCCAATTCTGTGTTCACATATTTCTAATTGACTTTTAATTCAGTTATTGAAAAACTCCTCTGAGGGAGAGCCAAAATACTCAGAGGAAGAAGCCGTACCCGCCTCTAACCAGTGGCGCAAAACGTGGCTATACAGTGTATGCAACGCATAGGGGCGCTGCACTAGAGGGGGCGCAAAAACGATGTGGGGAATTTTTTTTATATAGTCAGCATTTTATGTACTTAACAGCTGTTTGTGTATGAAATGATCAATAACAGAGGAACAGCACTGATTAGGCGCCCCCCTCCCATACAGGCAGCTTGGGCAGCGGCTGAGGCGCGTTTTGTTTTCTTTTAAATTTGTAGTAATGCCTCAACAACAGGGAGCTAAAGATGGGGCGCAGAAAAAACTCCGGGGCCCAAAACAGAAAACGGAAGAGGGGGAAGGATAAAGATGTTGGAGAGACAAAGAAAAGCTTTTCAAAGTGGTTGAAAGACAGAAGGTAAGAAATGTCAGTGTATCAACAAGAGAGTTGTAAATATACAGGTTAGCTTAAGCTAGGCTACAATGATGATGTTCGCATCCACCTCAAAAATATGTAGTTGCGGCCCTGGCTGCAGCAAACACAGTTTGACTCTCATAATGTGTCGGATGAATGAGGATGTGACGTCAGCGCAGCAGGTGCAAAGAGCCCATTGGTACATTGATCTTGTAGCCAGAGAAACTGTAATCTGTTTTGGATTCTTTAAAGTGGACTGCAAACATTTGTTTTTGTTTTATATTGGCAATAAAAATAAAGGTTTTAGGAGCAGAGCTAATGGTGCATTTGAAATCCATGAAGGCTATGTGTTCCTCTGTTTGATCAATTACTATTTAATAAGAGAGTTAGTTTTAGTTTCACTGAATCAATTAAAAGTAAGTCCTGTAGATTTAATATTTCTCTATCTTAATAAAGTTTTGTTCATTATTAAAAGAATGTTAAGATGTCCAGAATCAGCTGCAGCTTGTTTTTTTTTTAATCTGCGCAAAGAATAATTAGCATTCTTATCTAATATTTTAATGCTTATAATTCTACATAATTATTACTCAGATTTTTATAAACATCCTTTGGACCATGCAAAGCATTTTAGCTGTTTCTCTATAACAACTATTTTCTATTTCCAGTTATTAAATTTTTCCAAACTGCTATGAGAGCAACTTTGAACACAACGATCATTTTAATTTGATATTTGTTCAAATCATCTTTCCATTCTCTTACTTTGACTCACTTGCCTTTCTCCTTATTTCTAAATCACCACATATGCCTACTTACCAAACTACTCAGTTTGTTAATTCCTGCAAACCATGAGCTAGTAGTTTTCATCATTATTTTTCTTTCTATGAAACTTTAACTGTTTAAAGTTTCCTCATCCTTTTCCTTCTTAAAAAAACTTTCATATTCCCCTTTCTTGTGTTTCACATTCCTGTCTGTTACTTGTTTTCCTTTATGACTTTTGTTCCAGTTTTCAGATATTTTTTTATTTATTATATTCATCTACTTATTCCTGTATTTATTTATTTAGTTAGTGTTTCATTTAGTCATCTATTTATTTGCCAACACACTGTTATCACAATCTTCTGTTTCCTTAATTTCTTGGCTCTTTCTTTAGTTTTTTATTTTATCCTATAGTTCTAGTTCTATTTTAGTATTTAATTAACCTTTTAACCTGTACTTTACTATCCATTTATTCAGATATTTTCTATTTTATCAGGGTCCTGCCCTTCAACACACTCCCAATATTTTCACTGCTGTTAATCTTTTGATTTACATTTACTGTTGAAATATAAAGCAGTAATTCGTTCAATGGTTGTTAATGGCGAGTTTGCTATGCCGCCATCTGCTGTGTATTCTCCAGTACTGCAGTTATTTTGCTACCATTCCGGACAATTTAAATGAATTTATTTATAAAAGTAATTAAACGAACACATATTGAAACACTTCTCTCCACTTCCTGCTATTTCTACCCATTTTAAACAATTTAGACCAGTTTGTCAACACCTAGGCTGTTCTAAAAACTGGTTTCTTTTTTTATAGTGGGTAACAATTAAAAATACCGATTGTGGTAATCCTTTCTTGGACTCTTACGAGTGGAGGATTCTTGCCTCTGCATCTTCAATTGGTTTGCTCCTTCCAAACCCGCTACTTTAAATGAGATAAAATACCTAAAGGTGTTTATACCTCCAATCACACTTCAGTTCCGGAGCTGAAGCGTCTTCACGCAGGACTCCGCCGCCCTGTTTTTTTACGGAATGAAACTTTTAAGACGGATTTAAGCGGCTGCTCGCTGGACTCCGCCATCCAATTATCACCACAACAGCATAAAGTTAAAGCCGTTTAGTTTCCGCTGTTAGAGCCCAGGATTCACAGCGTTTCTTACACAGGATTTCTTTTAACGCGAACGCCATCAACTCATTCACGCTTTTCTTTTAAAAGAGAATTTACTCTCAGTTGTCTCTCCCCTTCCACGGAGTCCCGTCAAGCGTCAGATTCCAGCTGGTAAACCAAATACCAGTCCCGGAAAAAGATCTAAACTCATTCTGAAGAGTTTAGCCGTGCGCACGGTCCTTCTGGATTCGGTCTCACCCGCTGGATTCCTTCAGTATCTTGGGATCCGGCTTCGAAGGACCAAATTAATGTCAGGTTCATCTACCTAAGCATTCTCAAACTGAAAAAGAAGAGAGAGACAAGTGAGTTTTAGATTTACTAGCAAGGAGAACGGACAGCAGCGTGCTTTAGTTACAATCTACCCGCTCTAAAACAGCTCCTCCCAGAGACTTTCTTTTTATTTCCTTAGGGCGGTCCTAGTTACAGAGCCTATTCAGGGGTCTCAAACTCCAGTTCTCGAGGGCCGCAGTCCTGCAACTTTTAGATGTGCCTCTGCTGCACCACACCTGAACAGAATAATTAGGTCATTAAGGCTGTGGAGAACTGATCTACACAAGGAGGAGGTCATCAAGTCATTTCAATCCAGTGTTTTGTACCTGTGGCACATCTAAAAACTGCAGGACTGCGGCCCTCGAGGCCTGGAGTTTGAGACCCCTGGATTTGGTTATCTTGAGTTAATCACATAGCAGCTGCTTCTTCTGTTCTCTTGAGTCACAGGTGTGTTGCACCTGCAAGCTGCTGTAATGTAGAATGCAAAATTCAGAGTTCTTGTTTATTTCCTTCTGTAGAAACGGTGCAGGACCTGATGAACCCACAGAACAAGGAGTTGTCTTGTGCATCCGTGTCTCATGTACAGTTCCTCTGTTTCTGGTTCATAAACTTCGACCCTTAATCATCCGTCAGTCATCACTCTTGCTGCAGACCATCTGGTGTCAGCTTCCAGTTTGACCCGTTTAGATGTCTTCCTGCAAGCATCTCTCACTAGGCACAAATTCCAAAAGCAAACAAGAGTATTTATATTTGTAATTAATTTAAACGCATCACTATCCCACAAACATCCTGTTTCCAGCAACCCAAAATATCCTTTACTGTTAAAAAAAAACCCAGGGCGGCACCCAATACGCCAACGTTCTTGAACTGTACAAATGCATAAAAATTCTCCCTACTTTCTGACATGCTGAAAGTTCCTCTTCCTGGATATGTACCCTGACTGGTTCTTCCCTTTGCTGGACATCTTTGCTTTTTTCCGCCAGCCTGGATTCGATCCTGTCATTTTTAATCTTCAGCGATACAATCTGTTCATTTAACTCTTCATTTTCTCTCTCTAGCCACTCGAGTCTTTCTGTTTTTGCTCTTAATTTGTCAGCTGTAGTGTTTCTCTGTTTTTTCCGGTCCTCTTCCAGTTTGTGTTTTATTCTCAATTTGGCTTCATTATCACATCTTAGTTGGCCTATAGTTGCATTTTCTTCCTCCAGGTCCAGATTAATTTTTCTGATTTGTTTTTTGTAAAATGCATTTGATTTTAGAAGTAAGCTATTTTCCTCATGCCAATTGTGTGTCTTGTCCGTTCTGTTTAGTCTCTCTAGTTTAGTCTTCAGACTTTCTACGGTTTTCTGAAGCTCTTGGTTCTCCTCCTGCAGCTTGCTGCGGTTCTTCTGTAAATTGTTAATTTTCGCCAACAAAAAATGTTCTTCTTCCATCTTTGCTCTCTGGTTCAAACTGCAAATGAATTTCTCTGTGGAATCTGGCAATACAAAGGCAGCCGCCAGTGATGTCATAGACAGGATGAGTGACATCACTGTGACATCAAAGCCACAAGAAGTCTGTTGGGTGTGGGGGAGGGGGGATGTTTTTTTTTAAAAAACTTTATTCACAGACATACTGTACAACGACAGAGTGAAACATTTGTTCTGCCTCCAGAAAAAAAACAAATACAGATAAATATATTCAAGATGAAGAAAAAGCTACGGGGCTTCGGTTCCCAACTGTTCATTCAAAGCAGTACAGAGTTCAATTGTTTTAATAGCTATTTTCTGTCTTTGATAGTCTGGATATAAAACTGAAGTTCATTGTAAAATGCAGCTAAGCATGGCTTCCCCTACCTGGAACAATGAATATGATATTTAAATAGTGACAATAAAGGATTTATGAGAAACTAAACATTTTTCATCCATTCTAACGGACAATGTTTTTACCTTGTTTTCAAGTATATTACCTGCGTTTATTGTCGTTAGTGTCAGAGACCAAGTAACGGTCTAGGGTACTATAATGTCCCCTCCAGTTCTCCCCGGTTCCTACGCCTACGGCTCTGACTGTAATCCTGGACCTGTGCTTCTGTCTGCTCTGTCCTCTCAACCCTCAGCCGATCACAGTACAGTCACAACGCTCATACTGCTGTTCATTCCTGTTGAAAGGGAGTTGTTCTCCACCACAGTCGCCCCGTGCTTTAGATGTAGAAATTGTTGGTAAATCAACAATCAGATGGGCTTAATTTATATCCAGTAATCAGTTTATAACAGTGATGAACTAAAATTGTGACTGGATCTTAA
This sequence comes from Xiphophorus couchianus, assembly GCF_001444195.1. Lineage (NCBI taxonomy): Eukaryota > Metazoa > Chordata > Actinopteri > Cyprinodontiformes > Poeciliidae > Xiphophorus > Xiphophorus couchianus. The sequence continues at coordinate 8,606,513 of NC_040234.1, read as the reverse complement.
TCTAAGTATTTTTTGTTCAAATGAATTGAATTGATTTAAACTGAATTTAGACCAAACCAGACAAAAACTGGTTTGGATGAATTTGACCTGGTTGAATTATAAAGTGGACTAAGCTGACAGCAGTGCAGTAAATTCCCTGGTAGATGGCTTTGCTGACTTTATATTTGATAAAAACAAAGTGGACATGAACAGCAGATGGCGTTGCTGTCCAGATCCTCTCTGACTGTGGAATAAACATCCCACTGGACTTCAAGCACCGTCGATTCTGTGCCTCTACACTTTTCCTTTAGGTTCTGGGACCTTAATTCCCAAATTAAAGTCAAAATGTATTTTCATCTATAAAGACAACTGGGCAACTTTATATCCCAAGTATGACGCTCATGATGTTGTCAGATTACTTTACGACTAAGAGTCTTCAGTCAGAGGCTTCATCAAGTTTGCTGTAATGCAGACTGCTACAAGAGATCCTTCCTAACAACCATTTGAAGAACCTTGAATAACATGATATTTAACCATATTTTACTTAATTTTAGGATCAATAATGTATTCTTGAATTCAAATTGAATTTAACTTTGTATGTCTCTTGAGACTCCAGTGGTTGTCTACACCTTCTGAATCTCTCCCAAATTCTTTACTGGGCTTCGTTTCACAATCCTGACAAAATTGTCCTAGACAGTTGTGCACATTGTCCTACCACACTTTCTTTCTTCCACTCAACTTTCCATTAACATGCTTGCATATAGAGCTTTGTGGCGTACCCTTCAACATTTTGTCAAGATAATAAAAATAACGTATTACATAAATCAAATATATAAATGAGTTTACTTTTTCTAACTCAAGTATTCAAATAAAACTTTTAGACAATCTTCTAATTTATTTAAACCCCTCCACATGCTGGCTTGCACGCCGAACCTCCCGGCAACTTGCAGGTGAACGGAAGAGGGGGAAGGATAAAGATGTTGGAGAGACGAAGAAAAGCTTTTCAAAGTGGTTGAAAGACAGAAGGTAAGAAATGTCAGTGTATCAACAAGAGAGTTGTAAATATTCAGGTTAGCTTAAGCTAGCCTACAATGATGATGTTCGCATCCACCTCAAAAATATGTAGTTGCGCCCCTGCCTCTAACAATACACTACCGCAACTACTGAGGCAAAATGCTGACTCAGTAGTTGCTGACTCAGAGAAAAGAAAATACAACATACAGATCCAACTTTTAAAGATAATATCATCCATTGCAACACTTTCCAACGCCATCATCACCATGGACAGTAACCAGTTCAGTAAACGTAGCAGATAGAAGCTTTTGTTCTGTCAAGTTACCAAAAGAGGCTTTTAGTACCTGCTGTTCTGCTGGTTGTAAGTTCACTGAACACACATTAGTTAATGATAATTGATCACATGATCAAATGTTGAGACCTGAAATTATATGAGTCACTCAGACTGTGTGGACAGGAATGTGTTCATATTCACTAAGATGAACTGCTGCGCTCCACTCAGAGATGAGTCTTATGGTGAGAATGATATAGTTTGTTTACTGTCTTTGTCATGAATTGTGGTAGAGAGGTGGTGAGGCAGACGCAGAGGACCCATGTTGGAGTGAATTAAAGATGATTTAATGGTGAAAATGCAATTCCAAAATCCAGAAATCCAGGCAGCACAGAAAAGCAGACACAACAAAGTTCAGAGCTGGTAGCAACTGGGATAATTAAACCTTAACAACAGACTTGACAGCAGACAAGACGAGAACCCAACAAGGAACCAGGAACACAGGTGGGATTAAATACACAGGGAGACAATAAGGAGAAACAAGGGACAGCTGGGGACAATCAAGGGGTGGACAGGACAACAAAGAGACTGAATTAAATGAAAACGACACAAAAACCTAAATTAACACAGAGAAAAACCCAAATCCTCACAGTCTTGTTACAAAACAAGAAGAATTGAATAACATGATTTGTCAATAAACAAACAGTGCAGTTTTTTGTCCTTGTGGTTCCTGAGAAATAATCCAAATGGGTCAACAATAGAATCTCCCCACAGTTATACTTAAAACTAGTCTTGTGGTATTTTCTTTTCTTCTGTTCATGAGTTCACTGATTTTCATCATCATTATTATTATTATTAAACATCAATTGGGTGTTTAGCGCCACCCTTTGGAGTTTCAGTGTTGGTGCACACAGTTGTTGCAGTCACTACAATCAGGCCTTCATGTCGACGTTCACAGAGACCACAGAGGCCAGTCACAGGCAACAATGCAGTCAAGCATAAAGCAGAGCAAGCTAAACTTAGTCTCAACTGTAAAGCAATTCCTAACACACTCCCAATTTAGACTGGATCCTTTTCATAGATCCACTGCATAGAATCAGAACATTTAACATCATTCCACACCTTATAAGTCAGGCTTTGTGCACAGTCCTCTTCCCCCCACAGTGGGTCTCCACCACCATTATCAGGCTGTTTTTTTGACCAGTATTTGGTAAGTCTGCAAACAAGAAAATCCTTTCACAGCTTACATATAACAATGTTATGAAATAAGAAATCTGACATTTTAAGCTCTTTAGGAGGCCATGTAGAGACATTTGGTGAAGTCTCTCTTTGAGTCCATTAAATGGACGGTATTGTGTATTTTACAAACTGTGCCATTGACAGCATAATCAATCCCACACACAATGCTGCTTTCAGTTGTTATAAAATGCTGTTTTTTCATATATTCTTTTTATTAATGGTTGTGTTTCTTAGTTTGTTTTCCAGTTTCTAAATAAATATGAAGATACAGTGGAGGAAATAATTATTTGATCCCCCTCTGATGTTGAAAGTTTGTACTGTGACAAATAATTTAACAGTCTATGATTTTTATGGTAGCTCAATTTTAGCAGTGAGAGAAAGGATATAAAAAAATCTAGAAAACTAAGTAATATTCAAATAAAAAATATAATTACCATTTCATTGAGGGAAATAAGTATTTGATGACTAATGTTGGCTCCCACAGACCACCTGATCTCGGTGAAGTTGTTTCCTGCATTAGAATCATCTGCCCAAATTGTCACTCGTATAAAAGGTCACCTGCCAACAGACTCAGTGACACCCCAACATATCCACCATGGGCAAAACTAAAGAGCTGTCTAAAGATGTCAGGGACAAAATTGTTGACCTACACAAGGCTGGGATGGGCTATAGAGCCATAAGTAACAAGATGGCTGAGGAGGTGACAGCTGTTGGGGGAAATATTCGGAAGTGGAAGAAATACAACATTACTGTCAATCAGCCCAGACCTGGAGCTCCATGCAAGATATCACCTCATGAAGTCTCATTGATCATGAGAAAAATTTAACATCAGCCAAGAACTATATGAGGGAAGCTGATTAATGATCTCAAGACAGCTTGGACCACAGTCTCCAAAAAAAAAAACATTGGTAATACACTGAGAAATCCTGCAGTGGACGCAAGGTTTCTCTGTTCATGAAGCCTCACGTCCAGGCCCACCACAAGTTTGTCAATGAACCTATTAATGACTCTGAGAGAGATTGGGAGAAAGTACTGTGGTCAGATAAGACCAAGATTGAGCTCTTTGGCCACAACTCAACTCCACGTGTTTTGAGGAAGGAAAATACAGAATATGACCCTAAGAACACCATCCCCACTGTTAATCATGGTGGTGGAAGTATTATGTTTGGGCAGTGTTTTTCTTCTAAGGGCACAGGCCAACTTCACCGCATCAACAGGAAGTTAAGCATTGCCATGTATCGCAAAGTCCTGGGTGACAACCTCCTTGCCTCTGCCAGGTCACTGAAAATGGGTCATTGATGGGTCTTCCAGCGCTGCAATGACCCAAACATACAGCCAAGGAAACAAAGACGTGGCTCCAGAAGAAGCATATCAAAGTCAAGGAATGACCCAGCCAGTTCCTGACCTCAATCCAAATGAAAATCTATGGAGAGAGCTGAGGCTTCGCGTTTCCAAACACACACCTTAAAACCTCCAGAACTTGGAGATGATCTGCAGAGAGGGTCAAAATTACTCCTGAAGGTTCTGCACACATTATAAAAACTACGAGAAATGTCTGACTGCTGTGCTTCCCAACAAGGGTTTTGTCACCAAATATTAATTGATGTTTCACTGGGGGGGTCAAATACTTATTTCCTTCAATAAAATGCAAATTATATATTTTTTCTCAAGTAATTTTGTCAGTTTTTCTTTTGATATTCTATATGTCATTGTTAAAATAAATCTGGCATAAAGTTTTGAGACGTTTCATTTATTTTTTTGTATAAAATGTTTAAAGTCAGTGGTGGATCAAATGCTTATTGGATAAGATGAGCTTTTCAGAAGAACAAATGTTTTACTCATTTTACTAATGTGAGAAATAATAACTCTTACATATTGTTTGAGTGAAATTTTATGTCTCAAAGCTGCCACTAATTACTGTAAGTTCTGTCTAATCTTTTACACTTCAGTGAGATTTTGAATGGTAAAACCTGTTTTTTTTCTTAACAATGAATAATAAAGAAAAATTCAAAACTCACAGTTGAGTCAGCGGAGTGTCATCAACCCACTTCCAGGATCCCTCAGTTTCTATATCATTCAAACCAATCCATGTTTCTTTATTGATGATTGCAGAAAGAAAATTCTGTCAATATTATAGAAAACATATTAAGGTTTCAGTACAGCAGTTATCTGTTTTATGTTATGACATGCAATGACAAAAACCAAGGTAAAGAACATTTCTATTAAAGGTTATAGAATTTATCCACCTAAAAAATTAAACATTAAAAATTTTCTAATTGTCTACATAAAAAATGAATCCCTCTTAAACTTTAACTATACTTTAATCTGAAGGATTCCTTTTCTTTTAAGTCAGTTCCACGTTTCTTTATTTTATGGGAAAAATAAAAACATAAGCACACAGCTAAACATTCATCTTCTTCCAGTGTGTTTCAGTGTGTGGGCTAAATAATTTAATCCCAAACACGACACAACGCACAATAAATGAAGTCAGAAATGCTAAGATTTGTATCTACTCAGTTTATCCTAATATGGTATCAATATGTTTGACATACAAGCAAAAAAGAGGAAACCTGATGGATGACAGTTTCATTTAAAATTAAAATGTTCACATTAAAGTATTTAAATTTTTTTGGGTGTATTTTCATTGTATTAAAAATTTATTTAAAAAATGTAAACTGAACCTATTCAAACAGCAATATGCATGAAATAGGCAGCGGTATTGTTGATATGTAATACTATAACACAATGGTGATATCTGTGGATTGTACTAAAATGTTAGAGGCAAAATGGAAACATCTTGTTACACAATATTTACATTAAACTATGAAAGAAAGATATGAATCTCATTTGCAAACATAAATAAATAATCTCACACTGAGGGACCACGTCACCTGTTCATCATCGTCATTTATCACCACCAGATCTCCTCCTCTGTTCCTGCAGTCTTCTCTGGCTTTATTCCAGGAGCCAGATGATGTAGAGAGGAAATAACAAGAACAACTGAACGCCCTCCATCCTGCAGGACAGGTTTTCTCTAAAAGATAAATTAATATTTAGCTTTTTTTAAACACTGCTTATTAATTTTGACAGTAACAGGAAGTCAATGTTGCTTAATCACCCATTTGTCGAGTCATTAAAATTTGAAATATAAACAGATTATTTTGAGGATCCAGGGTCTTTAGTAACAGTTCAAAAAACATAAAATACCCACAGATGGAGGAGGATGCAATAAGTGAAACTCTGCAGGAAGGAACTTAAACCAAAGTTGGTATCAAAAGGATCTTCTGTCTTTTAGAAAATAAGTTTTTCTCACAAACACCTGAAGACTTACTTTTCTTCAACAAACTCTGAAGCCTGATGATCTCGTTAGACATTTCTGTGAGGGTTGCATTCAGACGGTCTCTTTCTTCAATCATTGCAGAAAGCTGGTTATTGTTGTCCTGGAGACGATCAGTCAGATTGTCTTTGGTGTCGGTGAGATCTGCTGCCAAGCTGCCTGCATCATGAACTAAAAGTAATTAAAGTATATTATTAGAGAAAAGCAGAAAAACTTAATAAGATATATTCATTTAACTTTAGCTTAAAAAGTTGTTTGCAAAGCTGAGAGTGATTAAACCATTTTGGATTTTGATGATAGAAATTTTTTTATTTTCTGCCTTTAAAAATAAAGAACAGACTCATGAAAGTTAAATAAACAAAACTCACAGAAAACACCAAGGCTGATGAGTCCAATCAGCAGGAAAACAATCAGAAGCCCCAGAGAGATGATAACACCGACATAGAGCCTCTTCTTAGAGCTGCCAGGACCTAATCAAAGGAAATACATTTCAATAACATTAATTTCTGCTGCATAATAATGATAAAATATAGACATGCTTCTCTTTCTCGTGTTGTTCTTACCTTCATTTTTTCTAACAGGAATTTGACAGACAGTTTTCACAGGATGAACATTCATATAGATTTCCTCCATTGCTTTGACAGATGCTGAACGTTTTGTAGACTCTCTGATCTGCAGCAAAACCAGAAGTATGAGAAATGCCAAACTGAGTTTGACATGAGGAAGTTGCCATTTCAGAGAAAGATAAATATTTTTAGAGTTAAAATTAGTCATGCGAAAGTATGACTAGTGTGAGAGATTAACACCTACCAGCCAGAGAGATACTGAATAGTTTTAAAAAGATCCTTAATTTATATACAGTATATTAAAAAAAGGTTAAAAAACAATATTTCAAAAAATGATGAATTGGGCCAACATAAAAACAGAAGACAACATATCAGACTTCAACTTGGTAGTAACTCAAAGAACTCGAGCAGAAATTGACCTAACAAACAAGACAGAAAACACAACTTATTTGCATCTTTACAAACCATGTGGTAATGAAAGAGACCAAAATTAATGTTCTAACTAAACAGTAAAAAACAGTAACAACTTGTTGTTACATTTAATATTTTTTCAAAATATCTCCTGTTAAAATCTAGAAATGTCAGGTCATTCCTACTGTCATAAAATATATTGAATGAAAGTGTTTAGTCCAGGAGAAAAGCTGAGAAAATGCATGTTTAACAGTTTTCTGAAGCAACTCAGCATTTTATTTGTATCCAGGCCTCAACTTTCACTTAATGTCTGATGTGGGGTGAGAAGTGTCACATGAAACTTCTTTTAATATCTTTATCAAAGAAAGTAAGTGAGACTTGTTAGACTCTCCCATTGTTTCTCTCTGTTGATTATAGAGTTTGCCTGTCAGCTGTACTACAACAGTTTGGCCAAAATGTGGGTCAGCCTGGTGTGATGGTTTGAAAGGAAACCATCATGAAGGTGGAGGGAGAAGTTAAACTGTTCTTTCTTATTCACAGTTGAGCCAAATCCACAATCAAAGTGTGTTGATAATAAGTAGCATATTGTTTACGCCACATCAGCTAAACACATTTCCATCATTATTTCTCATGAGTCCCACTCCTGTCGAATTGTTAATGAAGTTCAGGAGTTGTTGATTGCTGAGTTTGGCAACGCATCGTGTGGAGTAGATGAAGTACATTAAAGAGCAAAGGACTGAGCACACGTCCCTGAAGAACCTCCAAACCGAAAGTAACACTTCAATCACACAGCTTTCTTAAAACACATTGCCACGGGGCGTGCTGTGGTGGCATAGTTGATAGTACAACCCATGTTTGAAGGCCTTGAGTCCTCGACGCAGCCGTCGCGGGTTCGACTCCCGGACCCAACGATATTTGCATGTCTTCCTCCCTCTCTTCCCCCTTTCCTGTCATCCTACTTTCATGTAAGGGACACTAGAGCCCACAAAAAGACCCCCTGTAGGTGAGGGAAAGAAACAAAAATACATTGCCACTTAGATATTTTCAAGCTGAAGACTGAACTGTTGCAGGATTGGCAGACATAGATAAGATTGTGTGAAGTACATTTCACACAATCTTATCACACAAAACACATTTATGTGTTTCACACATAAATGTACTTCACACAATCACGTCATTTCCATGATGGACCATCAGAATTTTATTTATAGAAATTTTAGTTAATCTTTTTGTCGTTGAAAGCAGAGGTTTGCTGCAGCATAAAAGCGTAAAGACACAAACGATATACTGTGATGTCACAGGACGGCAGTGATGGAGTTTGTATGCGAAACATTTTCCACCTTGAGGTTTGGAGAATCGCTCTGCTCAGTAAAATATACCAGACCATCTCAGATTAACCTTCCCTGATGAGAAAATCATAGATTTTTAAACTGAATAACACATTAACAAAGAAACTATAGCTTCATAATTATTTCTGTGTTTCATGTGTTTATGATTGTCAGTCTTTGACATCCATAATGTGAGACTCTGAGTTGTGTTTGTGTTCACCGTTTTTACTTTGAACACCGCTATCAACAGTAGAGAAACTGTATTTAAAATATGGGAAGTTGTTGTGTTTATGGTAAACATCAAAAACCATTTCTGTCTTCTAGGGTCCAAAACCAACTACATCCTTTTCTATTGTGGTATATTTTGGCTGTCTATAATTTGGCTGTGTGTATTTTTTTAGTGTGTAATTTCTGTGCCTAGATCCCTAACTTAGACCTGACCATTAAAAGAGCGTCTGCGTCTCTGCTGAGCAGGTGTAGTGTGTGATTTTTAAGAAGGATGATGTGTGTAAGCAGGAACTACAATGACGACCCGTCCAGTAGGGATTCCATTTATTTAGCAAGTCTTTAGGTGAACTGTTCAAACTGCACATGTACTTTTGGTGCGAATGAGGAGTGTTGTGGATCTGCATCCAAAGTTCATTCTGACCTGACCAGAGAAAGTAATGTGTCACTATGTAGACACAACCCACACATCATGGAGGACAATGATTCAACAACAAATGAGTCGTTGGATGTAGTGCATCCAACAACCTGCTCCCAAGACTCGTCTTTGTGTCCCTGCCTTTGGGAGGCCTTTCAGTCAACAAGCCCTCTAAGGAGGCAGAAAGACACAGCAACATATGAAAAGAGTTGGCAAATCACCCCAATCCAGACCCCACGTCTTAAGCTGAAGAATGGAAGCTGCAGACGAGGATAGTGGGGTTTCCCCTATAAAACTAGCTAAGCCTGGTGGTAATGAAGCTAGGGCATTCGTCCCGTGTTTTTGAATTAAAAAATGTTTAAAGTTGAGAGGAAATTTGAAAATATCACTAAGTGATATGTGCTATTGGAAGACATTATCAACAATCCCTAAACACCAACAAAAAAGTCTTAAAAACCCTTACAATAAATAAAACTAACAATGCTTAGCCTGGTGGAGGCGCAAGTAAAGCCTGGTGGCCCGCCAGACTTATAATACACTGGGGAAAGTCTTGATAAAATATTCATTTATCCTAAAGTACTAAATGCAGATATACTGTCAGGAATTTCCTGTCTACCAAAGTCCTACTTTATTTTTGTATGTCATAAAAATATAAAATAGAATTGGTATTTCAACTCCTAAAAATGTTCTTATTCATTTGCCGCTTAAATCATGTTTGGGTTTTTTTCTAGACTTTTAAAGAGTATGAAGTCATAAGCAAGAATTTTGTACTTCATTTACTGAGTTAATCTAGATACAGGGCATGTTAAGACAAACTACAGTCTGGGTTAGACAGAATAACAGCACATTATCTACACAAAAACATGTTTATGTTTCACTTCCTTAACAGCAATACTGTTAAGGAAATCAAATCTTTGAAATCAGTGAGGTAATCCTCGAATATTAATAAATTAGTTAATATTACAACTACTAAACCACCAACTGACTCAATCTGAATACATTTTTTCTGCATAAAGTCATAATTTTCTTTAGGTTTATTTACATCTCCAGTAGCATCAAGCCATGCATCAGTTTTCATGTCACTTCCTCGGTGCAGTCACTACAGTCTCCAGCAGATGGCAGTCTCTGCTCTCTGTCAAACTGTGAAATAATTTGAATACTTCCTCTGCGGTGTTGCTTTACCTTGCAAATTACACTCACTTAATTTCACATAAAGCTGTCTAGCTGACGCATTCAATCACACACAGACACCAGTTAATACTGCAGGTGGGTTACTGTGTACGAATCGCCTCTTTATTTTTGACATTGGAAATTGTAATAAACAGTGACCAGGCAGAAAGCAGAAAATAGTTTATTGTAATATTTAAATTCATTGTATCTAGAAGCAGGACTATTAAAGCACTTTATAAAAGTTTTGTTTTTAGAGATGGAATACTTAAAACTCAAGAATTAAATATAAAACATTATATTTAGAGAACTTTTTTTTCAAACACCCAATTTCAGCACTTTTTCACAGATCCAGTGTGTAGCACCATCACATGAAAAATCATTCCAAGTCGCTTTGTCGTTGTTTATGACATGTACACAGTCCTCTTCGCCCCATCTTCCGCTTGTCCCACCATTATCAGGCTGAGAGTCATGCCAGTTCCTGTTAAATTTGTGACAGAATTAGATCACGTTTCATACGGCGCAACAACAGACACAAACATACAGATGAGATTGTGCTTTAAAGCACAGAAATAAAACCACATGTCAAACCACATGTCTCTGTTTGTGCCTCTCAGCACTGAATCAAATGACTAATCACTTACTTGAACTCCGGGGAGGTTCCATCAACCCATTTCCAGGAACCCTCCGTTTCTTTATCATTTAAACCAATCCAAGCTTCCTTCTTGATGAGTGCAGCAAGGAATGTCTGTCAAATAAGGCACAAAACTATGTAATCTGTATGAAACTTTTATAAATTGTATGCTAAATACTGCCTATAAATAAGTCTATGTAAAACATATGAGCAAAAAATCAATCATTTCAACAACAACAAGAAATTGCATTTTTTTTCACATTTTCCCCCTTTTTATTTATTTAGTTTTACTCATTTTTAAAAATTAGCCTTAGTTTCTGGTCTTGCCAAGTTTCACTGTATTTCACAGGGTTGTCATGTGATACACAAACACAAAGTACTGTGAAGTAAATTTCATTTCAAGAGGTGTGAATGCTTGCATTACTTTTTTTGCTAATATAAAAGCATCTAACATAACATTAAAGATTTAAGAAACTTATGGACTTATTTTGCACACAAATAAAATCCATCTGACTAATAAAGAGAACGCAGCACCTTCTCCTCAGCATTGTTCATCACTAGCAGATCTGCTCCTCTGTGAATGCAGTCGCTCCTGGCTTCATCCCAGGAACCGGCTTCGTTAGAGAAATAGTAACAGGAAACGCTGAACGCTATCCATCCTTTAGGACATGTTGATTCTAACAGAGTAAAAAAACAAACAGAGTTTTCTCTTGTATCGAGAGGGCTGACAGTCTTTCAATAACATGAATGGCTAAAATTTCATAATATGCTAAAAAAAATTCTGTATTTAGTGTCCGTTCTATTAAATACATTTTTTATTTTTGTGCTTAAAAAGCAGGAGCTATTTTGAGTTTCTGTCGCCAAGGCCAACTATTGTAAGCGACTTTGGGCTTGCTTTTTCTAAAGTCGATTGCAAATGTAAAGAGTCATGGGTTGCATTTTTTGGGGGGGGAGGGGACTTGTTTTTAAATGTTAAGTTGCTCATTTCGGCTTGGAAATCAGCAGAGATGCAAAATAAATACCAGAATTTGTCTGATAACCAGGTAGTTTTAGTCAAATCTGTGCAGCGGGCCATCTGAGTTGTGGAGCGGCAGGAGGAGCTCTGTGCGCTGGGCTCTGACAGCAAACGCAGGGCTGTAACGCAGAGCCTGACTATTATAACCATTAAACAATCTCCCATACAGTTCAACCTTGTAAGTGGAGATACATAGTTTATGTTAGCATTATGAAATAACTTGCAATTAAGTATTGGCAAAGCTCAATGTAATTTTCACAGGTGGTGGAACATTATTGTCAACATTTGCTGAAAGTTACTTGTAACCTAACTAAGTTACTTTCCAAACCAAGTAATCAGTAATCTGATTAAAGTTACTTTTTCAAAGTAACTATGCTATCACTGTAGACTTCAATACTAAAAAATTGTCTAAGCAGATGTCGATTGGAACTCAATTTAATCTAATAAAACATTAATCAACAATTCCTCATTAGTCGAAAAATTGTTTGCATCACCGTCGCCGTCCAGTACCAGAACACGACTCATAAAAGAAATGAAGCTGTCTGGACAAACCTCGAAGCTTCATCAGCTCTTTAGTACCTGCAGTGAGGTTGGCATTCAGCAGGTCTCGTTCCTCAATCAGAGATGACATCTTGTTATTTCCATCTTGTTGACATCCAGTCAGATTGCCGCTGGCGCTGAGACCTGCAGCCATTTCATCTGTTTTATGATCTGTTAATAGCAGAATATGTTGTTAAAAAGAACATGTAGTAAATTTGAGCTTATAATATTTAAGCTAAAGTCCCACATTATGTCATTCTGGAAGATAGTTTCAGGAAATTAGCACACAACTAGTACAAAGAAAGAAATGCAGCATACCATAGATTGAGTTTGGTATGAGATTAGCCTCTTTTAAAACAAAAACAATTAAGCTTCTGCTACCGAGGCGATGCTTTCTAACAGGCTATTTCCAAGAAAAATTTGCAGCGTGTCCTTTCAGCTCTTACTTATCAGAAATGTTCAAACTGGAAACAACCTGTTCTTCCGTTGTTAACTTTCACATCTTAGTTTTCACCACTGAATTGGTGAAACATGCCATTTCAAGCAGTAGTTATTTGGTTTTAATCAAAAGAGGCTGAAGAAGTCCAAAAGAGAGCAGCAAAAAGTTCACTTTGTCCATAATTAGGCTAAAGACAGTGGGAGGGTAAATTAAAGGCAGTCGGACTCACAGTAGACACCAAGGATGACCAGTCCAGCCAGGAGGGAAACATTAAGGAGCCCGAAAGCAATAAGAATACCTAAATAGAGCCTCTTCTCAGAGCTGCTTGAACCTTAGCAAAGATTAAAAACAAATACATGTGAATTCTACTGAAAAATAATGACAAAACACATTTGTATCTGTAGGTTGTGTCATTCTTACCTCGGTAATTTGGTGCAGAAATTTGGGGAACAAGTTTGACAGATTGAACATTAGCATATATATCCTCCATTGCTTGAAAGGGGAGCTGAATATTTTTTTTCCAGCCAGATCTGCAACCAGCAGCTAAACTGAACACTATGAAAGTGTGGTCGGAGCGGTGAGGGGTAACACGGTGTTCAGATCAAAGTTTGAGGAAGGAAGTCGCACAGAATAAAAGTTTGAACCAAAACTTTAGCACCTATTTTAATAAGCGGGTCTAAGCTGTTCACCAACCAACACAGTAGATTTTACTGACAAGACCAAAGTGCATCTGCACAAAGAGTGTATGCGTCCAGTTTTGCTTATGTGAACAGATGAAGAAACCCTGGCCTCTTCACATTTAATTCACACTAGTTGTGAACTGAGACGAAGACAAGAAGCAGATTTATTTTGCATCCGTTTTATGTTGTTAACTACTAAAAAAGGATTTACACGACAGCAAATATTACTTGAAAACAAATGTGTTTATGTGGTGGAGTTTGTGCAGACAGAGGATGGCGCTGTCACCATCACCAAAGAAGGAAAATGAAACCCAAATCAGTTTGTTTTTTTTGCCAAAATGCTACCTGTATGACCTCAGTCTAAATGGCCCAGTTTTGATCTTTTCTCCTCATGTTGGACTTGTGTTTTATTTCACAAACAGGTCTATGTTGGAAAAAATATTCTTGCCCAATTAATTGATAGAAGAAGGGCCCAGTTCCACGCCCCTCTTTCCACCCACAATGGGTCGGGAACAACTGAGGATATATGTGGCGAAGAGCTGAGAGAGCACAGAGAGTTTGAAAGAGAGCAGAAGTTTTGGGTGTAAGCATTGCAAGTTTTGAGAGCAAAGAGATGAAACGTCACCATAAGGACATGGAGGCAGAGGCGAGTCAAGGATGAGAATCGGTTAAAAGTCATTATTTGACTGAGGAGCAGCTTATTTAGCTAAATTGTTATTGTTGGTTAAATATCACTGAGGTGCACAGACAGACCTCCAGACAAAAACCTAGAAAATATTTTTTTTAAAAGAGAGAGAAAAAAAGTTAATTGAAAATTTCCAACATTTCAAAGCGTTTTAGAGGCCAGTGTTGAAGAAAGTATTGCTGTAAGATAAATATGTTTTTAAGGTCATTGCGGTTAAAGGTACAGATTTAATTAAAGCAGTGTGAATGGGTGACATGCAAAACACTGATTTTGTTGATTATTGGGAATGGAAGAAAAGGCACCTGTCATATGCAAGTATTATTGCATATGACAAAGAAATACATATTTTTTTTTTTATTGAACAGTTCTGAAAAAGCAAGAGTTGCATTCAAAATTCAAAAATAAGACTAGCAGATTTAATCTTCCTCCTGTTGTATTGCTACAACATGCATCTGTTTAATGCCACTAAAGAGATAAATCAGAGCAGAGGAGACATTAGGATCAAATGCATAATGAATGTTAGATTGTTAGAAATGATTTTTTAAAAACTAATCATATTAATAGCTTAATAGTTCAAATATTTTGACTTAAACGTTTCCACCAATTGCTGATTTTTCTACCAGTGATGTTTAGTTATTTTATGGATCAAACGTTATGCAAGTTTCTTAAGGAATGTTTTTGATTATTAACAGCATATATGTAACATGCACATACAAAATTAAACAATACGCTTGAAAAAGCCATTACAAGCTGCAGCTATTTAGTAACAGATCAAAATGGCATATTGGTCTGTAATGTAAAGCAGTTAGAAATGCTTATGTATACCATCTATGTTATGTCTTTTTCACAGATCCAGTTCTGAGATTGAGAACATGGAAGGTCGTTCCAGACGTCATCAGTTCTGATGTGTGCACAGTCCTCCTAGACAGCTCCAGAGGCTTTACCGCCATTATCAGGCTGATTCTCCTCCCAGAACCAGAACATTAAAGAAATGAGAATCACCGTAATCATCTTATGTTACAACAGAAAGTTGTTTGCAAAGCTGAGAGTATTTTAAACCATTTTGAATTTTGATGACAGAATTTTTTTTATTTTCTGCCTTTAAAAATAAAGAACAGACTCATGAGAATTAAAAAAACAAAACTCACAGAAAACACCAAGGCTGATGAGTCTAATCAGCAGGAAAACATTTAGAAGCCCCAGAGAGATGATAACACTCACATAGAGCCTCTTCTTAGAGCTGCCAGGACCTAATCAAAGAAAATACATTTCATATATATTATTTATTATTATTATTTTTAAAAATATTTGTTTGCGGACTGTATTAATACGCAAACATATTTTCAGTACAAGATTTAATGTAGTAAATGATTAGATCTACCAAGACGGCATAAGACCTGGGAAACATCTACCTGGAATATTATATTTGAATATTGTGATTGTGTGTTTTGCAATAACGCATGTTTTTATCATTGGAAAATGTGTGTGTGTGGGTGTGGGTGTGTGTGTGTGTGTGTGTGTCCAATGTGCTGCATCACTCTCCTGAAAATTCAGGAAGGAATTCAAATCAAGAGAGATCGGGGAATAACTATCGCATAAGTGCTGCAAACAGTCTTGAAATATCCCAGCTGTAGACTAGTCTTGGACATTTCCAATGGACTCCAACCAAAGATCTGGCTGTACTGATTGAGAACTCTACACACACAAAGCAGGCAGGCTCCAGTACAAATACGCCTCGATTGAAGCAATAGTTTGGGTTTCTGAAAGATATGTGTGACTGTGGAACAAGGCAGGTTTGCTAGAAGAACCCTCCGCATTGGCCCGAATAAAACAGGAAAAAACAGATATTAAAGCACTGAGCTAGAGTCATAATTCCTTTGATTGGCCAAATCCGTTATGGGCATGCAAAATTGGAATGCATAGCACTTAAAATATGAAGTACTTAGATCAAAAATTGCTTCCAAGCATCCATTACAATATTGTAAATACTGACATTGTGATGACAACCAAGCATTTAATTGTGCAGCTCCAGAAACAATGAAATAGTCAATCAACATTTCTTTTTTAGCTCTGCAGCTCTTCGCGACATCAAAACATAGAATAATATGGAATAACAAAAATGTGAGTAAGTGTTATATGCATAAGAAAACGACAATAAACACACATAATATATTTGAAAATAAATACAAAATAAGGTAAAAACATTGTCTGTTAGAATGGATTAAAATGATATTTAAATAGCACATTTTTACAAGAAAAATGTCCGAGAATATTGCCTACTAGCATAAGCTAAAGCTAATGTTAGCCACAAAGTTTAAAGAAAGTAAAACTCACCTACGTATCTGTGAATGTATAACGAGGCGAACATCTTAAAACCTTTCTCCAGCTTACTTGTTGGGTCTTTGGATCGAGGAACATCATTAATTGTTACATTGGGTAAGCCCTGCAAGCACCTAGTGTAAAATGCCATTTTCAATAGACCGGAAACGATAAAGCCGCTTTTCCTGGAACGCGGAAGCTGACGTGCAAAGAGCCCTAAACAGGCATTCTTACAAGCAGCTGAGGACTTACTTTGTCTAAGCCTGCATGTCAGTGAGGTTGGCATTCAGTCGGTCTTTCTCTTGAGTCACCAAAGAAAGCTTGATGGTGAAATCCGCTAACAAATTGCCAGTTTGATCACCTAAAATGAAAAAACATTCATAATAAACTCGAAGATTCAACATACGTAAGTGATATGGTGCTGTGTTTTCTTGTTCAGTACTCATGTTCACAATGAATCACACTTCGCTTTGTCAGATAGCTGTATTCAAGAACTCGCTCTCAGTGCCCCCAGTGGACAACTGCAGTACAACATGTACATGCATAATATTAAACGGAACAAGGATACAGAAATTGCAGCTGTGCCTTACAAAACAAATCAGAAAACATGAACACATAGCGCAAAACAACTCAAAGGCGAGTTAAGATGAGAACACATATGGTTATGCGTAACGAAGCCAAAAATGGAGATATGTTCGTGTGACAATGATTAGTTCTTGGGGGGAAACTTTTCTATTGGCTTTGATTGCCTGGGATCATCCAAGTCTGTGTCTTCACTACCTCATCTAGCTTGAGGCAAATTATAAAACTTTCAAAACACCTGAGCATCATTATGGGAATCTCATACTGGTCTATGCTTACTGTAGGCTATCCCTGTTGGTGGGGTCTGCAGCTTGAAATCAGCACATCACGCTTTTGGCTTTAAAAATAGGCTTACATTATTATGTTTGAGGAAGAAGAGTTTGATATGAAAGGGAAGCAGCACAGAGTTTATTCTGTTTATGTGAAGACAGTTAAGAATGAAAGCATTGATTTTGGAGAACCAGACTCACAGTGGATAAGAACATAGATCAGTCCAACCAGCAGGAAAGTAGTCAGGAGCCCCAGTAGGATGATAACACCGACATAAACGTTTGATTTAGAGTTTTCTAAACCTTAACAAAAAAGAAATGGGACTCAAACACGATTTGACATTTAACAATGGCTAAAAAATACAAAAACATATATCCACCTTGCTCTTTTCTCCACTCATTCTTTCTTCCCAGGGTTATTTATGGACTTTTAGAGACAAATTCAATGGGTTCGTTCTCTCCATTGTCTGGACAGATGTTGCTCCTGTGCTTGATTGTCAGATCTGCAGAAATAGCATTCAGGAAAAAGGCATCCAGTTCGACCTCTTACCATTTGAGGAAGTCAGACGTCAGAGGTAACCATATCTTTTCTCAAGTAAAGTTTCACATTTTGTAAACATTAATTATGTTTCCTTGAAGGAAATGTATCACATTTTGTAAAAACAATATGCATATTGTGAATGTCACAGTTGAAATGGTGACATAAAATTATAAACAGGAATCCCCACACATCTAATGTTTAATTTTTTTATTATTATTATTTAGAGTCTAATTAAATATTTTTATGAATGCCTCCCATCAATCCTGAAAAAATGCAGCAAATATGGAAAAAAAAAAATCAAACGTAAACACATTTTGCTTAGCAATTTATTTTTGCATCTTCCTTACATTTATAGTGTCAATATGCAGCAGTTGAGCACATTGTTAAAAATGTCCTGCCTGAAAAAACTCACAAGTGCCAGTTTGACAGTCAAACGTTTGCGCAAACACTAACTTGATAACTTTTGCACAAAGGTTTGCTGCTTCTGTATTTCTATTTCTGGCCTTCTCGCTGCTGTTGATGACAGAGGAAGGGCAACACTGCCACTAATTAATCCACTAATTATACTCTGAACCTGCACTCTCAGTTCCCTTCAGAATTTGATGATTTTTTGATTTTTTTAAGAAGATGA
This sequence comes from Xiphophorus couchianus, assembly GCF_001444195.1. Lineage (NCBI taxonomy): Eukaryota > Metazoa > Chordata > Actinopteri > Cyprinodontiformes > Poeciliidae > Xiphophorus > Xiphophorus couchianus. Next base: position 8,588,223 of record NC_040234.1, on the reverse strand, counting down.
ACATGTGCTTCCTCTTCTGATTTATTTTGGGCCCCACAGCTGCAGATTGTGGGAAAGTCATAAGCATATTTTCAAATGCTATAACTACTTTTGGCTTTCATGCTTTGCTTCTTTTCATGCAGTTAAAGTTTCAAAATACTTTTTTTTACTTTCTTACACATTATATATTCTTCCATTGGATTTAATTTAATGGATAATTTGTGTCAGCTTCATTATTTAGTTGAATTATTTTCTATTCCAATGTGACACTGTGGTTGCCTTTACCAGACTCTTTTTGTTGCAGGTACATTTGGCCACTGCTGCTTCTTTTCTTGTGGTTTTCCAAGAATACCGCAAGAAAACATCCTCATAGCAATCCTCACTCATATATGCTCATATTGTCTCAGTCATGGCCACTGCAACTTTTAAAATATTAATATGTTGAAATATGTGTCATCTAAGTGTGTATTTTCAACAAAGATTGTCAAAATAGAAACTTTACAGACAAACAATTGTTTTTATTTGTTTTTGTTTCACAAATAACAATATAACCTTTCCCAAAATCAACTGAAAAGGTTTTTCTAAAGGATTCAGACCCTTTATATAATAGCTCACTTATCAATAAAAAAAAAAAAAACAACAACCATCAAGCCAGAAAACATAAGACTGTATCCTGCTGAATGTTTTTAGGTAGATGGTCCTGATACTCTTGAACGTTTCTCTGCCCTGCCAGCTTGTGGAGCTGTTGTTGCGCAGTTGCCACGACAACAGATGCATGTATGTTGATGGCGCAGAGATTACTTAGACCGCTGTGTGATAACAGGGTGATGACAGTAAAACGTATCACAGATTTATGTTTGTGGTTTTAAAAAAAAAGAGAGAAACTTGTCTTGGGTTTCAGCAAATTATGAAAAAATAATCAGATAATTCTCACAAAGATCAAGTTCATTTACAATACAATTGTAAATGAACTCAGAGGAGCCTGGATCTTCTGGATCAGAAGTAATCTAATTTTCTCCACTGCTGGGTGAGCTGGATCAGGGAGAGCGATGAAGGCAGATGTGAAACGACCGTCGTTTTTAAAATTAAAGTGCCTGAAGGAATGGAACAGCTTTTGTCCCTCTCTGTTCACCAACCGACTCACTAGTAGGACATAATCACTCAAATATTTGTCACAAAAAGTGCTATATTTTTTAGATTACATTTATAGACCAAACATTCGGACACACCTTTTAATTCAATGAGTTTCCTTTATTTTCATGACTATTGACATTGTAGATTCACACTGCAGGCATCAAAACTATGAATAACACATGTAGAAATATGCACTAAACAAAAAAGTGTAAAACAACTGAAAATACCCCTTATATTCTAGTTTCTTCAAAGTAGCAACCTTTTGCTGTGATTACTGCTTTGCACACACTCTGCATTTTCTTGATGAGCTTCAAGAGGTCGTCACCTGAAATGGTTTTCACTTCATAGGTCAACCTGCCCTGTCAGGTTAATAAGTGGGATTTCTTGCCTTATAAATAGTCATGAAAATAAAGAAAACCCATTGAATTAGAAGGTGTGTCCAAACGTTTGGTCTGTACTGTATATATATATATATATATATATATATATATATATGCAGGGGTGCAACTACATATTTTTGAGGTGGATGCGAACATCATCATTGTAGGCTAGCTTAAGCTAACCTGAATATTTACAACTCTCTTGTTGATACACTGACATTTCTTACCTTCTGTCTTTCAACCACTTTGAAAAGCTTTTCTTCGTCTCTCCAACATCTTTATCCTTCCCCCTCTTCCGTTCACCTGCAAGTTGCCGGGAGGTTCGGCGTGCAAGCCAGCATGTGGAGGGGTTTAAATAAATTAGAAGATTGTCTAAAAGTTTTATTTGAATACTTGAGTTAGAAAAAGTAAACTCATTTATATATTTGATTTATGTAATACGTTATTTTTATTATCTTGACAAAATGTTGAAGGGTACGCCACAAAGCTCTATATGCAAGCGTGTTAATGGAAAGTTGAGTGGAAGAAAGAAAGTGTGGTAGGACAATGTGCACAACTGTCTAGGACAATTTTGTCAGGATTGTGAAACGAAGCCCAGTAAAGAATTTGGGAGAGATTCAGAAGGTGTAGACAACCACTGGAGTCTCAAGAGACATACAAAGTTAAATTCAATTTGAATTCAAGAATACATTATTGATCCTAAAATTAAGTAAAATATGGTTAAATATCATGTTATTCAAGGTTCTTCAAATGGTTGTTAGGAAGGATCTCTTGTAGCAGTCTGCATTACAGCAAACTTGATGAAGCCTCTGACTGAAGACTCTTAGTCGTAAAGTAATCTGACAACATCATGAGCGTCATACTTGGGATATAAAGTTGCCCAGTTGTCTTTATAGATGAAAATACATTTTGACTTTAATTTGGGAATTAAGGTCCCAGAACCTAAAGGAAAAGTGTAGAGGCACAGAATCGACGGTGCTTGAAGTCCAGTGGGATGTTTATTCCACAGTCAGAGAGGATTTGGACAGCAACGCCATCTGCTGTTCATGTCCACTTTGTTTTTATCAAATATAAAGTCAGCAAAGCATCTACCAGGGAATTTACTGCACTGCTGTCAGCTTAGTCCACTTTATAATTCAACCAGGTCAAATTCATCCAAACCAGTTTTTGTCTGGTTTGGTCTAAATTCAGTTTAAATCAATTCAATTCATTTGAACAAAAAATACTTAGATTAAGATCCAGTCACAATTTTAGTTCATCACTGTTATAAACTGATTAGTGGATATAAATTAAGCCCATCTGATTGTTGATTTACCAACGATTTCTACATCTAAAGCACGGGGCGACTGTGGTGGAGAACAACTCCCTTTCAACAGGAATGAACAGCAGTATGAGCGCTGTGACTGTACTGTGATCGGCTGAGGGTTGAGAGGACAGAGCAGACAGAAGCACAGGTCCAGGATTACAGTCAGAGCCGTAGGCATAGGAACCGGGGAGAACTGGAGGGGACATTATAGTACCCTAGACCGTTACTTGGTCTCTGACACTAACGACAATAAACGCAGGTAATATACTTGAAAACAAGGTAAAAACATTGTCCGTTAGAATGGATGAAAAATGTTTAGATACTTAAATAGCACATTTTTACAAATGTCTAGCATAAGCTAAAGCTAATGTTAGCCACAAAGTTTAAAGGAAGTAAAACTCACCTTCGTATCTGTGTATAACGAGGCGAACATCTTGAAACCTTTCTCCAGCTTATTGTCGGGGCTTCGGATCGATGTACATCATTAATTGTTACCTTGGACAAGCCCTGCAGACGCCCAGTGTAAAGAGCCTTTTTCAATAGATCGGAAACGATTGAGCCGCTTTGCCCCGAACGCGGAAGCTGAGGTGCAAAGAGCCCAACAGTTCAGAGTTTCTCATAAATCCTTTATTGTCACTATTTAAATATCATATTCATTGTTCCAGGTAGGGGAAGCCATGCTTTGCTGCATTTTACAATGAACTTAACTTTTATATCCAGACTATCAAAGACAGAAAATAGCTATTAAAACAATTGAACTCTGTACTGCTTTGAATGAACAGTTGGGAACCGAAGCCCCGTAGCTTTTTCTTCATCTTGAATATATTTATCTGTATTTGTTTTTTTTTCTGGAGGCAGAACAAATGTTTCACTCTGTCGTTGTACAGTATGTCTGTGAATAAAGTTTTTAAAAAAAAAACATCCCCCCTCCCCCACACCCAACAGACTTCTTGTGGCTTTGATGTCACAGTGATGTCACTCATCCTGTCTATGACATCACTGGCGGCTGCCTTTGTATTGCCAGATTCCACAGAGAAATTCATTTGCAGTTTGAACCAGAGAGCAAAGATGGAAGAGGATAATTTTTTGTTGGCGAAAATTAACAATTTACAGAAGAACCGCAGCAAGCTGCAGGAGGAGAACCAAGAGCTTCAGAAAACCGTAGAAAGTCTGAAGACTAAACTAGAGAGACTAAACAGAACGGACAAGACACACAACTGGCATGAGGAAAATAGCTTACTTCTAAAATCAAATGCATTTTACAAAAAACAAATCAGAAAAATTAATCTGGACCTGGAGGAAGAAAATGCAACTATAGGCCAACTAAGATGTGATAATGAAGCCAAATTGAGAATAAAACATAAATTGGAAGAGGACCGGAAAAAACAGAGAAACACTGCAGCTGACAAATTAAGAGCAAAAACAGAAAGACTCGAGTGGCTAGAGAGAGAAAATGAAGAGTTAAATGAACAGATTGTATCGCTGAAGATTAAAAATGACAGGATCGAATCCAGGCTGGCGGAAAAAAGCAAAGATGTCCAGCAAAGGGAAGAACCAGTCAGGGTACATATCCAGGAAGAGGAACTTTCAGCATGTCAGAAAGTAGGGAGAATTTTTATGCATTTGTACAGTTCAAGAACGTTGGCGTATTGGGTGCCGCCCTGGGTTTTTTTTTAACAGTAAAGGATATTTTGGGTTGCTGGAAACAGGATGTTTGTGGGATAGTGATGCGTTTAAATTAATTACAAATATAAATACTCTTGTTTGCTTTTGGAATTTGTGCCTAGTGAGAGATGCTTGCAGGAAGACATCTAAACGGGTCAAACTGGAAGCTGACACCAGATGGTCTGCAGCAAGAGTGATGACTGACGGATGATTAAGGGTCGAAGTTTATGAACCAGAAACAGAGGAACTGTACATGAGACACGGATGCACAAGACAACTCCTTGTTCTGTGGGTTCATCAGGTCCTGCACCGTTTCTACAGAAGGAAATAAACAAGAACTCTGAATTTTGCATTCTACATTACAGCAGCTTGCAGGTGCAACACACCTGTGACTCAAGAGAACAGAAGAAGCAGCTGCTATGTGATTAACTCAAGATAACCAAATCCAGGGGTCTCAAACTCCAGGCCTCGAGGGCCGCAGTCCTGCAGTTTTTAGATGTGCCACAGGTACAAAACACTGGATTGAAATGACTTGATGACCTCCTCCTTGTGTAGATCAGTTCTCCACAGCCTTAATGACCTAATTATTCTGTTCAGGTGTGGTGCAGCAGAGGCACATCTAAAAGTTGCAGGACTGCGGCCCTCGAGAACTGGAGTTTGAGACCCCTGAATAGGCTCTGTAACTAGGACCGCCCTAAGGAAATAAAAAGAAAGTCTCTGGGAGGAGCTGTTTTAGAGCGGGTAGATTGTAACTAAAGCACGCTGCTGTCCGTTCTCCTTGCTAGTAAATCTAAAACTCACTTGTCTCTCTCTTCTTTTTCAGTTTGAGAATGCTTAGGTAGATGAACCTGACATTAATTTGGTCCTTCGAAGCCGGATCCCAAGATACTGAAGGAATCCAGCGGGTGAGACCGAATCCAGAAGGACCGTGCGCACGGCTAAACTCTTCAGAATGAGTTTAGATCTTTTTCCGGGACTGGTATTTGGTTTACCAGCTGGAATCTGACGCTTGACGGGACTCCGTGGAAGGGGAGAGACAACTGAGAGTAAATTCTCTTTTAAAAGAAAAGCGTGAATGAGTTGATGGCGTTCGCGTTAAAAGAAATCCTGTGTAAGAAACGCTGTGAATCCTGGGCTCTAACAGCGGAAACTAAACGGCTTTAACTTTATGCTGTTGTGGTGATAATTGGATGGCGGAGTCCAGCGAGCAGCCGCTTAAATCCGTCTTAAAAGTTTCATTCCGTAAAAAAACAGGGCGGCGGAGTCCTGCGTGAAGACGCTTCAGCTCCGGAACTGAAGTGTGATTGGAGGTATAAACACCTTTAGGTATTTTATCTCATTTAAAGTAGCGGGTTTGGAAGGAGCAAACCAATTGAAGATGCAGAGGCAAGAATCCTCCACTCGTAAGAGTCCAAGAAAGGATTACCACAATCGGTATTTTTAATTGTTACCCACTATAAAAAAAGAAACCAGTTTTTAGAACAGCCTAGGTGTTGACAAACTGGTCTAAATTGTTTAAAATGGGTAAAAATAGCAGGAAGTGGAGAGAAGTGTTTCAATATGTGTTCGTTTAATTACTTTTATAAATGAATTCATTTAAATTGTCCGGAATGGTAGCAAAATAACTGCAGTACTGGAGAATACACAGCAGATGGCGGCATAGCAAACTCGCCATTAACAACCAGTGAACGAATTACTGCTTTATATTTCAACAGTAAATGTAAATCAAAAGATTAACAGCAGTGAAAATATTGGGAGTGTGTTGAAGGGCAGGACCCTGATAAAATAGAAAATATCTGAATAAATGGATAGTAAAGTACAGGTTAAAAGGTTAATTAAATACTAAAATAGAACTATAGGATAAAATAAAAAACTAAAGAAAGAGCCAAGAAATTAAGGAAACAGAAGATTGTGATAACAGTGTGTTGGCAAATAAATAGATGACTAAATGAAACACTAACTAAATAAATAAATACAGGAATAAGTAGATGAATATAATAAATAAAAAAATATCTGAAAACTGGAACAAAAGTCATAAAGGAAAACAAGTAACAGACAGGAATGTGAAACACAAGAAAGGGGAATATGAAAGTTTTTTTAAGAAGGAAAAGGATGAGGAAACTTTAAACAGTTAAAGTTTCATAGAAAGAAAAATAATGATGAAAACTACTAGCTCATGGTTTGCAGGAATTAACAAACTGAGTAGTTTGGTAAGTAGGCATATGTGGTGATTTAGAAATAAGGAGAAAGGCAAGGAGCAAGTGAGTCAAAGTAAGAGAATGGAAAGATGATTTGAACAAATATCAAATTAAAATGATCGTTGTGTTCAAAGTTGCTCTCATAGCAGTTTGGAAAAATTTAATAACTGGAAATAGAAAATAGTTGTTATAGAGAAACAGCTAAAATGCTTTGCATGGTCCAAAGGATGTTTATAAAAATCTGAGTAATAATTATGTAGAATTATAAGCATTAAAATATTAGATAAGAATGCTAATTATTCTTTGCGCAGATTAAAAAAAAAACAAGCTGCAGCTGATTCTGGACATCTTAACATTCTTTTAATAATGAACAAAACTTTATTAAGATAGAGAAATATTAAATCTACAGGACTTACTTTTAATTGATTCAGTGAAACTAAAACTAACTCTCTTATTAAATAGTAATTGATCAAACAGAGGAACACATAGCCTTCATGGATTTCAAATGCACCATTAGCTCTGCTCCTAAAACCTTTATTTTTATTGCCAATATAAAACAAAAACAAATGTTTGCAGTCCACTTTAAAGAATCCAAAACAGATTACAGTTTCTCTGGCTACAAGATCAATGTACCAATGGGCTCTTTGCACCTGCTGCGCTGACGTCACGTGCTCATTCATCCGACACATTATGAGAGTCAAACTGTGTTTGCTGCAGCCAGGGCCGCAACTACATATTTTTGAGGTGGATGCGAACATCATCATTGTAGCCTAGCTTAAGCTAACCTGTATATTTACAACTCTCTTGTTGATACACTGACATTTCTTACCTTCTGTCTTTCAACCACTTTGAAAAGCTTTTCTTTGTCTCTCCAACATCTTTATCCTTCCCCCTCTTCCGTTTTCTGTTTTGGGCCCCGGAGTTTTTTCTGCGCCCCATCTTTAGCTCCCTGTTGTTGAGGCATTACTACAAATTTAAAAGAAAACAAAACGCGCCTCAGCCGCTGCCCAAGCTGCCTGTATGGGAGGGGGGCGCCTAATCAGTGCTGTTCCTCTGTTATTGATCATTTCATACACAAACAGCTGTTAAGTACATAAAATGCTGACTATATAAAAAATAAATTCCCCACATCGTTTTTGCGCCCCCTCTACTGCAGCGCCCCTATGCGTTGCATACACTGCATAGCCACGTTTTGCGCCACTGTATATATGTTCTAAATTATGTTAGCGTGGTGAGAAGTTATGTTTATAAACCAGTAGCCATGCAAAAAGGATGTTCTCATGGAAGGATGAAGGTTTTAAAAGGATTTTATTGACATTATAATTACAATTTTTTAACAAAAATTTAAGCCGCCAAAAAGGGCAAATACATAAATTAAAAGGAAGTTCCAGATAGATTTAGGGTTTTTGAGAAAAAGGTTAGTCTAGTTAATTTCATGAATCATTTCAAGTGGTGAAATGCCGAAAGCTTTGGCCGCTTGATTCATAATAATAGTAGAAAGTGCAACAGTTGTAGTCGTATAGTTACAGAAATCAGCAACCCTGTTAGAAAATTGCAGTAAAGTGAAAAGTCTTAGCTGGAAATGATTGTTTATATCACTCTGGAGCAAATTTGACCCTCTCCTTAGAGTGTTATGTATTATTGTGATATTAAAAAGTAAACTAAAAACCCTAATATACAGAGTACTTATGAAAGAAAACAAATGCTTTTGCATTTTTTAAAAACTGAAAAAATATATATATATTACTAATTTCATTTCCTTCTGCTATTGAAATGAATAAAATTGTGGCTTTTCTTTACCATCTTCCTCTTTTCTTTTCCTCTTCCTAATTTTGCTTTGTAGAAACTATCTAAACGAAGAGTGCTTTCTTTATATTTTGATACTTCCTGACCTATTGTTTATGAGGGGCAACTTTAATAACGCACTTCTGAACTTAAGATTCAGAAGTAAATTATTATTTCCGCAAACAAAGACTCGTTAACTTAGTGTTTGTTTTGCATTATACCTTTCATATTTCAGCATACACAGTCATATTGAGGTTGCATTTTTACTGCATTTCTTTTCAATGAGCTTCATGAATTATGTGCTGTATACTCTGTGTAGTGCAAGCAGTTGAGCAGAAATAAAACATTTAATGACCAACATTACAAGCAAAAGTGTCAATTGAGCAAGCAGATAAATTTAACCTTACAAACGTGATTAAAATAACAGAAGGGAAATTATAATATTTATGTATATAAATGAAGGGTGTTTGAACAGAGCGAGCTCTTAGGTCTGTCGGCCAGCAGGGGGCCCTCAAGAGTGAAGAATGAATTCTCACAAGGGAGAAGATGGCATACAAAAGAGCATTTTCAATTGAATATGTAAATGTCATCTTTCAGACAATCTATTAATAGAACGTATTAAAAATTATATATTTTTAAAATGGGATTACATTTCAAGGTCTCTGTAACTGCAAAACAATAAAAATAAAAGATTTCTGGGATTGCCGGTAAACCTTTTACAAAATGTGTTTTCTCACTGTCTCTCTCTCTCTGTGTGTCTCTCTCTTGTTCTCCCTCTCTCTGAGTGTGTCTCTCTCTCTCTTTCTCCCCCTCTCTCTCTCTGTCTCTCTTTCTCTCTCTCTCTGTCTCTCTCTGTGTCTCTCTCTTTTTCTCCCTCTCTCTGAGTGTGTCTCTCTCTCTCTTTCTCCCCCTCTCTCTCTGTGTCTCTCTCTTTTTCTCCCTCTCTCCCTCTCTTTCTTTTGTGTTATCTGCTTTTCACTCTTTACTGTATCTGCAGGAAGAAAAACAAACTACTTTAAACTGTGGAGACAGCAATTAAAAGTTCAGGAAAGCAAATTAAGATATATTTAGAGTATGTTCCTAAGTTTGGCCAGAAGGGGTCAGTGTTTATGTGGCTCACCAAGCTGGTTCACCGTTTTGGTTACTCAAGTAGAAGTCAGCCTGTGGCTGTCCATTGCTTTTTTAAATTCATTACATATGTATTTTATATTGGGTTTTATATTTATGTCTTAATTGAGGAAGGTGACTAATGGTTTGTTTGAACTGAAGTGATTTAAAGGGAGTGGCCAACTCTCTGGTCATGTCTTGGAGGCCACTGAGTGTAGGAAATTTATTATTACCTCAAATAAACTATAATCAAATGGTCATAAAAATGAACAATGCAGAAATGTTTGATTACAGATATTTCATTTTGATATTTTGATTACATTTATTTCTCTGAGTGGATGCATCCATTCCCAAACACACCTGAATATCATTCAGGTGTGTTTGGGAATGGATGCATCAAAAAGTTGCAGGATTGTATCTCTTGAGGACTGGACTTTGGCAGCCCTGATCTCTAAACCAGTCCAATGTAGCCGTTGATGTAAGTTTAGGGTTGGCATGTTAAAGATCTTTCGACGCAATTAGAAGACTTCTGGGGTGGATCGTTCACACAGAATCTTATCTAGGGGCATGAAAGTAAAGACTGATGAATGCAACGTCACGCTTTTCAGACTTTTTTCAAAACAATGAAAAGAATAAGTGACTTTTCTTTCACTTCACAATTACGCCCTACTTTGATATTGTAGCTGAAGACTGGTTGCGTCATAGGTGAGCAGATCATTTACATGTAAAGCATCGGTCTATGTGTCTCAATCAGACTTGTTCTGTTTTGTGTCAGCGAAGGGGAAACATTCACTAAACACACACACCCACACACACATATACACGTTTCCATGGGGACCAAGCGGCCACTCTGCTGTTCAATTGCTGGTGAGTGAGTTGATGTAGACATCTATTGTGCTGTGTGTGTTTGGGGGGTCAGGGAGCTGGCTTGAGGAGGGTTAGAGGGGAGCGGCATTGAACAACACAGTAGACAGATGAAAGCACTGCATATCCTTAAATCTAATCATAATTTAGTCCTCAGCAGCAGAAGATGGTTTGATTAAAATAAAGAGGGAAAGAGGCAAGACCGAGGACAGAGAGGGACCCAAGTGCACTAGTCAAGGGACGAGGGGTTGGTGGGTAGGGGGAGGACGTGAGATCTCTCTGAAATGGGAAATGATAGATCAGAGACAGCCTGATTCCTAAAGCTGATGCTTATTTCTTGCATCAGTCTTGATTTCCAGGCACGGGCACTTACCCTAAAAGGATTTCTAAAGCGCAGACGGAGCAATGCTCCACAGATGTCTGGACCGTCAATCTGACAATGTCAAATTATGACAGATGACATGACAAAACCCGGACAGAAACCGCAAACTGAGAAGGATGGAATGGTGATAAAGTTTCCAATGATTTATAAAGCTGTTTTTCTGAAAGCAAATAATAATGAGATTGTGAAAGACATGTTACAAACAAGGTTTTAATATGGTTTTAAAACCATATTAAAATTCACAAAATTTTCACATATTTTGTGAAAATGCCAAAATAACTAGTATTACATGCATGGCTTTCTGATCTCAGATAGCGCAAAGAAATCAGGTTTTAAACACGACACGACACTTATTCTTTACCTTACTTACACTAAACTTTACCTTTTAATATCCTAACATAAATCTATGTTTAAATAATACTGATTTATCTTCTTTTAATCACAGCTTTCACATGTCTTGACATCTGTTTTCACAATGCTGCCGGGATCAGGTGATCACCTGATCTGTTCCTCATGAAATGAACTGGTGTGTGCAGGTATGGAATTCAATAGACGCTGGAAGCAAAGGATTATAGTGCATCTTGATACAGATTAAAAAAAAAAATACACATAAGTCTGTCAATATTTTCTGGACTCTTATTTTTTGTATAAGATATGGCTATTTGCATTCATCTTTCCACATCAGTAAAACATGAGAATGGGTACATAATGCACTAAAATAACGACAATAACCATCACAAAGGAAACCAGAGCAGTGCTTGTGGGGATAAAGGAGACTGGTTCTCCAAATATTTTTAACAATGAGAAGTACTCCATGGCGCCTCACATCGTTTCAGCCCTCGTGAGAACTCTGTTTGGAGGAGAATTATGTGTTTTACCACGTTAGACGGATACTTTGGGTGGCAGGTCAGCTTCAAGGAGCCCATTAGCAGATGCCCGTTCTCCACCTCTGCTGTGTCCTCCTTTCTTCTGGCCCTTTTTCATTTTGGTCTGAATTTGTCAGTGCAGATGTATTTCATGACCTTTCTTTCTGAGACTAAGTAAATGTACTACATCCTGCCTGCCGTCCTTGGTATTGATCATGCTTTTCAGAGATTTTCATCCCATTTCATGGTAATGACAATAATGGAAATGCACTATGTGTTTTAGAATTGGTTTGATGCAAAACACATCAGAGCACGGTTCTTGAAAAATCTGAAGGGTTTTATAAGATTTCGGAAAATAACTTTGATCCTCATTTCTAAAATGAAGAATGGAAACAGGAAAAAAAAGGTGCTGTGGTGTGATTTTTTTCCAACGTGTTCTATTTCGACATGAAAAATGCCAGCAAAGAGTTAAAGCAAAATCAATTACAATAAATATAGGTGTAAAACAATACTGTGAACAATTTAACAAGATAACAGCAACAATGATGATGATGTCTGCTTTATTTACTAAATTGTAACTAGTTTTTTTTGGGGGAGGGGGTTATTGTACAGTAAGTCAAATAAGGTTTTCTGTTCCTCAGTCGGACAGATAGTTTTTTGTGTTTTCTAATGTATTTAGTTGGATTATTATATCTCACAGCTTACTTTATGAGCTTATGGAAACCTATTAAGTTGTGTGGATAATAAATAAATTAATAAAATGTTTATGTTTTTCACAAAAATGTTTAATCTTTGTTAATAAAATGACTAAACATATTGGGAAACTGCTGAACATGTCTATCTGAATAAAACAATGTTGAAAAATTCAGCCATGTAAATTGTGCCTTACTAACTTCTCATTTCTTGAGAAAGAAAAACTGACTATATTTACTTGGAATGCATACAGATTGTCTTGCAAAACTATTTACACTAGAAAAATATTTGTACATTTTGTCACATTTCAACCAAAATGTTCAGAGCATTTACTATGATTTTAACTGACAGATGAACCCACAGTACAGCTAATTTTAAAGAGGACGGAAAAGCATACATTTCAAAATATTTTCACATCTTTACTCTGATGCCCCTAAATACAATACACAGTAAACAATTATCCTCATATGTCACATAATTAGAAAATAGAGTTAATGAGAATTAATTTACTATTACATTATATTCTTGGGTAAAGACACAGCTGTAAACAAGTCACTTGCTAATTTTTTGTTTTAAAAAAGTACTACATGTGTGTGTGTTTATTTATTTATTTATTATCCAATGCATCGGATTTTGGTCAATGTTTTTCTGGGTATCTGCCTTTTTTTTTATTTCCATGGTAACGTTTTGTGGAACCTATTTCTCCACTCTGAGTTTCACGCCGAGGACTTCCGCTCTGACGGACTGGAATGACATAATGGTAAACAGAGTAAGGTGAGTCTTATTTACCTTTACCGGTTGGAGCGTGACGGCAGTTTTACCGCCAGATAATCCAGCATTGGTTCCAGTAAAACATGGTGGATGTATTCGGAGTCAGTGAGACCTTATCGGTGCTTTTAAAGTCACATTCATCCATGATGGAGAGCGGCTACCGTTAGCTGTTAGCTCACATTAGCAAAGGATAAATAGGCCTAACTCAAGCTGATTTGCCGGTCAAATATGAGATTAATGAAATTAGTTATGTCGTTTGCAAGTGGTAATTGTAAAGAGAAGAGTGTGCGGTACATTGTCAGTTACTAAAACTACATAGAAAGTGGCTTCAATTCGGTCTCTACAAAGATGCTGAGTCTTAATGGACTCGGAGGCAAACACTTGAGTGGGACTGGATGGTGAACGCTGCTGCTTATTGATTTCTGACAGCGACTAGCATCTTTACACTGAGGTGAAATCTTCCTGTAGAGATTTTTTTTTTTCAACGAAATTCGTTAATTAGCTGATAATGTGGTGGATATCAATTTGATGTCTCTCTCTTAGATTATTTTAATTTTTTGTAGGTTCAGCTTTAACATGAACTTATTGAGTTAAATATGAACAAAGACGATTTTTACTGGAGAGAAAAAATAATTAAGAAAAAAAACTTTGTACTCTGAGAAAGCTTTGGTTTTCTCAGAGTACATGGTGTACGAGTCACCTCTGTTGAAATTAAACATGTAACTTCCAGCCTGAGAGAACATTTTTCTATTAAAATTTAGTATTAAAACGCAACATCCACCTGATCAGACATTTTAAAGAAACCACTCCTCACATGTATTTTATTTTTGCTTAAAATAAGTAAACAATTTGTCAAGAATTTGCTAAGCAACATCATTATGGAGTGTATATTTGCCTTTTTGTTTTACACATGAACATTTCTGAGTTTTTACAGAAACATGAATGAAATTGTCCTGGACAAACATTAGCTGTAGGAAAATAAAACGGGTAAACTTATGTGTAATCTTATATGGAAGACATGTAATAATCTTCAAATTAATATTGCAAGAATGCAATATTTGCTGTGTCGTGAATTTAAGCTCTGCTTATCAATAATGTATTTGGTCTGTTGGATGGAGTCCGGCTGCAGTAAATGATCAGAGACCATTCTAGAAGCATCTTGATTCATAAGATATCACCACGACATAAATGAAATAATATTGCAATCTCTTTAATGTCTACTATTGCATAGTTTTAGTTCTATTAAGCCCAGTGTTTTTGGTGCGCTGTATGATCCTGATATAAAAGACATTGCATTACATTTTAGTGTCATGTGAAAGAATTATAGAACCCTTCACAGATTATGTTGTTTAACATTTTGGGACAATACTGAGACACCAGCTCATTTCAACAAGAACATACTTTTCAAGATTATGTAATTAAAACATTAAAAGAATGTCGTTTTTTTTCATTTAAACTGGCTAAAATCAGTCTCTCTGGGACCTAGAGAAAGTGAACTGGAGTAGCGTGAAAGCGTTGGGTGATTTAAAGAGGTGCTTCTTTCCACTGAGAAGGACATTCAAAACAAAACATGCCAACATGGCCATACAAGATGGTTCACCCTGAAAGCAGACCGCATGATGCTAAAAGAAGCAACAAAAAAAGTCTCTATAGCAGGTTTTAGAGCAACAGATGATATGAAAGTATATACCTCTACAATCAGAAGTTCCATCCATCCATCCATTGTCTGTTCACCCTTGTCCCTAATGGGGTCGGGAACAATCAGAAGTTGATGGAAGATATTTAACTTTCATGGGAGTTGTGCAGGGAGAAAACATTTGATCTCTTAAAGAAAAAAAACATGGATTCCACACAGTTTGTCAGAGAGAATATAGACAAATATCTGAACTTGTGGAATAAAGTCATTTGGACAAACAAGCCTAAGCTTTGACACAAGAACAAAGGTCGCATTCAGCATTTCAGGTGAGTAACCCATTGTAGCATTTCCCCCGTATTACTCAAACCATTGGTGACAGATATTATCCCATTTGTTTGCATATGTTAATCATATCTGGTCAGTTGAAGGTGGTGATTACGCAGCTTGTCATCAAAAGTACTCCTTCAGAACTATAGCATGGAAAAAAGCAAAAAGTTACCCGAGTGGTAAAAACAACAAAGTAGAACCTGGAAACAATTGGAGCATTTAGATTGTGATTCATGTGCAATATTTATAGAAGTGATATTTTCCAGCATCCCTGTTAGTTGGTTGGTAGAAGATGGATTTGGCAGCTGGTCTGTTTTTTTGTGATTCATCTGGAGGTCAGGAGGACGTTTGATGAGTAACTGATGACGATGAACTCAAAGCTGAGTCTGCAGGCACATGATGTCACTCTAAATATGGTGGGTGTGCTTGGTAAAATGTTAATTAATACAAACTTTACAATACTAATAATTTGCTCCAAAGTGATGAAGCTACAAATCTTTTGAATTTAGACAATCATATCAATGATTATCTAAATCCTACAAAAGGGATTTTTTTCCCCCTTTTGTAGTCTTGAATGGTTTGTATATATTTTAACCCACCAGACATTGCATTCTAGTGATGTAATGTCCATTTAACAATTAATATATGAAGGGGGAGGGAAAAAAAATCAATAGGAGCACAAATGACCCAGCGTATACAAACAGTATATAGAGGGAGGAGGATGAGGACGGATGAGCATGTCAGGCAGATGGATGATAACCCCACCCTGGCCTGATTCCTCGCTGCTCAGTCTGCCGATAAGCAGCAGAGGAGGAAGTCCATCATTATTTTACTGGGACATAAAAGGCAGGATGACCAACTCTATTCAGCTAATCGAGATACCGCTGGTATGTTTGAAGTCGAATCTTTATTACCTATCTGTTTGCTTCAACAAACGCTTGGTTTAAATGAACAAAATCAACTGTAACATGAAGTAGTTTTGTTGCTTCTTTGAAAAAAAAAAAGCAAAAACCAAAACCAAGACAAAGCTTTCTTCCTGTCAGTTGCACATCTGTTCTTGGTATTGGTTTTGCACATCTTGTCTTCACTTCCTCTTTCTCGCTTCTCTTTTGTTACAGAGAACGACCCAGACACTCCGCCAGCTGACCTCACAGCCACCTAACAACCAAAAGCAGAGCATTGATTTCAGTGTCAGGTTAGTGAATTTCTAATCAGGCATCTTTGCGTGTTCACGGAAGAAAAAAGCAAACTTTTGGAACTGGAAAAGGAAAAGTGGAAGACATCTTCAGTCAGACTTCAAGCAACTATTTGAGAAATTCTCAGACATCTTGAAGATGGTTCTCCTATTCATACCTGACTCTCATGCCCAGAAGACTCCATTATGTCCTTGTAAATGTTAGTTTTGCTTAGTGGTCATGATTGCAGGGCTTTTGTTCCTGTTCTGGAAAACTGTCTTGCTACAAGATTAGTTACTCAGGGGAAGTCCTGTCCTTTCACAGCCATGGAGGGCCTTGAGCAGCTTGATGTGGTGGGTGACATCAGCCCAGCTCTGGAAGCAACCGAGGACTTCATCCACTCCATGGCTGGGATCCAGAGTCAAGGCCCAAGTCCCGCTCAATCGAGCAACCGCCAGCCTGCAAGGGCGCACAAGCAGCTGCAGGATGTGTCCAGCTCCGCTCTGGGCAAGCTGAGCTCCAGCGGCGTGTGGAACTTGCTGGCCGGAGAGCAGCCGGAGGTGGGGCCCCTCGGGTTGGCCTGGGCCGACAACTTCAGCGTTCTGGGCCTCGGCATGGGTCTGAGGCACGGGAAGAGGAGCCGAGCACGCTCCACCAACGACCTGGTGGCCCACATGCAGGAGTGCGCCAACAACACCGGAAGCGCCTCGTCGAAGTCGGTGTTTAAGAAAGGACACAATCGGTCCAGGTCAGACGTCAACTACCGTCCGTCTGCGTACACGGACAATGGGCTGCCCGCAGTGGACTGCGACACACTGAAGAACATGATCTTCAACCAGCAGCAGGACGGTGAGTGCATGGACAAGATCGTCCTTCATTTGATGATAAACCTTAAAAAGAAATGATGACAAAACGGATTGAAGGTAATTCCTATTTTAGATGTTATCCAGTTTGTATCATGAAAATGTATCTTCAATTACAGTATACTAAGATTTTAGTTTCCAGTTTGTAGTTTTTTACCCACTTTTGTCTCTGACCCCTGGTCTGTGGCCCCATGTCTGCTTGTTGATATTTTGACCAGGCTGCTTGGAATCCACCAGAATTATAATGCACACTTTCACCGCACATGTACACTTAGCAGTAGTTCTTAAACCAGAGTAGTTGTTAAGAAATGCATTATCAAAGGAACACTGTCCTTCATTTTCATGCTGAGGCATTTGTCTATGTCCAGTATTATTGAGTTCTGTTTAAATCATCATTCATAGGTCTGTGTGATAAGAAATGTATTCACAAGTGGAGGAAAACATTTTAAAGAGATGTCTCCTAAAAGCTAAATGTGTCTCTGGTGGTGATGAGAGCCATGTTCTGAAAAAGCAAGCTGTAAAAATTTCAGCCTATAATAAGCATATTGTGGTTCCTTTATTGCATAATTGGAAATTCTGTTGTTCCCTACTCTTGGTTTCACAATAACTTCAAGAAAAATCTTCAATTTAGCAACGTGCTGTCATTGTTGATGAATGTTGGTGACTGAGAAGCGACCCTGCAAAAGCCTTTATTTTTGTCTATCTTTTTGCTTTATTTCTTGCTTTCCCAAGTAGGCTGTAGTAAAGCTCTTGCAACTAATATATTCTTCACCCAGCACATGCACTAATAACCTGGCAACGTTTATGAGGCGGCCATTGTTACTTCATCTGTGTGTGTGTGTGTGCTTTTACAGTTTTGACCCCTGGTGTAATTTCTCTTATTTAGGTGAACTGACCCTTTAATGACATAGCATTTGCCTAATTGGACATTCATGGTGCAAATTGTTGCTTTTGCTCTTTGAAGATGATGTCATGCCCTCTGTTGACCAAATCATTGAACCTGAAGTATTCTTGATTCTCACCAGAAGGCTGGCCCTTACCTGAGAGAGCCTTCCTTCCCCTTCCCCAATCTGATCGGCAGTCCAGTCAATGAAAAGCTTTCTCAGGTTTTGAGAGGATTATGGAGGACAGAAGTCCCCGACTATTTGCACTGCAGATCGGGGCGTGTGCTGCACTTAGGTTGAAGCATCCCCAGAGAAAGCAATAATGATAGAAGATGATGATAACTTAAAATGACACAGCTGTGGCTTGACCGTCCATATTCAGACTGAGAGCGCTACACACACACACACACACACACACACACACTCGCGGGGAGCTCATTTGTTTGTGTGTTTTGGCTATCCGAAGACCTGAGGAGATCCGAAGGGATCCTGAGGGATAATAGCCCGTAATCCTGTCAGCAAATGGACTCAAATGAGGCGAGAGAAGAGGAAACCCAATTACCCAGCCGCTGATACTGGCAGGATTATTTAGTATTAGCATATGTGTGAAAAGGTATCAGGCTGTTTAGACTGGCGAGATGTGCATTGAAAGAAGAGAAGTAGGAAAAAGACGGTAATAAGCAGAAGCCAAAGTGATTTACTGGGCCTCGCTGTGCCTCTTTATTCACATAAATAACAAAAAGGGGGCCTGTTTGCCTTTCCATTAGTGACAGCTGGGGATGTTTAGATGGTAAAAAGAAATGAGTAGCACAGTTTTATGTAAACAATATGCATACTGCATATGCATTCAGACAAACAAAGTCAATGTGAAATTTCTTTAGGATTCCTTTTGGTCTTGATTAGAGAAGATACTTCTTGCTTCTCAAAATTGTGGCATTTGTTTTCCTGGATATATTTTAAAAACTAAACTGTTGATACTTAGTTTGTGCCGTAAGATAATCTGTGGCACGTTACGTCATTGAGACAGATCATACACAGAAGCCTTACTCGTCTTAGAAAAACTGCGAGTAGCTCTGGTCTGCCAGTCTACCGTTCATTTAGACCATTCAAGAATATCAATATTCATCAGCATTTTGCTTTTTATTTGATAATATGTTATTGAAATATTACTGCTGAAAATTTCGGTGACATTATCAATAGCAATAATAAAATTACTATATTTTTAAAACTCTTTTCCTCTTTTACCCTTAAGCAGTCTCCCAACTACACTTGGTGAGCTTTCACCACCAAAAATATAACTTGGGTGCAGACAATAAGGTCTTGTTAGAATCCATGCAGCTTTCAATAAATATTCTCATTCTCAATACTCCAGACATCAATGTAGGACTCTTGAAAAATACAGCATCATACCAAATATTGCGTTCAAGCAGTGGCGGCAATGCTCACACTGATTTTGCAATGACAGTTCTGATTCAGTATATCGTGCAACATGGGAATGAAATTTCTACTCTTTTACCATCGGAAAAGAAAAATGGTAAACAATTAGTGACGACTCAGAGAAGAACACTGTGTGTTCACACCCTTAATCCTAATATCCACAAATCATTCAGACCAGATTAGCTTCTACAGCAACTCACTGTACATGATGCGGAGACACAACAGGACTTCAAAATCACTTTTTGCCTCCCCATATTTAGTGTGTTTATCAGTGTGACTGTAGCTTAACACAAGTGTCTCTGCTTAATGTCTTCTCACAATAAAAATCTGGGTTTTCATATATTTTTTAATCTTTTTTTATTACCATTGCACACAGGCATTGTGCATCTGAAAATGTGCGATGACTTGCGTGACAAAAAAGGACTTTGATTTAGAGAATAGTTGTGTGTATTAATTTGTACCAGCAAGTAAAACTGTCACGCTGGAAATTAGTGTGTTTTATATATCAGAGGTCTGCAGCATGATTGGGTGAAACACTGGAGAGTTATTTGGTGTTGAGTGTGAAGTATTAGCTATGATTGAAAGCCTGTGCGCATGTATGTTGGACTATTATTAGAGTGTGGTGTAAAAACCCAGCAGGTAGCCATGAAGGCTAATTAAATAAAGCAGTTTTCCTCTCCACAGTTCCTAATTCTCATCTCGACTCTCCCAAGCGTAAAGTCTGCCAATCAGTTAGACCCGATTCCAGTTAATCCTATTTGCATATTTATTTTATCCCTTTAACAAAATCTTTGTTAACATGCAAGGTCCGTGATCCTGAGTGACTCCATGTCTGCCACCGGTTTGATAAGATTGATGACAGCCTGCACTCACCACCCTGAGGCTAACCAGAGCTGTGAATTATTTCCCCTTTACGGCTTTCTAGATGAGTGATCCGGTGCATTAAAGAAACAAAATGCATTTTTGCCTGTTTAGACTACATATTGTGCTTTACAACTAAATGAAATTGTGAAGCTGGTTTTGAAGCTTATTGTGATTGCTGCTATTTTAATTAAATCTCTTAACCCAGTAAGAACAACTTTTCAGATTAAACCAGTTTCAAAGCTTAAACAATCATGTTTTAAAGCTGAAAATGTATATTTTGTTTTTTTGATAAAAGTTAAAGGATTAGGGCTACACAATATATAGAAATCTTGCAGCGGGGATAAAGGTAGTATACGTATATTGTGATGACAATATCACTTGCCATATATGTCCAATTCTTTCCTCTTTTTGTCATTTGTTGCAGTTATAATCCAGGGCTTCATTTTAATTAAATAATTTTGGGAGATCTATGATCGATACCTACATGAGAAATCAATCATATCTATCGCCACAAAAGTCTGAAAGCCAGCCACTGTCCCCTTTCTCTCTGCTGTGAGATAGGGCTGATTGACGGACCCACCAAAATGTCACGTCTTCACATCTGTGGTCAACAGTGGTCACCCCACTAGAAGAAGAAAAAAAATCGGCAGCTCAGATTTTTTTAAACATCAGATCAGCCAGAAAATTGCAAATTGGTGCACCTCTAACTTTGAGTAATGTCTTTAGTGTCAGGTGGGAGCATCAGTGCAATTGACAAAATATTACGTTTGCATAAAAAATGCAAGTTCATTACACTTGGAATATAAGAATAAGAAAGTAACTATAGTTCTCTGATAGCACATCACCTCAATCATGCATTGCTTATACATTTGTTTTTGGCTCAATGCGTACAGTCTTTACAGTCTTCAGTGAGCTCTTGTCCTGCTCCTGCTCACTGTGTTTTCTTAGAAACAGGGATCAGGACTTCAGTGGCCAGGATGCATCATGTTTCTATTTTAGATATTATGAAGCCTGCTTTGCTTTCTTCCTGTTTTTAAGTGGTGTACATTGTTCCATTTTTCTTTAGTTCCACTCAATACTTTTGCTATTTGTGTGAAAGCTGAATCACATTGTTCTGCAGGTGGCTGTTTTTCTTCCTCTTTTTATTGGTTTCAGTATTTGTATTGCATTAAAATATTTTTCAGTATTTCATAGGGCATACGACAGCATTATATTGATTGATTAAGTAGATTTACTGTCATTGCACAGAACACAGATTAATAGTCAGACAGACAAGGCACATAAGACTTGACACAAGTATGATCTGGGAAAGAAAAAAAACTTGTTTTTCAGTCTTGTTGTCTTTGCTTTTATACTCTTTTACCATCTCCCCAACAGCAGTAGTGTGAACAGATGGTGACTGACAGATGTTGTCTTTTGTCTGACAGCATTGTGAAAGTGATTCCAAGTCAAATTTTAGGAAAACTTGATGGATAGTCCTGTAGGCAGACAAAGTCCCTCTAGAACTGATGATGAGAAAAATGATCATTATCAGAACAAAACAAAGAAAAAATAAGTGAAAGAAACTTTTTTTTTTAATCACTTTTGGAAATTCTGAAAAACAGCTCTTGTAACCTCTTGTTTGGGTGCGCAGAAGGACCAGCTGGATGATCAGTGGGTTTTTTTCTATATGTTGAATGAACTGATTCCAAACATGCAAATATAAGTCATTTATCTCGTTTCTCCTTTTCTGTTTCCAGTTGACAAGAGCAGCAGCAGCAACAGTGTTGTGAAGCAGGGTGAGATGGAGCAGCGCGAGGGCCCACGGGGCCGTTGGACATCCTGCTACGTTGAGCTGACTCCCTGTGAGCTGCGGCTCTATACTCTGGATAGCAGTGCCAATCGCCAACTGGGCACTGCCTACTCTCTGTCGCACTGCCAGAGCGTCATCGCCCCGGCACCCTGCAGCCAGACCAGTCAGATGAGCCAGCCTGGCGAGAAGCGCACACTCCAGGCCTTGTTCTTCAACAGCACACGTCTCCAACTGAGGGCGGCCAACCAGTGGGAAGCGATGGAGTGGCGGCGGCTGATGTGGGAGAAGGTTCAGGCAGCGAGGCCCGCGAGGCAGGACAACCGCAAGCATAAGAACAGCGTGGAAACTAAGCAGAAGTTTCCTGTACCCATGTCACCTTCCTCTTCGCCCTCTCCCTCTGGGCTCGACACCCGACCCGACGGGGATAGCGACACCCCAACTTCATCTGAGGCGTCGCTTTCTGTGAACTCTGGAGTGTTGAGTCGGCCAACCACCCTCCCTCTGTTTAACCAGCGCTTCCAGGACGTGCTGAAAGCTGGACTTCTCCACCTGCTGATGGATCAGAACAACTGGCGGGCCTTCACTTTCGTCTTGACGAGATCTGCTCTCCAAGCTTTTCCGACTGAAGGCAGGGGGTCTGTGTCCCAACCGGTCCTCCACTTCTCCCTAGCGTCCTGCTCGTCAGTACAGCAGGATCTTGTACCAGAGACCGGAGAGTCATGGGCAGATAAAGGGCGGTGTTTCCAAGCCACTTTCCCCAAAGAGCTCCTCAAGCTCAAGGCGGATGATCACCTGAAAGCCCAGGAATGGGTGGAGGCGCTGCGGCAGGCAGTGGACTCGCAGAAGCCCACGCAAGAAGACAAGAGAGAATCAGACGGACCTCCTGGTCTCCAAGAAGTGTTGTTGAGGTCCAAACCACCAAGGGACAGGAAGCAGAGGGAGGCCCAGAGAGCAAAGCGGCAGTCTGTCACCACCAGTTTCCTCAGTATTCTCACCTGTCTGGCTGTGGAGAAGGGGCTCACCGCTCAGAGCTTTAGGTGTGCAGGTAAGTGACATTTACAGACACTACCAGATTCCTAGTGAGATCATTTCACAGCAGAAAGTATAACAGCATAAAGGTTTGCCTACCTTTCTGTTTCTTAAAACGATAGACGAGCATCATATCTCCATATGCATTACCAATACTTAAGAT
Organism: Xiphophorus couchianus; assembly: GCF_001444195.1. Taxonomy (NCBI): domain Eukaryota; kingdom Metazoa; phylum Chordata; class Actinopteri; order Cyprinodontiformes; family Poeciliidae; genus Xiphophorus; species Xiphophorus couchianus. Next base: position 8,564,923 of record NC_040234.1, on the reverse strand, counting down.
CTGCATCGTGTCAAGCACAATCATGACTACAGCATTTCCTCAGCTGTAACAAACTGTGGCCCAAAAGTGTGAAGCCGTCCTCGTAAAGATGTTTACTGACATTGAAATGGGCTAACCAAGCCTGGCTTTAAATGTCTTTGGTTAGTTTAAATGTCCACAGGACCCACAGGTTAAAAGAGTCACATTTACAGCCCTAAAAATAAGGACTGGTCGACCTGAACTTGCAGTTAGAAATGGTTTCATTGTACATGCGATACTTTGAACCTCCTTACGTGAAACATTTTTAGCACTCCCCTGGCTTATCATCTGCTTGTCTAGCCTCTTATCGTCAACATGAGACTTCCTCATCCAGTTCTAAGAGAAGCTACTCTAGACACAAATTAAATATCAGTGGAAAAAAGACAAGTTACAGGTGTCGTTCCAGCTGTTGAAGGATTCCTGGCATCGATATCAGCTAATAGTGAAAGACACCAAACGGGAGCACTTGTCAAATATAATTTTACTTAATCGTCACAAGCCTCGCTTATTATTTCATATTGTTGATAGCGTTTTGAATGTTCCGCATTATACGGGCTTTGAGCCATCTCTGGAGGTATGTGAGAAATTTCGCGTTTTTTTCGAGGACAAAGTGGCTGGTGTTAGGGCCAATATTATGTGTTCAGCTTCTGACCCTTCAGTTGCTGTCAAATGCTCCACTGCTTTGTCTCAGTTTGAACCTGTTACTTTGTCTTTAATACATGAGACTGTAGGTCATCTTAAGGCCTCAGGTTCTGCAGCTGACATTTTACCCCCACGACTTTTTAAAGAGGTTCTTCCTGTTTTAGGGATTTCTATTACGGCTATTATAAATAGTAGCCTGATCACTGGTGTGGTTCCAAAACCTTTTAAACAGGCATTAGTTCAACCGCTGATCAAAAAACCTGGCTTAGACCCTTTTCTGTTATCTAATTTTAGGCCTATTTCAAAGCTTCCATTTATGTCTAAAATTTTAGAGAAAGTTGTTTATAATCAATTAAAGGCCTATCTCGATGTAAATAATATTCTTGAGGATTTTCAGTCTGGTTTTAAAACTTTACACAGCACCGAATCTGCATTGTTGAGGGTGTTTAATGATATCCTTTTGGCTACTGATGCTGGAGATCCAGTGATTTTAGTTCTTTTAGATTTGACTGCAGCCTTTGACACGGTGGACCATGATGTTTTACTTTCCCGTTTAGAGCATTATGTAGGTCTCAAAGGCACAGTCTTAGTGTGGCTTAGGTCGTATTTGACGGATAGGTCTTTCTGTGTTGACATAGATGATTTTAGATCATCGTCTGCTCCTTTATTGTGTGGAGTACCGCAGGGCTTGATACTTGGACCTCTTTTGTTTTCTTTATATTTGCTTCCCCTTGGGTCAATATTTAGGAAACATAATATTGCTTTTCATTGCTATGCGGATGATACACACATTTATGTGCCTCTCAATCGTAAGGGAGTCAATACAGTACCAATTTTAATGGAGTGCCTCGATGACTTAAAAACTTGGATGGCTCTGAATTTTTTGAATTTTAATGAAAGAAAGACGGAAGTTATTATTTTTGACCCTGGTACTACCTGCAAGTCCACTCCTGTGGATTTGGGTCCACTATCACATTACGTAAAGCCATTTGTTACAAATTTGGGCTTTGTAATGGACGCAAATTTTAAGTTGGATAAACAAATCAGTGCCGTTGTGAAAACGAGCTTTTTCCATTTGAGGCGGCTTGCTAAGATTAGGAATATGGTACCAGTGGATTATTTTGAAATATTAATCCATGCTTTTATTACAACACGACTGGATTACTGTAACTCCTTATATGTGGGTGTCAGCCAGTCTTCTTTGTCCCGTCTTCAGCTGGTCCAGAATGCGGCTGCTCGGCTCTTAACTGGATCGCGGAAGAGAGAACATGTTACCCCGATTTTATATTCTCTGCACTGGCTGCCAGTACATTTCAGAGTGCATTTTAAGATTCTTTTATTTGTATTTAAATCTTTAAATGGCCTTGCTCCCTCCTATCTCTCTGAGCTGCTACATATACACTGTCCTCCTCGAGCTCTTAGATCAGCGAGCCAAATGAACCTGGAGGTGCCGAGGACTTCCAGGAGGCAGAGAGGAGACAGGGCGTTTGCTGTTGCAGCTCCCAAACTTTGGAATTCTTTACCTATGTTGGTAAAACAGGCCCCCTCTTTAGCAATTTTTAAATCTGCTCTTAAGACTTACCTTTTTCGGTTGGCCTTTGATTCGGTTTGAGATGCTGCTTTTCTGTATTTATCTGGGTATGTTTATGTATTATATAGAGTGTTTTACGTCACTGCATTGTTGGTTTTGATGTGTTTTAATTTTGTTTTTATTTGTTTAATTTTGTGATTGTACAGCACTTTGGTCAGTGGTACTGTTTTAAAGTGCTATATAAATAAACTTGCCTTGCCTTGCCTTGCCATATTTATAAGGCCTAACAAGGAGGTGTGTATCCTTTTATCTCTACTTAGCAGTTAGATCAAAACTGGTAGGAGATTCCTTCATGATGTTCCCTCGGTCTAAAACCCCTTAACGAGATGAGCTGCAGGCAGCGGTGCTCTCCCTAACCCACCTGCTGCTGTGGTCTGCTGATCACCTAGTTGGAAAATTATGTCCCCAATGCTTTTCCTCTGCCTATGCGAAAGACATATTCAGTAGCTCATCTTGAAAGACTGCTACTGTGTGAAAACTAAAGCAGCTCCATCCGTCACTGATATTCATGTTAATGCCGTTTTGAAGCTGCTGTTAGATTGAAAAAGGCAGCATGTTTGTTAAAAAGTCTGCTGCAGGTTTGGCTACCTGAGCAGATAGCTCGTCTAACTACCCACCAACTTGTGCAGTGATATTGTGTGGAGTAAGAAATGTAGCTTAAGAACTACTTTTAAATGTAGCAAATGATTAGTTCATGATAAATTCATCTTGTACAGAAGGTATACTTCACATTTTTTTAACGGTAAATCAGAGCTGCAACTAACAATTGTTTTAGTTATCAATTAATCTGTTGATTATTCAAACAATCAGTTAATCGGGTAAACCAAACCTGGCACATTCTGTAGATTTTTAATTTAAGTTTTTCTTATATAATCTTAGAAATGCATTAAAAAATGTCAATAAACAAACAATTCAGTTCCTTTTGTAAGTAGGAAAATAAGCATTTTATTGCTTAAAATGAGTAATGCAGCCTTTCTTTACTTGAGCATTTGTAACAAAGGATGTAGCTAAAAGAATAACATTGACTTAAAATCAATACAGTGTAGGATGATTATATGCCAACCATATTTACAGACAAAGGTGTTTCCTTTTCACCCTAAATGCAAAACATATATTTTACAGTTTTGTCTTAACTACTGCTCTGAGGGTGTTGTTACTTCAGCAAATGGCCATCTTTCAGTTTTTACGCTCCAGTTTACCATTAATCGATTACCAAATTAGGTGACAATTATTTGGACAATCGATTAATCACTATTAATCCGATTAATTGTTTCAGCCGCACAGTAATTATCAGTATGTCACGTTCCAGTAGTGACAGGAATAAAAGCAATTAGATTATGTCATGCCTTGTTGCTTTTACTTTTTTCTTTAAACGTCTTTACTCAACGTCACATTAAAGCTATCTTTTTATAGCATTGTTATTCATCTCCTCTCAGTCCCATATTTACTTTTAATGTGGACTTGGAGTAAAACATGGAGGTCCCCCCAGTCTTTCATCAAGAATCCCAAACCACTCCATGACCTCGGTTAACATCAGTTTTATTAGATTTATTTTTCTACTTAATGTACTCTTAAATCCCTTCTTCAGATTAGGACTATTAAAGTACCTGCCTTCTCTATTAATATTCCAGTTAGTCCTCATACCAGACCCTTGGACAACCCCGCAAATGGCAGGCGGTGCTTTTCCTCCCCCTGGGTGTGAAACGTGGGCTTCCTCTCGCTCTCTCTTTTGGAGGGCTTTGAATAATCGCCGCTCACCTCCCATTTTATTTGTAACCACTGGCTTTATTAATGCAGGGCTGTTTGAAAGGACAGCTGAAACGGGAACAAGGATGGGGGCCGTCCGGGGCCAACTGATGATAATTGGCGGGCTTAAAGCGTTGGTGGGGAGGAAAAATGGATGAATGAATGAACCTGTGAGTGAATGAGAGCAAATTGAAAGCTGCCTGGGGACGCTACAGTGGACAGCTGTGAGCGGAGGGGTTTGTTGGAGGGGTTTCAGGTCAGAGCTGGATGGACGGGACAGCTGGATACGTCTGTTTTCTATAGAGCGCGCACCTTGGCTCCTTCAGCCCGTTTATTGCTCTCCTCTTCTACCTTTTCATTCTGTTTGCTTTCACCAGTTCATTCATGTTCATAGCCATGTCCTGTTTTTGTCTCCATTTCTCCCGCTGTCCACCCGTTCAAAAGGGACAGTATCCCTTCTTACTCTCCTGCTGTGTTAATTAGCAGAAACCTGAAACTCTGTTTTAAAAATTTTTATTTAAAAAAATAATAATTTTAGATTTTTACAGGCAGTTTATTTTTTCTTTTACTGCTTTTCATCCTTTTTCACTCATCCAGCATGAGCTACTTTAGTATTGGAGCATAAAAGGGACATGAAGCTTCTTCTGTCTGGGTCTTAAACCTGTGGCTCCAGAGTCCCATTTGGCTCTTTGGGTCCGCCACTGTGGCTCTTAAAAAAAGAGCCACAGTGCCACTATTAGTTCTAATGCATGCAGGTTGCAGGTTCACCTACTTTAAAACCTATCTACAGTAAAGCATTTAAGAAATATTCCTGTAGAAAAGAGGGATATTTATCTCAGATTAGCTGAGACAGCTGAGGTACTATAATAAAATTTTAGATGAGATTTATAATAATGATCTAAAATGTCTTAAATTCTTTAAGTAAAATGTAAGTTGGCCTTAAATGTGTCACAGATCTTAGATATTTAATCTCATATGAATCTGTGACATTTTTTTCTCTCAGGACTTTTCTGTCAGGCAAAAGTTTGCGTTGTGTGCAGACATCTTCACTGACTTGACGGTGGTTAAGGCGACGAGTAGCAAGCTGCTAAAACAAACAAGTCATTAGCTGCTACACCCATCTTCATTTTCCACTCTTATTTTCTTAATCTTTCTTAATCTGATTTTCCAGTCTAATCCACCTTTTGCCTTTGCATATGCTGCTTCCATCCACATACGTAACAAATGACTAGTTGCTTAGCATCAAAATGTACTCAGCTAGCTACTGTAGATAAAGCTAGCTACTTTTTACATTTATAGGAAATGCTTTACGTTTGAAGACTGACTCCCCGTCAACCCCTTAACCTTTCCCCACATGTGCGATTTACACACACACACATCGCCTCCTGATTTGGTGGCCCCTGTTGTTGCACTGGAGCATGTTCTCAGGCCCCTGATTTACTATGTCAGTCCATTAGATTTGAAAGGGGGGTGTGGCGGGGTGTTTCGAGTGAAGTGGGAATCGGTAAATTCAAGGGAACTGCGGAAGTTGGAGGTTCACTTCAAAAGATTGACAGTCTCAGATGCGCGTGCACACACACACAATCTTAGACTCTCCATTTGTTGACATTTTCATTTGAGTGTTTGGTCGCTATGAATGAGGAACATCAAAGCTCACGCTTCTCGTCTTTTCAGTTTTAATTCACACATGTACAGACCAAACACACGTACACACACAGCAGTGTCCTGTCAGAGGTGTGGTGGTTTGAACCAGCGGCGGGCAGATGAAAGCAGGAGTCCTCTTCTTGCCCTGATGTCATCTTTCTCTCTCTTTCTCTCTCTTTCTCTCTCTCTCTGTCTCTCTCCTGGTGTGAACAGGTCAAAGTGACCCTCTCTCACTACAGAGAGCCGCAGTACAATCGGTGGACCTTTGAGCCACGTTTGAATTCCCATTCATCTTTCCCTCTGTCCCTCTTCCTCTTCATCCCAGAAAGACGCATAAAAGATCAGAGACGAGCAGAAAATTCAGTTGTTGCTCTGCTGGTTGAACTGTTATTTGTTACTCGAACATTCAAGAAGAAGAAAAAAAAGGTAGATTCATTTTTGCTTGTTTAAGGTAGAAATGTGACTTTGTACGATCTTAAAAATCCGAACTGAAGTTGAAGTTTTTGTGTTTTGAAAACTTGAAGGCCATGACGGTTCCTCTTGATGACTGTCTCCATCTGATCAACAAACCATTTTACCACCCGCATTGCCAAAAAAGGACAATTTTGTAATGCCATTGACAATAATGTATACTTCTTTGTCAATTAAGTACTCTAGAATCAGAAGAGACCCTACATAACACCCAGAAATCATGGAGTTCATAAATCCCCAGTACTGAGTAATTATTTTCTAACATTTTTTAAGGTGTTCAAGCTATTTTAAGGGAACAATTGATGCAGATAAATTGACAGAGATAATTTATCTGTGTTAGTTTAGCAGTTTGAATACAATCTGTCCTGGGATCCACTGAGGGATCACAGATTCCCCTCAAGCACCAGATGTGACGAGGTAAGGAAAGGTCATCAAGGTGAATTATGAGATTGCATTGGACAACATCTGTGGTTAAGTTTTGAGGATTAAAATCACACATCTTTCAAATCCAGAGCATTTATACTCTTTTTTTTTTTAAATCACTTTCTGTTAGACTCATCTAGAGCTTATAAACTCCTCTGGTTTTTATGGAGTTATTAGGCTACAAAACTCTTAAAGAAACTGAAGCAAATGTGAGCAAAGTATTTTATTTGTGTTTATATATGGCAGGATACCAAGATTGAGATCGTTCAGGGAGGATTTTAATGCCAGACTGGAAAAAAAAATCCTGCTTGAATCTCTCCACTTCTGAATTAAGCAGGAGTGGACAGATGAAAACTCATTAAACCAGGGACTGTGCTGTGTTTTATTTTGGTAAATGCAAGTATGTCATCTTTGTCAGCTCATCAAGCTGCTGTTTATAGTACTGAGGCCATTTTAAATGGGCAAATTATAGCTGTGTGATCAAATTTATTGAATTATTTTTTTAAGGCAAAAAGAGGCTGCATCAGTTCAAAAAAAAATAATTGTTTAGTTTACGTAGTCCCTTAATTTTCTCTGGTTAATTCACTATTGGTAAGCAGAGACCAAACAATTTCAGTCTGACTCACAAAGTCCTCAAGTTAGATTTTATATGCATATAATATAAATACTCCTTATTTCATAATAACAGCTCAGTGATCTGAGATGTTACAGCTATTTGCTTATTGTCAGTGTTCCACAATGCAGTTTATGTTTTCTGTCAAACTTGTCCTCTTCTGCAGAGACGTTGTAGAGCGCAGTTGGACAAACGTTTGGCTCTGTGCGTTTGTTTGTGTGGGTGTGTTGAACCTCTTGTGCTCATGATATAGAATTTGAGGTAAAGGCTTTCTGGTTTTGGGGCCTTTTTACGTGTGCCTCTTTGTTCCCGCGGTCCCGGCAGAGCCAGACTAAATCTGAGGCCACATATGGCCAGCGAACTGCTCTGGTGGTTTGCTACTTCCTCGAAGTGACACAGTGTTTCCCTGACTGCTAACCATGGCCCCAGCGTGCTGGCTCGCAACCGGTGGACTGCGGTTTACTGCTAGAGCATCCACCCCAAACACCAGCATGAGCTCACCTCTATAATTAGCCCAACTTTATCGAAGCTAAAAATATGCACTGTGGATGTTGTTTTGTTTTTCTTTATAGTATCTGCAAGAAATCATATGTAGGTGAGTCTCGGTACATTAGAATGTCATTGAAGAGTAATTTTGTCTCACTAATTCAAGTCAAAAAGTGAAACTCATGAATTCATTACACACTGGTTGGTGGTTTTCTAGCCTTTCATTTCTGTCAATTTTGATTTACAAATTACAGTTCCTCAGTTAATTTCAATACTACATCAGACAAACAAGAAAAACCATGTTTAAAACTTACTAGTTCTCATATTAACAGGTTTCTTTCTTTATTAAACCAGTACAGGTTTCGTAGAGACTGAAAGGATCAACGGCAAGCCAGCCAACATGGTGTGACTGATGTGTTGCCGAGTTACACTTACACTCACGGATGTGAATCATTCGTACCAAAGCTTTACGAGACCAAACGGCCGGGTCTCTGTTGGGATCGTAGCTGGCAGTGCAAAGACCTTTGCTCTCGCGTCGACGCGAAACGGATTTTACGGCTGCAAAATAGGTTTCTCTTACGGCTAATAAACTTTGTAGTGACCCATTGAGACAGGCAGCTGTTATATAAGAGACTTATTTGGCATTGAAGCAAATTTGAATTCATTACGTAGCTTACTTCAAATTCGACCGTTTTCAGTTACACTTTTGTCAAAGTACAAGAAAAACACAGTACAAAAGTGTGTCTTTGCACCCAGTTTCTTTTGCCAGATTATCGATGTGTGTTTTGGGGCATTTTTTTAACATAAAATCCATGCAGTATCTTTTTAACGCTAGCACTCAGCAAACTCTTTGAAAAATACAATTTTATACACATATGCTCGATTTCTTTCCTATTTCTTACCAGTATTGTAAGAAATTAACCATTTATGAGGAATCATCTTAAAGTAATTTTTGTTACACACTTTTGCTTTAGTATTGCCTGGCTATTAAAACACGATTTTGTAAAAATACAATGATAAATCCAACAGTGCTTCACCATTTCCAGTCTATAAATCATGAATGTCAGTATATGGTTGGTTCATCTTTAATTTTATTAGGCTTGTGTCAATTTTTAGACATAGTTTTAAGTCATAACTGTTGATTCTTGGTGTTTCCATTACCACAGAAAATATATATTTCTTTAATTTTGTTTTGATATCTGTTAGAAATACATAGAATTCAAGTTTTGTTAGTTTATTTCTTGTTTAAATTGAGTGAATTTCATTACGTATTAGTTAGAAAACATGAAAGGCCAATAGAAGAAGTTTTTAACTTTTCAGATTCAAAGCACAGTAAACATAATTTTATATTAAACTTATGTGATAAATATGGAGTGGATTACTTCCACTCTAAGCTAAATGGAGATGGACGTTTTCTCTTAAAAATGAACTTCTGTAAAGTTATCATGCGTAACTTTTCTCTTACCTATAGTTGACCAAGAGGGAGAACATGACCCTGTAACACCTAATTATTGCGATGGCCATGGTTGAGATGATTTTCCATTTTAGCAATTTTAAAGAACCAACACAAAAAAAGGTATTTCCTTAAAATACAGAGCCCTATGTGTTATGTTTGTCACTGTTTTCTTGGCCAAATAAATTCCGGGTGCAGCTTTTGAAAACAACTTACGTGCTGTAACATAGAAGTTTGGGTGAGATCATGATGATGCTGTCATACAGCTACAGTATCTTCAATCAGAGGCGTCTTTAGGTCTGTTGCAAGACTGACTGCTACATGAGATCCTTTCTGGCCACAGCATCACCATATGATAACTTATTCCCTTTGGGGAAAATGAAGTATTTTTGAACTGAATTGATGTTGAAAACACTGTCGAACAAAATGTAGCTCTTTTGGTGAAGTTTAGATCTTTAACATTGTATCCCCCTGATATCAACAGCTTGAATTAGAGTTGCGTTAAACAGCTAAAATCAGCTAAAACAAGAGGCTAGCTGTTAGCCTTTAACGTCTCTGACGACTTACAACTTTTCTATAAACTCACAGCAATATGACAGTCTGTTATTAAACATCAGAAACTAAAACTGATGATGATTTTATGGGACCTCTCTCAAAAATAGGAGTAGTTTGGCTAGATACACAGGAGTAATCTGCTCTGTTTTAGGCTAAAGCGTTAAACATGAAACAACAGCTGACATTCAGGTTGTCAAACACCCAGAAGACGCCCAGAAGTCTAATATTTGTTCTGACGTGTAGCATGCATATTACGTTATATTATGATTTTAACGGTTTGGCTTGTTGGTGTGTTTATACGGGATCCAGTGACACACCTGATTTAGAAGAAAACACTGCAAAGAAAGTAACTTCACCAATAAATAACTGTGAGGATAACATTTTACAGCTTCAGAGCATCTCTGAGTTCCAACATGGGTATTGTTTTTTCTTTTATCAGATAAAGGATGAATATAGCTTTAAATGTTGATTACAGCATTGTTTGTGCTGATCAGAGATAACAGAAAGCTAGCTGAGCTACCTGAGCCGTGTTGGCTCCCTTCATCTGTCTGAATCTGTTCGTGTTGTTGTCTCTCCTTCGTTCTTTCCGCTCATCTCTCAATAGTCCATTCCTTCTTTTTATTCCATCTTTTGTTGGAGCACCTTGGACATGCCGACACATGTTCAGCTACTTCCGTCTTTCTTTTTTTTTTTGTTGTTGTTGTTTTTTTTTAGGTAAGGTTCTACTTTTATTTAAAAATAACCGATAAGAATCTCCCATTTCTTTTCTTCCGGATCTTTCTATTTCCCTCCTTTGCTGTTTTCCTCCCAGCTTTATATCCTCTAAGATGGTGTGGATAAGGGACACCTGTTGTAGCCCTTCAGCACTCCGATGTTTGGGTGTTCCTGATCACAGAGCGGACCCGGGTGTTTGGGTGAAGCACAAACTTTAAAGGGTTGAGAAGACAAAGCAGGCCAGGGAAGCTATCAGGCTGAATAGTAAAACAAAACAAAAAAAAAAGATCTGTAGGAGTTGCTGGTGTACAGAGATCTTGCTTAGTTAGGGTTCTTGTGTTGCGGCTACAAAAAGAAAGAAGCACAGACTCTGTTGTCTAAGGATTCCTGGACAGGGAGAATGTTTTTGCACATTTTGAAGCTCTAAGCATGAACTTTTACATAGTCTACTTTTAGCTTGGGTATGTTTTTTCGTTTAGCTTTAATAATTTTATCACTGAAAGCAAAAGCTAAATGATTTCATAGCTTCAAACAAATCATTATTCTTAATTATTCTTCATTTCTTTGTTTTGCTTTGAAGGAGCTCAGATGTTCTTTAAAGGGGCTTTACGTGGAAATACTCAGTGTGGGTTAGGTGAAAATAATGCCATTGAGATATTTATTAAACAATTAGGCAAAAATGTTGGTTGTGTTTAACCAATATTTTCTTCGTATGTTTTTTATGGGCTGAGAAATTAATCGGATTCATCATGATGAATCGATTATTCAAATAATTATCAACTAGTCTAGTAATCAATTAATTATTAACTGGAGTGTGCAGAATCAAAAAGGGCCATTTGTTGAAAGAACAACATAATCAGAGCGGTACTTAAACCAAAACTGTATTATAATCATATACATTTTTCAAAACCTTTACCTGTTAATGTGTTCTACCTTGATCTCCTCAAGTGGCCGTTTTAGCTTGACCCAGTTCAAAATGCTCCTCTTCAGCACATTTTGCTTAATTTTGGCAATTATCAATCAATCAATTCCCAAAGTAATCAACAGATCAGACCTACACTGTAATGATGTTCAGTCAAGCAGAAAGAGCTGAGCTTTTCACATGTTGGTGTCAGGACTGTTTTTTTAGCTGCACATGCATCCTTTGCTAAACATGACCAAGCATTCACAAAAAAAAATTTTATTATATTTTGGGCAATAAAGTGTTTATTTTCTCATTTACAAGAAGCTAATAGCTTGGTATTAGCATCTGTTCCTAATATTTAATAAAAAATGTTTTAAGTGGTTAAATAAAAAGATCTTCAGAATGTGCCAATTTTTTCTATCTGATTAATCAAATGATTGTTAGTTTAATCGATTACTAAAATAATCATGAGTTGCATCCCTACTTCTTTCTTTTTAAGCGTCATAACGTTCTCCCTTAGCATCATAGTCTTGCCCCCCTTTCTTTACAGTTTTTAGTTTTTGCGCTTTCCATAAATAAAGTCTGACTACCCAAACCAGAAGCAGTGGCTGCCCCCATGCATACTGATACTCTCTCTCTCTCCTCAGGCTGTCAGCGTCCGGTCGGTCTGTCCAAAGGAAAGGCAAAAGTTTGCTACTACAGCGGCTGGTACTACTGCCAGAGCTGCCATCAGGATAACTCCTTCCTCATCCCTGCGCGGCTGCTGCACAACTGGGACACCAGTAAACACAAGGTGGGGAAAACACACACAGCCAGCCTGGCCTTGTCGGACAGGCAAAGAAAATCACAAGGCATGTCTGAAGCTCGCAAACGAGCGTGTCACATCCCGCCTTTTTAATCTGCGCAAACCGCAGCTTTTATGTCGGGCTTTTCTTTAAGCCCACTTCATCCAAAACATGCATGAAAAGTACAGCGTGCTTGGGATTATGTGTAATGTATCGGCAGTGCTTGGTGCCCACAACCAAAAATAAGCTCTTAACGTGCTCCTCCAGGTGTCCAAACAGGCCAAGGAGTTCCTGGAGTTTGTGTACGAGGAGCCGTTGCTGGACATCCAGCAGCTCAACCCCTGCCTGTACGAACACTGCGAAGCGTTGAGCTCAGTGCTGCGCCTCCGTCAGCAGCTCCAGTCGCTCAGGGCCTACCTGTTCAGCTGCAGGGCGACCGTCGCCGAAGACCTGAGGCGACGGTAGGTCGCCTGAAATCTCACTTCTGCTTTTTGAGCCCTCATCGATCACGCCACTCTCTTATTTCAAAAGCAATTGAGAGTGAAAGCAAACTCTTCTGTGCCCTAAAACACAGAGTCGGCACCTGGATTTAACTAAACAACCAGGTGAGAGGCTCCATTTGGAAAAGTACCGGTGAATATGTGTCAGCCGGTAAAAGGTTAGTTAATCCTGAATGATGCAGCGAGCAGCTGCTCTTTTCTTAAACAACCTGAAGTAAACATCCTGAGGCTCTGGAAACGATACAACTTTGTCCAGAACCATCTAAGCAACAGAAATTAGATCCTACACGAAGGGGGAATAATAAGAGAAATAGTTGAGTTTACTTAATCTAGTTCTTGTCTTATATGAAATTCGGTTGCAATTTGTTGAGCTTTTTCATGCCAGCGCTGCGGAGGGATACTCAATGTGTTTGAACTAGACAGCTGCCTTATAAAAAACCCTTAAAAAAAACCTTCTGTTTTAAGGTGAAAGGTTGGACTGCAAACCTGGTGGAGCCTATCAGAGACGGCAAACTGGCTTTGTTACCTCTAGAAACAATTTCAACCCGTCTGCCATGTTACGGCAGGTTGGAAACTAAAATAAAACTATTATTTTAATGACAAGAAACCCTGAAGATGAAATTCCACCAATTACTGCAGCTGTACCTTCTTGTACAGCTTTTGACAACAAGGCACCTTGAACAGTACGACTGCATTGCAGAAGCTTAAGCTACTGCAATGCAGCTAAATGTATAAACAGCTAAATATTGTTAAATGTGGCTCACAAGTTATTTGGTTGTTTTGGTTATACATTCACTGTCTAATTTGAAAAACACAAAAACAACAACAACAAAAAAAAAACTTCAGTTCCTATACAATAATCTAAAAAAAAACTTTTAAACAAGAATGTATGTACTCACAGCAGTTTACATAGATTTATTTCATGATTTAAATTAGCAATAAAAGCCTTAAAAATATATTTTAAATATAGCATTTAAAACAAAAATGGCAAGTCCGATTACTTTATTTCTTCTTAAGGCCATTTGGAGGCACAGTTGAAACTGATCAAGAAGGAAGGAAAACATATAGAGAAATCAGTGAAAACATGTTGCCTTTATTGGTCAGTTGAACTGGTCCCACGTTTTTTTTGTTTTTTTTCTTACTAATACAAAGAAAAGTTAAAATAACAGCTCCATTGCCTCCACCAATAGTATATGGTGACATTTTCACAAGCTGTGTTTCATATATTTAAATATTTGTAAGGATGCAAACCTCTATCATCTCCTCAGATGATCTGAGTGTGATTAATCTGCTAACATTTTTTTAATCAAGTGATAGCACTAGTAGATACACATAAAACATTAATATTTGCAATAATAAGATTGCAAAGGCATGCTTGGATGCAAAATTTAATAGGCCAAGTTTTTATGACTTCTGTGCATGTCATGTATTCGGCTGGATTTCCTTTGATGCCTTAATGGCATCTGCAATCTTTACTCTCACAGGAAGAGGTGGGGGCATTTTGATTATGGAGGAAAAATAGAGGAAAGAGTCAACGTGTGGGCTAATCATAACTGTCATCACAATATTTTACAGTCTTACTCCAACGGTGTATTTGCACAGAATACCAAAAACCTTATTTTTACCATTTTTTTGATTGGTATATTGAAGGCATTTTGGCTTTACGTAAAACTTCGACATTAATGATTCACTGAATGAACCGAGACGCATACGGACTCGTATGTTTACTTTTTTTTTAACAACTTATCACTAGGTTGGCCATAATTTGAGTATGCAGTAGTGTAAACCAACCCCCTCTGTATGTGACGTTTCGTCTCCTTTTGAATGACAGCTGCAGTGAGAATCCTGAAACATTACTTTTACATTTTCATCAGTAAATTTAAAATATTTTCATGTTACTTTGCTCGACCAAGATCAGCTAAATAAAGCGAGTTGCTGCTCAGAGAAGCGTTGTGGCTTTCTGTGTTTACTTCTGTCCCATTAGCCGATGCCGGCCAGCGGCCCACCACTTCTAAACACTCCAGGATTGATGAGGTCTGTGGCGCTAAAACCTTCCTGATGTCATCTGTCTACATGGGGACGGGGGTCTGAAAAGAGAAACCTGTGGGCACACACACACACAGTTTAACTTTTACAACAAACTGTTGAGGCGGTGCTAGTGCTAACTGCGTTCCAGTTCGTTGTGTTTCCACAAAACACACCAGCTAAGCCAGCACCAGCTTCCTGCTGGACCAGAGGAATGAACCGCTTTCGTCAGGTGCCGGGGGCGGGCTCCTGGGGAACAGCAGCCAATCAAAACGTCGTGAGTGGCTGGAGCTTAATAAATCTTCTTCTAAAAGCTGTTTACTCCTGCTTTCCAGCCGGTGTGGATTAAAAAAAATAAAAAATCAGCGGATTAAAACTGTAAACTTTCACAAGCACAGCTGGTTGTTTAAAGCCGTTAGTAAACCACGGTTGGAATGATAGGGCCTCTGTTTCCAGGGATTCTGGGATAAATAATGCTGTGTGGTCAAGTTGACTCCATGTCCTACAGTCAGTTCACAAAAAATGCAGAAGGTAGACAAGCCGATCTGTTTTGGGGGGGGTTGGTGCAGTCTTTTTTGAAAGTAAGTAATGGTACACAGTAAGTTCTGCTGTTGTCCATTTGATTATGAAGTGATATAGTTTTACGACCTTAATCAAACCTGAGGATTCCTACTTGTGTCTAAAACCTGAATGTACATTCCTGTAGCTGAACTTTGTCACATTTTATCACATTACAACCTTAGATAACTGTTTTAGTGTGATTTTATGGGACAGAGTAAGTCACAGTACTGCATAACCTTGAAGTGGAAGGAGTGTGTAGTGAAATGTTGGGTTGGTGTTTAGTAACACAACATTGACTAAACATGTTTATACAGAGTTTTCTGTTTAAAACTCTGTTTTAAACCCTCATTTTCATCTCCCATTGTCTGGCGTGTTTTCTCCGTTTACTAATAAGGATGTTTCCTGGACTCTCTGGGCTAAAGAGAATTTCATATAGGTTTATTGGAGTAAAACCTGTCAGCTTTAACAGCATAAAACAAGTATGATTTTTGTTTAGATGAAGGTTTATTCATACAGCAGGCAAATGCAACCCAAATCTAAATTGTTTTTAATTTTTTTGCCTATATGCGACTCGTATCCAACTTTTTCATGGCAATCTGAATGGCCCAATTCTGACATTTTTAACCCACAACCCTAAAAACTCACATTTTTTCCACTACCATGTGTGACATTAAATCAGATATACGTATATCTGATAGTTTTCAAAACGTGGGCGTTCTGAACAATCATGTTGTTTTCTATCTGACTTTTATGTCATTGACAGGAAACGTGTCATAGTTTTGACAATGGCTGAAAAGTACAATTCTGAAAATTATGAAAGGACTCTGTGTCACTGGAGCGCATCACATCTCAATCCCAGCAGATCTCACTGCACATCTAACCTGACTTCTCTACAGAAGTTGCAGTCGATGCTCTGTTGCTTTTAGTTGTGCTTTCTGTTTTATTGCTTTCTTTGTCAACAATACTCTTGGCTCTCATTGCTCAACAACTGGAAACAGGTACATAGACGGCAGCTTATTTGGTAGTATGAACGACCACCCAAGAAAAATCACGTTTCAGTAAAAAATCATTTTCCTTACCTTTGACAATTAAGCACTACATTTTGTTTGGCTAAAATCATAATAAAATGCTTAAAAGTTTCCACTTTTAGGTCCAGCTTTATTATTTGTGTAGTAGGGGAATTGGTCAAATAAAAGTTTGAATTACACAACAAACTTGCATCCTGACAGCTTTCCTGACACTTCTCAATGATTGCTGAAAATTCAAGTAGGGTGAGATAACTTGGTCATAGAAAGCCTTGATTTGCCACCTTCGTACACACACCTTGACACTTACCACATACTTTGTACTGCACACACTTAGCGAAGTCAGACCTTCCTTTGGTAAACCATCATAATCCCAGAGTGATAACAGTTTTAATAAAAGGCGTGTCTCGTGCAATGGAAAAATCCTTCAGGATACTGCTGTAAAATGTAGACTTGAGGGTTATTAGGTCTTGCAAACATTAATATTTAAGTAGTTGCTATTTGTGTACGTTCACAATTCTGTGTGAGGCCTTTCTAATCTAATCTTCTGATGTGTTAGCTCTCAAGTGTTTCTAATCAAGATCAACACACGCGGCACAATCTCAGTTTTTGTGTCTCTGTGTGTTTGTTGTCGTGAATGCTGATGAGGTAACCGTTAGTAACCTGCCAAACATCAGATTATCGGTGGTGTCTATCGCCATGGTGTGTCCATGTACAATAGCCACACTCATCACAGCTTTAGATGGGATTTGACGCGGTGCCGTCTATCTTGGTTGTCTGAGAGGAGGCCCCAGTCTACACACACCGAAGACAGTTTTTTATTCTTTATTATTTACCATCTCTAACCTTATTCTGACCTTAAAGTATTACTGCTGCAGGAACATGCAAAATTATTTGTATTCCTTTCACATTTTTCACATTTTATGTTGCAACAACAAACTTCGGTGTGTTTTACTAGGATTTTATGTGATAGACCAACACCAAGCGACTTGTGATCAATTTTAAACAAGACTCCTGATGAATTCTTTCAACAGTGGCTTTTCCTCTTGCCAATCTGCTCCCGTCAGCAGATTCTCCCACCCAGGCTTTCATGGGTCTCCAGGTTGTTTCTCTGGTTACTGCTCTCTTGCCTTGTTTGTCAGTTTAGGGGGATAGTCATGACTCTGTGGATTTGAAGTTACCCCATTCTCTTTTCATTTCCAGAACATTGAACATTGCACCATGGGATGTTCAAAGGTTGGGATGATGGTTTAAACCCTGACCCTTAATCCTCAGCTTGTTGGCTGTGTTTCTTGGTCTTCTTGATGTTCGCTTAAACCTCTCAGGTTTCCTCAGGGCCGTCAATTTATGCTGATTGACGGCTTTATACACACAAATAGATATTTTACTAATTAGATAGCCTGATACAACTGGGCCCCTTGTTCTAATCTTTTCTTCATACAGAAGGTCTGCACCCTCAAAGTTTTAAATTTTATCCAATCGCTAACGGTTGAGCTGTTTGACCCCATGAAGCTAACTAGATATTGTTTGCACTGAGGATAATCATCCTCTGCTGAGAAGATAGCAGTGCTGGCTGTTAATGTTAATTCAGTTTTTGGAAACGTGGCCAACACAGACTGAACGACTTCCTTCACTTTTTCCCCCGCCGTTGCTGAAACTGCAGACGGACTGCAAATCTAAAACAGTGCAGAAAATTGTTGTCATCATTCACAACTTCTCCTCTTTGCTGATTGGCCCGGTTGAAATTCTACTGTAGGAATCCACTTCAGTGGGAGAAAGCCCAGACGGAGCACTGAAGGGAGATGAGAATTGAGCGTAAAGGCGTAGCAAGGAGATGGCAAAGTAACTAATTAGGTTACTTCTGAAGGGAATCCTGAGGTTTTATTTAGAGGTAGCAGGGTCTCAGATATTTGCATGCTAAGATAATTTAAATTTATCATTTTCCTTCCACCTAACAATTATATGCCTCTTTGTGGCACATAATAAACTATACTGGGGTCAATCTCCTTTTTATCTGATGGGAAAGGAAAGATTTAGATGTTTTCATCAGCATAAAATTACTGCATATTAACCAGTTGATCTGATTTGTGGAAAATGATGCAGTAAATGTTTTTGTGTCTCTAACAGGATTTTTCCCAGGGAATACCTTCTACAGCACATTCACCTGTACTCTCTGGCTGATCTGCAGCAGGTACACATTTACACACTCAAACACACATGGGAGTTGCAGTCGTGTACAACAGAAATAATGTGCTTTAGTCACTGATTAAAGACACATACGCTGTTTTTCTTACTCTTGTTTATCAAGGTAAACCTTCCTACTAAATGTCTTTTAGCTTTACCAAAGTTATATCACTTAGATAGTTTCATAATATTAAAAGAGAGAATATTCTAGATGCAATGTCATTCTCCAAAATCAGAAATTTACATCGATTGAGATGAACATGCCTATAAACAGTTTGAGAAAGCTAGAATAATAAGCTTGTGACATTTGTAGCCTTCTGATTTCACAACGTTTGAGATAATTGGAGACAAATTTAACTCAAATTATCTGTTTGGTATGTTCATTGATAACCATCGTTTGGATAATTTCACTATTCTATCTTTTTTTTTTTTTGGTCTAACCAAAGATTCAGTTTTAAGAAGGATCTCCACATTTAACAGATGGGTTTCTCTGATACAAACAAAGTAATGCCTTGGCACAATATTTACTATGATGCTAAGTTTCAATTCGCTTAATTTATTTTGGTAACATATGGCCAGTTGAATGGACTCTAGCTTCTTTATGCCCACACCGGGTTTATGTTTCTAATAGCTGAGATACTAGCGTATGTGAAGAGTTTTGGGGACATTGTTTAATGATTCAGAGATGAATCTAAAAAGATATTTATGATATACATGGGGGTTCACTGATAAATCGCAAGGACAATAAATCGACCTCGATTTTCTTAATTTTGGGAGATTTGCAATTAGTCAATATCTTTACTAATAGTCACCCCAATGTTGCAAATCTAGCAACTTTGTCACTATATTTAGCAACTTTTCAGAAAAAAATATGCATATTTATAATTGAAATGGGCAGATCAGGCCTTTTAAAGATTGGTGATCAGCCAAAAAGCTGCAGTCAGTGCACTCCTGTATATAACCAACATCATTGCCCCAATTTTCTACAATAGCAGTGCAATATGTTCTCAATATCATGCAGCTCTGATAAAGCGCTTAGAAAAATGGGATATTCAAGTAACTGTTCATCTTTTATTAACAGCTAATTAACCTTTTGTTGCTATTTTTGATGTGGAAAAAGCACGTCAAAAATAGCAACAACAAAAAAAATGTAGTCCTCATTGATAATTAGCTTGTTGAATTAATTCACATCCAAGTTTCTGAAAACTTGTCTTTCAGCTCTGAAACAGTCAAAACACCTCAAAGGATTATTTGCCTAATGATTGTTTTCCCGGCTGACCGTCCTCTGATTTTGTATCTCCTCGCCTTTGTCTCCAGTTTGTTTTAAACGATGTCATTGTTTTCGGCTTCATATGAAAGACTCACATTTTTGTAGCAAAAAAGAAAACGAACTAAAAGAAAACTCGCCCCGGCCTCCCCGCAGTTCAGCACCGAGCCGTCAAACTGAGTTGGGGGTCTGAGGAAAAGCGAGCAGAAATGACTGAAAAGTCCTTTTGTTTGTCATTATGTTCATTATGTAGTAGCTTGCCCCCGTTTTTTTCTTTTCTTTTTTTTCTTCTCTTCCCCTCTGCTTTCATCCCGCCCTGACTCAGAGATTGGCCTCAGACTCTCACGGGGAAAGAGATTGGACCCCCTCCTCCTCCACTCCCACACTCTGTGTCTCTCTCTGCTTCACTAATTGGTCACATTCAGAATCAACAGGCAGGAAAACAAAGCGTGACATCCCTCCATTCTTCCCAACATCCCCTCAGCCTCACACACACGCTCGCCGCACATGTGCGCTCCCCTGCTAAAGCTTGGCGAGTCGCTCAGAAAACCCCCCAAAGCAGACATTTGCTACTAATTCCAACAAGAGTCTTTGATAGAGTCTGCCCTCTCCTCTTTGCCTCCCCCCCACCACTTCTCTCTCTTTCTCTGTCGGAGATTCTCGAGCACTCTGCCTCTTAATTGGTTTTCCATATTAACAAGCCTGTTTCTTTTGATTCTCCTCCTGAATAAAATGACGCACTTGATCAACGTGGCTTTTTTTGTTCCAGCTCAGAGGTCAGCGAAGGCTGAGCTTCTCCGGCTAAAGCTTGGACCACATTAGTCTTTTCACCTCCTGACAAACAGCCTCCACCCTAAACCCCCACCCCACCCTCCTCAATAAGGACCCAGTTGGTTTTCTAGAATCCATATGTGTTTGTCTAGGGACACTCATCGCAGTTCCTCGGCCGGCTTTAGGGGCGGTTTCTGTGGTTTTGTGCGAAGACTAAAGTAGCAGGAAGAAAATGTTTGTGTGTACGCATGCAGCCTGCTTCCCACAGTGACACCCTGGCATTCCCTGTATGCCTGGCATGCCTCTCCACTCACACTTGACCAGACACACAGAGGCCTCTTAAGTAAACGCTAGGTGTTCTCAGAAAGATTTCCACCTTCTCCTCATGGGATCAGCCGCAGGCGGAGCAAACATAGATGGGAAAAGTATCAGGTGACCTAAACTTTACGGTCATTTGAGATTTCAAAGTTGTCATTTTATTGTCTAAGTAACAGCATCCAGCAAAACGAAGTAGTTTTTTTTATGTTACTGTGAAAAATGATTAAGATAATTAGCTAAATGTTGCAGTGGTGCAGCAGGGGTTGTTCATAAATCACCAATCAGGTCAGTGGCTCAATAATGTTCCAAGAACCTAAACATAGACGGCATAAAGACAGCTTAGCAGTTTTTATCGGTCTTCAAGCATCACCTCTTCAAGACAAAGTCCAATTCTGTCTTGGAGAGAAGCGATTTGTTTCCCATCTTTACTGTGACATATATGATGTACTTTTCAACTCAAAAAACCACTGAGAGTTGGTGAAAATATGACAAAAAGGCAACAGTAGCTTGACTTCATAGGCTGTCCACCTTTAAACTTAGAAATCCTTAAAGCAACTCCTGATTCAAAAACAATATTTAGTCTTCCTAAGTAATAGTCTATCAATATTAACCCACTCTCACTTGGAGACTTCTCCACATCTGTCAATTTTAAGTGTTGCATCACGTTTTAGACTTTGGCTAGGACATTCCAAAGCTTTCAATTTGTTCAGGTGAACCCTGTAGTGTTGCATCATGAATGCTTGGACCCATTGTGACGCTGAAAACGTAAACCTCTGGTCATCTTCTGCTTTTTAGTAAACAAATAAAAACACAAGGTAAAACTGGCTGGCATCTTGAACTGGTGATCATTTAGTTTGACCCTGGCAAAAATTAAAAAAGCAAGCCTCATAATACAGCCACCACTATGGGTCAAGATTGTCTTTTGCATCTATTGGTGTAAATGTTGGCACTTTCACAACACTTTCCCTCAGTTTTTGCACTTTGCTAATATCACATTGTTATATTTCAATTACTCCAGAAAGAGCAGAATAGAAAATATTCAGCTTAATAAGCGCTTTAAAAACTGTGGATCTGCTTATTTATTCTATCTTATTGGTTAAGTTCATTCGAATTAAATGTCATGGATGGCAATATTATATCAGGTTTCTGTTTTAAATAAGAGCCAGAATGTTAATAAAACAATGGTGTGAGGCTGTGAAGACATTGTAGTTTTACTGAAGACCGATTTGAGCAACTCCTGCAATCAACAGAGGGACAGTTTCCACTTTATGCACAACATCATCCATCAAGTTTTGTGTATTTTCCCTTTAATGGAGGAGAGCGCGTTATCCAAACAGAGTTCACCCCGGTTCCTCCCAGCCTCGTTATCCCAGCTGGCTGTCCAGTTTCTCAATGGAGCTTTACTGTGCGTGCGTGTGCAGGGGTGTGTGTGTGTGTGAGCGCGTGTGCGTGGGTGTGTGTGTGTGTGAGGGAACGAGGAGGGCACGCTAACGGCTGTTAAACAGCAGTTTTAGGGGATTAGGAGGTTTTGGAGCACAAAGACTCTGCGTGCAGCAGAGAAAGAGTTTGAACTGGAGGAGGAGGGGCGGAGAGAGAGAAGCTGAAAAGTGGGTGTTTGTTATTGGGGTTTTTTGTGGGAGCTTTTTTTAGAAGGGGAAAAGGTCAAAGATAATCCAGGTGCAGAGATTTTTCCAGATAAAATCAATAATTCGGTTGGTAGTTTAGGTTCTGTCTAAACAGTAATATTAGATGGTATGGACTTTTGCCGTGCTCTGGCAATTACCGAAAATTTGCGCGTATCTTTTCAATAAATTACTTCAAAGCACATGAATTACGCCTCATGTTGCCATTTAATCCCGTTCTGTATCCCTTAGCAAAGCATGTTGTAGCCGTGTACGTAAAGCATTCGTTTATTTTTATTTGTAATTAAGGATTTTCATAAATATTGCTCATATTATCTACGTAAAATATTAAAACCACTTAATTGTATTTAAGTTTTAAAAATCTTTTCAGACTCATTATTGAGACATATAATTTTTTTTAAATCGGCCTCAATGAACAATTTATCTGATTCAACATTATTTTGCTTAGTCAGTAAGCCATTGAATTACAAATGTCAAATTAGTTTTATTTATTATGAAATTGTTTTGCTGACAATTTTGCATGATGATTGTCAGCAAATCACCTAAAATTGAATGATTTTATTGATTACATGTCAGAGTATTGTCATCTGACTTTAGGTCTGACTATGTCCAACGTATTTCTGAAATATAAAAGCAAATGTTTCCTATAATTTTGAGTTCTGTCGTAAGGACAGCTGAAACTTCAAGTTTTAGTGAGCAAAATGTTTTTAAACAAATAAGATTTTCCACTGACTGAAAGCAAAAGTATAATTCAAGGTTTTGGAGCAAACTCTTTTCAAAAATGTGCTTAATTCAGAACTATTTCACTAACGTCCTTCACTTCAAACAACACTAAGTATTATTTACATGCATATAAATAGGTTCATAGCTGATCAGGGTCTTATACGTTGCATTTAGCTTGTCCTTTCCAGCCGAATAGGACTCAAAATTGAGAAAAGGAGCAAGAAAAAAAGCAAGAAATGAAGAGAGGTGGGGCAAAAAGTTAAAATTTAAAGGAAATAAGAATAGAGGAGAGAAAAAATGTAAGAAAGAGAATAAAAAACAACACCTTAGAAGTCTGCAGAAAAAACAGCACTGAGAAACCACAACGATAAACATTTGCACATGGTAATAATTAATACAAGATATACTTGGTAGCAACAGTAGCCCAATATGGAGTGTAACTGTAAACACTTGAGTTCAAACACCTGTGTGTGGGTGTGTGTGATAAAAATAATCTAAGGTTCATCCTCTTAAGGATTTAACCACATTACAGTTTAGTCTTATGTCATCAGAAAGGCCTTTGCACAAGTCTCAGTCACGTCTGCCGATATGTTAGCTCCTGGGATGTCCATTAAATTTCAACATAAATTGTACAAAATAATTTAACTTAATTGTGCATTATTCTCTAGAGACTTTAGACTACATGATACTTCCACTTATTTTTATTCTTTTCCACATATACAGCAGTTGACCTCTGATCATTCTTAAATTCTATGACCTCATACTTTTAAAAAAAGCTCTAATGTGGTAACATAACTTTAATTTCTACCAAAACAAAATGTTAGGGGACGAAACAACCGAACCTACAATGGTATGCAAAGAGACCAAAATGATCAGCTATTTATCTTTAGCCGTCTGAGGCCATGACATGACCTGTAGGTCAGCAGTAACTATAGAAACAGGCTAGCTACATGCTAGCTACAGAATGTTTAGCTTAGCGCCTAGCGTTACATGCTATTTACACTCAGCAGGACTCTACTTGATGCTGCTCTTCTTCACTCCTGACACTTCACAAGGGCAACGCTTTTTAGCTTTGCGTCTCAACTGTAAAAAAAAAAAACCCAGTCACAGGAAGTGGTTAGACTGGATTTGAGCTTAAAGTGGTTGGAATATCTGCCGAAGACATTCACTTTCTACCTTGTGCAGTCCAAAGAGGATGAGTCAATGAGTCAAGCCATGCAGTGCAGACCTCATTATAGCTTGGAAAACTCTAGTTAATATACGTTCCCTAAACTGAAGGCTAATCACAATCAGTGACTTATCTGACTTTTCTGGAATTGTTCCTTAGACAAGAAAAATTGGGTTTACACTGTGCGATTATCTGTTAGCTGAATATTTGGTCTTAATTATCTGTTTGGTCAGTGAGACGGGTTCATTTAGCTCTTTCAGGATCTGCCCACAGCAAATGTCAGGCAGTGTGGCTGTTAATCAGATAAAAGTAATGGCACATTTTGCAGGTATATCATTTAGCAATTTATGCCTTTTTTATATTAGATATGCATTAAAAGATCCAAGTAAAATGTATATATGGTATTTTTGTACAGTTTTCACTTGATTTCTGCTCTGAGTGTGTTGCTTTTTTCAAAACATTTGCCTTTTTTTAATCCAGTTATCGATGAGTCAATTACTAAATTAGTTGACGATTTTTTTCAATAATGTATTTATCACAATTAACCTGATTCATCGTTTCATCCCTAAAATGCTCTTCTTTTATCTTTTTTATATCATTGTTCTTGAAGACAAAGATTCAGCTAGAATCTGCATATGCAAATGAAAGATTTGCAAGATTTGGAGATCAGATATTGGCCACCAAATTCTGATCGCAGGATCTCTAAATGATCTTAAATCACAATGCATGTCCAGTTCTGAAACCTGCAGAAGTCTGAACTCCTCGACTCTGAACTGCAACTGATTTATTGTTGTCTCCAAGGACAACTGCAACTTTTTTATATATTTATATGTTTTTATTAAATTTCACAGTCTGAATTATTGTCCCGGTGTGATACCAACAGCCAGTGGCCCTTTGATGTAGCTAATAAAACGGTCAGTGATTATTTACTGCGGCAGTAACAGCTGATGTATGGGCATTTAAGGAAAATGAAAGCCAATTTTGACCTCAGCCAACTAGTTTTGATAAAAACAAGCTGGTGCCAGCTTCTGGAATTGGATGTTTTAATGAAAAGCACTCAGGCTTTATCCACACAGAGGAAGCTGGATTTGATTTACTAGTTTTCCGTTTGTCAAGTTTTCGCTCTTTCACAGAGTTACTCCCATGCCTCTCCGTCAGACCAGCCACCTTCCTGTTCTTTTCCCCGCCGTTCCCCTTGCCGAGCCAGTCAGCCACCAGAGCTCTGCTGCCTTTCGCTTGACTCTGCCCAGCCCAATAATAGGGGGCCTTAATTACCGAGCCTGTCAGCCTCCATCAGCAGATCCATTCGTCATGTGGACTGGGCAGGACCGGACTGAGCAGGCCTGCTTTACTTTGGATTTGGTTTGGCTCGGTGTGGGTGGAGGGGGACACGCACGTCTCTTTGCCTCCCTCGGGATCGGCCCGATCCGTCTGGCTGCCGTTAGAACTTCATTATCTGGACTCAACTGAGCACGTTCCTACATTTTAAATACGTAACACTTGTGAGTAGGTTTACAGCATTTCTGTTTGGGTGTAAAAGCATTTCCTACCCGTGGAAACAAAGTCAATTCAGCTCTTCTCATGGTGCTTTCCAAGTCAAACCATTCAATGCAAGTACAGAAATATATAATCAAATTAATCCAGTCATACAGAAACATTCAGATACACATGCATGCATTTTAATATGGACCGAATATTTAATAGGGTGTAGAGGTGGGCATTTATCGTATGGTGTGGCTGAACTCACACTGTAACTGTAACTGTGTGTAACTGAATCACACAGTTAAAGTTAAAGTCCCATTAGACTCCACAAGTTTGTTGTTGTAATGCAAGGCCAGAAAGTATGTTTTTCTCCGGGCATCAATCAGAAAACAAACTGTCGTCGAGTAGATAGCATCTAACGGTCGTCATGGAGACTTGGGGAACGCAAGATGAACAGTGAACTTAAGCAAGTATTTTGTTTATTTCTGTCTTTACACGTTGCTCGCACTGTAGATGGGTTAGCGATTTCCTGAGTACACAGAAGTTTACCTCTTTAAAGAAAAACATTACCTTTGTGTCGCATCACAATTATACCCCAGACACATTATTTATTCATTTAAAGTTCCTATACACTTTGACAACTTGAAAAACAAAAGCATAAATACTGAAAAAGTGCTTTATTTGCATTTATTTTACAGAAATGATTGGGTAGGACCAATCAAAACGATACATTTTAATCTTTTTCTACCTGTTATTAAGGCCATATTTATCAGTGTCTTGCTATGAGCTGCATAGGCTCCGTTTGGATTGCTGCCGAAGACCATTTCATTTCAATTTGAAGTGTTGCAGCTCTGTACTTGGCTCTATCTGATCCAGGGGAAACAGGATGAGTACATCTTAGTGTTTCATGTTTCATCTCTGTGCGTGTGTGGTTTCTTCCTCCACTCGCTGCCTCAAGTCCCCCTCTTGTCCTCTCGTCGTCTGAAAAACAGCGTGAAGGAGCTTATAATTGGGAGGTCCAGAGCTCTGCCAGGTGGAACCACTCGTATCTGAATGCAGGCTCTCTCTTCTCTCTCAAGATCTCATGTTTATTATACCTCTGCCACTCTCTCCTACTTCCTCCTTTGTTTTTTCTGCTACTTTTTCCCCCTGTCTCTGTCAGACATGCGCAGGTCTCCATATCCTCATGAACCGGTCTGCTCCGCTAGCCCGGCCGGCATGATGAAGCTTTTGGAAACATGTTGGGTTTTTATGCTCTCTGCTCACTCGTACACAGAAGAAATGCAACAATACAGCTCCTCCTTCCCCCTTCAGCCCACCACCGTCCCGCCCCACCGCCGCTCCTTTTAGGAACTCGCTAAGCGTTAAAAGACGATCTCAAAAAACAAGATGGCCGCCCTGTTACCTGTTGTCCTCTCTTCCTTCTGCTTCCCCTCCTCTTCTTTTTTCTTCTCCATCAAAACCAACTACAGTCTTGGTGTCATTTATCAGTTGTTGTAATTTAAGTTTAATCTGCTTCATTGTGTGTGTCGTACGCCTCTTTAGCACTATTTTTCTGTCACCTTGGTGTTTAATTTCATTTAAACAGTCCCGCCAGAATATTATTTTTGTGACTGTTGCAACCTCAAATTACAGATTCTTTTGTTTTTCTTTAAAGTTGCAAAGTTTGCCATATTTGCCATAATATCGTCATGGCAAAAAAAAAAGAAAAAAAGACAGGACTTTAGTATAGTTAATATTTAAAGTGTTCAAGTACCCTCTTGATATAGCACCCTTTATACAAATAAGACTAGAAAATTAGCGTTTCCATGCAAAAATGAAGTGTGAATGCTGTAGGCTAAGGGTTATTACTGAAAACCGCAGAGCTATTTGTAGTTAACAGAACAATTACTGAAATGTAACAAGCAGAAGCCGGAGAACAAAGTAAAAAACAGTCGTCTTCAAAAACAAAACATTTCTGCTTAAAAAGCTTTAAGTTAAAGCTAAAACTCGAGTTTAGCGGTTTAAAAATCCCACGTTATTAATCTGTTGAATAATTTGAACAGTGAAGAGATTGAGTCTCTCTGGTGCAGTAAAAACACTGTGTAGCTATTTAGTTGACATTTAGCCGACACTTGGCTAATATTGGCTATTTAGCTAGCGTTAGTTGTATAAAGCTCATGTAATCTTGAATGTTGTAAGACGTCATAAAACAGGAAGTTAAATTAGAAGGCAGCTAACGGGATTGGTCAAACTTCAGCTGCTTTTCTGAATGTCACAGAAGAAAGAAATCCAGAAAACGTTCAGGTGATTGGTCAGACTTGCGGAAAAGCTGCGATGACGACCCAAAATTTGCAAATTGGGAATGAGTTTGCATTAACAGGTGTGATCACAATTTCCTGCAGGGACTGTTTAAGGTATTTTCCCTGATTAGTTTGTGAGTTGTGGTAGAGACGTAGTGTTAGTTGGTGACTTTTGATGACATGTAGGTCATCAGAAAACTTTGCTCTCTGGCTGGGCACACAAAGGATGATTTATGGACACCGCAGATCTTTTTTTGGTCTGATGAGTGATACGGTTTGCTTCTTATCTCAATGTTTAGTCTGCCTCATTGCACAACAGCAATCAAAGATTTTTTTCTAAAGAAAGAAGAAGATCACAGCATTGTTCTCCCTGCTGTTGTTCTTCAAAGCATATTCCCCAACCGGGCTTTTTGACTTCAAGCCCAGAGCTGTTGTCATAATGATATAGTGAGCCGATGGACGATTAGAAGGCTTTTAACATTTATCGGCGTTACATATCTCTCACCCCTCTCCTCCATTCCCCCTCTTCCTCCAGGTGATCGACGGGAAACTGGCCCCCTTCCTGTCCAAGGTGATCAAATTCGCCAGCTCCCACGTGTTCGGCTGCAGCCTGTGTCGAGAGAAGGGCTTCATCTGCGAGCTGTGCCAGAACGGACAGGTCATCTACCCCTTTCAGGAGAACGTCACGCGAAGGTACCGCATCCTCACGCCGGCTCCAGAGCCCTCGACTAACCCGGAGAGGTCGTGTTCAATCACGGTTTAGACTTGATATAAGAGGTGTTGATAGATCCCACATAAACAGTTTCATTGTTACTGCGAGCTAAAATAAGAACTGACTTGATTTCACTGATTATTTATCATCATAAACCTCCTATTTCACTGTTTTATACTGAAAAAAACAAACAGGACTTTTTCCTCTGGCCGTTAAAATGTGATAATCAGCGTGGACGTGTCGCTCCTAAGCTTTCGCTCTGCGTTTTGTTCATAACACCGGCTGAGTCAGAGGGAGAAGGGATTTTCCTCGACACAGTCCAGAGCCTCGTCTTCATCACCGAGAGTCAAGAGAGAGACAGATAAGACCTGAACAGGAGCAATTCCTGAAAGACGCTGAGCCGTGGCATGGCACACACACGCGCACACACACCCCTTCACACCCAGCTGTTGAGCTGAGTGTTAAAGTGTGAACTGATAACAGCTGGGTCTGCTGGCCAGTAAGACCGGACAGCGGAGAACGGGGCAACAACTAGACCCAGGTGGTCTAACTTCATCTATTTACTTTAGTTGTGTTTAAATAGGAAGCCATATTTGTAGTTTTGACCGCGCCGTAAGATCACGTCCAAAAAAGATTGCCACGAAACCTAAATAGAAACCTTGGAGTCATTCATACTGATATTCATTTTGTAAAAAAAAAATTTGCAGAAATGGCATAAAAGTTTTTAACTTAAATTGATTTGATTAGACAGTGGAACTGATCAACATTACTACAATTCATAGCAGTGCAAGTATGCAGGAATTAGCACAATATTAAGATTTCAGTCTTTTTCCTAAGACTGGGAAGCACAAAATGGAGTGTATGGGCATGGATGTACAGATGTATATATTTAGACATATGTAAATGCAAAATTAATTAGCCTTTGTTTATTTATTTTTTGATTTAATTATGAGGGTACAACTGAAAATATGGTATGAATTTATGGGGCAGAAGTTCATAAGTTTCTTGCATCTTCCTACTCCTTTTCAAACTTCCATCCATCCATCCATCTTCCTCCGCTTATCCGAGGTCGGGTCGCGGGGGTAGCAGCTTCAGAAGGGAGGCCCAGACTTCCCTCTCCCCGGCCACTTCTTCCAGCTCTTCCGGGGGAATCCCGAGGCGTTCCCAGGCCAGCCGAGAGACATAGTCTCTCCAGCGTGTCCTGGGTCTTCCCCGGGGCCTCCTCCCGGTGGGACGTGCCCGGAACACCTCACCAGGGAGGCGTCCAGGAGGCATCCTGACCAGATGCCCAAGCCACCTCAACTGGCTCCTCTCGATGTGAAGGAGCAGCGGCTCTACTCTGAGTCCCTCCCGGATGACTGAGCTTCTCACCCTATCTCTAAGGGAGAGCCCAGCCACCCTACGGAGAAAACCCATTTCGGCCGCTTGTATCCGCGATCTCGTTCTTTCGGTCATGACCCAAAGCTCATGACCATAGATGAGGGTGGGAACGTAGATCGACCGGTAAATCGAGAGCTTCGTTTTTTGGCTCAGCTCTCTCTTCACCACGACGGACCGGTACAGCGCCCGCTTGACAGCAGACGCTGCGCCAATCCGCCTGTCGATCTCCCGCTCCCTTCTTCCCTCATTCGTGAACAAGATCCCGAGATACTTAAACTCCTCCACTTGGGGCAGGACACCCCCCCTGACCCGGAGAAGGCACTCTACCCTTTTCCGGCTCAAGACCATGGCCTCGGATTTGGAGGCACTGATCCCCATCCCGGCCGCTTCACACTCGGCTGCGAACCGCTCCAGCGAGAGCTGCAGATCACGATCTGATGAAGCCAAAAGGACCACATCGTCTGCAAAAAGCAGAGATGAGATCCTAAGGCCACCAAATCGGATCCCCTCAACACCTTGGCTGCACCTAGAAATTCTGTCCATAAAAGTGATGAACAGAATCGGTGACAAAGGGCAGCCCTGGCGGAGTCCAACTCTCACCGGAAACGAGCCCGACTTACTGCCGGCAATGCGGACCAGACTCTGACACCGGTCATACAGGGACCTGACAGCCCGTATCAAAGGGCCCGGTACCCCATACTCCCGGAGAACCCCCCACAGGGCTCCCCGAGGGACACGGTCGAACGCCTTCTCCAAGTCCACAAAACACATGTAGACTGGTTGGGCGAACTCCCATGCACCCTCCAGGACCCTGCCGAGGGTGTAGAGCTGGTCCAGTGTTCCACGACCAGGACGAAAACCACACTGCTCTTCCTGAATCCGAGGTTCGACTATCCGACGGACCCTCCTCTCCAGGACCCCTGAATAGACCTTGCCAGGGAGGCTTAAGAGTGTGACCCCTCTATAATTGGAGCACACCCTCCGGTCCCCCTTTTTGAACAGGGGGACCACCACCCCAGTCTGCCAATCCAGGGGAACTGCCCCCGATGTCCATGCGATATTGCAGAGTCGCGTCAACCAACACAACCCTACAACATCCAGAGCCTTAAGGAACTCCGGGCGGATCTCATCCACCCCCGGGGCCTTGCCACCGAGGAGCTTTTTAACCACCTCGGCAACCTCGCCCCCAGAGATTGGAGAGCCCAACCCAGAGTCCCCAGGCTCCGCTTCCTCAGTGGAAGGCATGTTGGTGGGATTGAGGAGGTCTTCGAAGTACTCTGCCCACCGACCCACAACGTCCCGAGTAGAGGTCAGCAGCACACCATCCCCACTATAAACAGTGTTTGTGCTGCACCGCTTCCCCCCCCTGAGACGCCGGATGGCGGACCAGAATCGCCTCGAAGCCGTGCGGAAGTCTTTCTCCATGGCCTCTCCAAACTCCTCCCACGCCCGAGTTTTTGCCTCAGCAACCG
Source organism: Xiphophorus couchianus (assembly GCF_001444195.1). NCBI lineage: Eukaryota > Metazoa > Chordata > Actinopteri > Cyprinodontiformes > Poeciliidae > Xiphophorus > Xiphophorus couchianus. The sequence continues at coordinate 8,533,365 of NC_040234.1, read as the reverse complement.
CCCGAGCCGCATGCCGCTTCGCCCGCCGGTACCCATCAGCTGCTTCCGGAGTCCCACAGGCCAAAAAGGCCCGATAGGACTCCTTCTTCAGCCTGACGGCATCCCTCACCGAAGGTGTCCACCAACGGGTTCGAGGGTTGCCGCCGCGACAGGCACCGACAACCTTGCGGCCACAGCTCCGATCGGCCGCCTCGACAATGGAGGCACGGAACACAGTCCACTCAGACTCCATGTTCCCCACCTCCCCCGGGACGTGTTCGAAGTTTTGCCGGAGATGGGAGTTAAAGCTCCGTCTCACAGGGGATTCCGCCAGACGTTCCCAGCAGACCTTCACAACACGTTTGGGCCTGCCAGGTCTGACCGGCTTTCGCCCCCACCACCGGAGCCAACTCACCACCAGGTAGTGGTCAGTGGACAGCTCCGCACCTCTCTTCACCCGAGTGTCCAAGACATACGGCCGCAGATCCGATGAAACGATGACAAAGTCGATCATCGAACTGCGGCCTAGGGTGTCCTGGTGCCAAGTGCACATATGGACACCCTTATGCTTGAACATGGTGTTCGTTATGGACAATCCATGGCGAGCACAGAAGTCCAGCAACAGAACACCGCTTGAGTTCAGGTCGGGCGGGCCGTTCCTCCCAACCACGCCCCTCCAGGTCTCACTGTCGTTGCCCACGTGAGCGTTGAAGTCCCCCAGCAGAACAAGGGAGTCCCCAGGAGGAGCACTCTCCAGTACCCCCTCTAAGGACTCCAAAAAGGGTGGGTAATCTGAACTGTCGTTCGGCCCGTAAGCACAAACGACAGTCAGAACCCGTCCCCCCACCCGTAGGCGGAGGGATGCTACCCTCTCGTTCACCGGGGTGAACCCCAACGTACAGGCGCCGAGATGGGGAGCAACAAGTATGCCCACTCCTGCCCGACGTCTCTCTCCCTGGGCAACTCCAGAGTGGAAGTATGTCCAGCCCCTCTCAAGGAGACTGGTTCCAGAACCAGAGCCATGCGTCGAGGTGAGACCGACTATTTCTAGCCGGAACCTCTCGACCTCACGCACTAGCTCCGGCTCCTTCCCCACCAGAGAGGTGACATTCCACGTCCCAAGAGCCAGTTTCTGCAACCGAGGATCGGACCGCCAGGGTCCCCTCCCTTGGCCGCCACCCATCACACAGTGCACCCGACCCCTTTGGGGTCGGGGGGCCCATGGGAGGGGGGGCCCATGTTTCCTCTTCGGGCTGAGCCCGGCCGGGCTCCATGGGTAAAAGCCCGGCCACCAGACGCTCGCCATCGTGCCCCCCCTCCAGGCCTGGCTCCAGAGTGGGGCCCCGGTGACCCGCGTCCGGGCGAGGGAACACCAAGTCCAATGTTTTTACTCATCATTGGGGTCTTCAGGCTGCACTTTGTCTGGTCCCTCACCTAGGACCTGTCTGCCTTGGGTGACCCTACCAGGGGCATGAAGCCCCAGACAGCATAGCTCCTAGGATCATTGGGGCACTCAAACCCCTCCACCACGATAAGGTGGCAGCCCATGGAGGAGTTGTTACGATTATTGTACAAAAATAATCTTTGTCTTTTGCATTCATTGTAAATGGGTACACAACTGGTTGGCTTTCAACCAATTGTTGAGAATCTTTTTAAAGAATTTAAAATCTGATTAATTGTGATGAATCAGTTGTTGAATTCACCATGATTAATTGCTATTAATCTGATTAATCCGAGTAATTGTTATTAATCACAATTAATTTGGTTAATTGTGAGCAACCGTGATTAATCTGATCAATTGTGATTAATTGGATCAGTCGTGATGAATCGATTGTTGAAATAATTGATTTCTAATTATTCTGATTACTTGACTACTAAATTAGTAATCAAATCATTACTAATGTATTAGTACTTATTAAGTACAGCATCCTGACTAAGACATGCAATTTGCCACAACAGCACAATCAGAGCAGTAATTAGCCTGAAACGATACAAAAAAATATATACAAATATAATCATGATTAATCGGATTTATCATGATTAATCGGATTATTTGTTTCGGCCCTGATTGACCTCAGTGTTTCCCGGCTGACAGGTGTGACGGCTGTGGCGCTGTTTTCCACGCGGAGTGTCGACAGAAAGCCCAGCCGTGTCCCCGCTGCGTCCGCAGAGAGCTCCACCACAAGCGGCCGTCGTCCTTCTGGTCGCCCGATGACGACAGCCCCGGCTGCTTTCACCTGCCGTACCAAGACACCTGAGGTCCGCCGCCGCGAGCGCAGAGGCCAGGAGCAAACGTGCCGTCATGCAGCCGCCACACAGGACAAAGGGCCTGTGTGTTTTTTTGTTTTTTTTTGTTTGTTTGTTTATTTCTATTCCTGCATCTGCAGCTTGGAGCTCACTGCAGCTTTTTGACCACAGGACGGATGCAGCCGCGGAGCTTCTTGCGTCGTTCTGTACGGAGGGAGAAAAGAACCGAATGCTGCGTAAGGCTCTACAGGCCCGAGTTCTCGTCACTCTGTAGTCACATCCTCTACTCCCCATCTTCACTTACCTCCTGCTCCAGGTTAAACAACAAACCGCAGCCGATGACACCGAGAAGTGGAAGCGCAGAAACCTGGCTGCTTGTCGTAACCTCTTAGAGACGAAACTGTTAGTCAGCACACAGGATGACAAAGCAAAGCACAAAATCCGCTGCTTTTCTTTTCCCCGACATGAGGAGCCTGCTGACGCTTTTTGATTCATTTATTTTTCATCCTAGATTAAAAAATAACAGAGGAAAATGGATTAATCTATCATGGATTAAAAAGAGAAACAAAATATATCTGCTCTTAAGGGCTATAAGCCTTCCGAGAATATTGTTGCACTCTGTAGCCTCTAAATTACGCAGAGAATTAGCCATTAGAAATCACATAGTGGGGGAGTTTTGTCTGTCTCTGGTGCTTTTAGGTATCATGAAGGTTGCCTGGCAGTAATATTCCTCCTCCTCATTCCCGGCGTTAAACGGGTCATAAGCCGTCCTGCTGAAAAAGTATGAAATATGGTGTAGAAAAGATCTTTTTTTTTTTTACATTGAATTCTACTTAGCAATAGAGTTTATCTTTTGATTTGCCACATCGGAACTTGTGTTTTTCTCAAATTTTGAATTCATTTTATTTTAAATATCCCATTTTTCTTTGTGAATTGCCGACAGGATCCCACAAAGAAACGCAACTCATTCCGAAATGCAGAATTTGTTCTTACGGCCACCAGACGGCTCCATCAAGGTTCAAAACTGGTCCTATGGGACCTTTAACTGGGTACGGCTTAGAAACCACAACAATCATTAAAACCTCTTTGTTTTTTTCAATTTCTACAAATAAATATGTTCAACTTTAACAAGTCTAAGTTGGTCAAGTTGCAAAAAAACGGAGCGAAGTTACCTATAGCACACTGTGTTTTGTGCACAAATGTCCAGAATGTCATAAAAGCTGCAGGAAAAATAAGGAGATGTTTGGCCAAGAACAGAATTTATCTAGAAATCTTGTTTTCACAAAACAAAACAAAAAACATTTACACTTTTGGGAGAAAAGACGGTTTGTTTCTAATATTACATTTCAACTTAGACATTCATTGACTAGAATGTTGTGGCTGATTCCTTAACTTTAGTTTTCACTCAAAATGTTTCTTCCAACCCTTGGTTAGCGTGGTTAGCTGAGCTAGCTTCACCAAAAAGCACGAGTTTCTGTATGTAGATCGTAGTAAATGATAATCCTTACCTTCACTCTGAGCCAAAATGCTATCAACATTTCTGACTCCATGACAAATAGAGGAATTTTGCGGTAACATATTCATCCTTCCTGTTATCTGCTGAAAGTATCGCTCTCTCCCGCAGCCTGAATTGAAAGCAGATGTGTGTCGACTTGGTTTTTAAAAGGGCAATTTGCTTTTCAATAGCCAAGTTAGCAACCTGGACTCACTGATTGGGGGAAAAAATAAATACATTTTTCATATTTTGTAAGTCGGCATTGAAGCATGATTGATCTGAAAATTGTTTGAGTCCGATCTCCGGCTGATTTGTTGGTCCACAAGCTACACTTATTGATTAATAAGTCAAAGTTTAAAAACAAAACACTGTGTTTAACAACAATGTTCAGAAAATGTCCCGACGATTTTTGGCTGAACTGAAACTTCGTTAAAAGCGACCGGAGAGCGGAATTGAATTATTTTCTAATTCAAACAATTAACATCAAACTTCTAAAATGTGTCTGTTAGATGTCTTAAACCTACAAAGCAACTTAAATGAATTTCTAAAATGCTTTGTTAAAGACCTTTATTTATGGACTTTGAGGATTAAATCGTTTGACTAAATCTCATTTGAAAAACTTTTGACAACAAAATTTGATGAATCTGCGACCTTAAATCATTAAAACGGAAATTGATCGATTCTTTAGTCAGGAAGAGGTCTGCGTATTTAAATAAAAACAAATTAAGGAACTTCTTTTGGGATTTCTTAAGGAGAAGCTGGGAGAAAACAACCATAATGTTTATATAAATGTATTAAATGATTTATAATTGTCACACATGCAGGTGACAGTAACCAGATTTGGACTTCTTCGGATTTCCTCTCCTTTTGTTTCAACCAGCCTTTCTTGAATCTTCCTGATTTATTGCTTAGATTTTTAACAAAAAAAATTTTTTTCACTCCCTCTTCTCCTGTAAATGTAAAAGCACAACGACTTGATTATAAAATTCACTGACTGCGCGTTTTGTCCCGACTGGAAGACAAAAGGTCAATAATTTACTGGAGCTCATCTCACGGCTGCCTCCGCCTTCCCGCTTCCTCCTCTGTGATTCTACTTCCTGTTGTGCTTTACTCATGCGTAGCCTCTCTGACCTGACAGCGGCTTTAGCTTTTAGCATCTCTATGCAACCTGGATGGCCTTTCATTGCCCACCTTTTCCTTTTTTTCACATAACCCAGCAGCTGTGAGTCATGCGGTTTTGACCCAGATTTGGTGAAAGCTTGAGCAGTTTACGTCCAGATTTATTTTTAACACCGCATTTCTTTCGGTTGATTAATTCCTTGACAATGGAAGAACATTATTTTAACGACCCAGCTCCGGTCAGAGAGGCAGGAACAACGTTGGATTTTTTTTATTGCAGTAACAATTCCCGTGAATCCACAACTTGTAGGAAGAGATGGCTGGACTTCTGCTGCTCTCAGGCTGATACAAATAAAAACTTAACTGCTGGTACGACTGCTCCACTGAGTCTTTAGTGCTGATCTCTCTGCCGTTGTTTCGTCTTGTTTCAGTTGAGCCATAGCAACTTGTCAGCTCGAAGCTTGCTGATGGGAAAATCCTATTTTTTGTGGCTGGCGAGAGGACGCTGCGCGTTTTGTATCTTTGAAGTTTATGACACTTCCAACCCGACTTGCTTTATTTCAACTCCGGCAACCAATATTAGGGTCGTTTTCATGATTCCAGTGAAAAATAATTGCCTGACAGAAGTCACTTTGTTAATTTAGTTTGATCAGGAATTCATAATCGGCCTTATTTTATTAGTCATTTGGCCCAAATGGGGATCGGAAGAGGGAATAGTGGGTAGTACAAGATTTTATAAACTCTAGAAATAGTTAAATTATACATCAGATTTATGAATTTATTGATAAATGATCACTGTAATCCATGACAGGAAATCCCTGCAATGATTAATAAACTGCTGGTTTGGGACGTAGACTTGAAATTGTGGGTTGCCAGGTGCAAAATGGAAGAAACTAGGGACAAAATGGCAAAGAATAACTACAAAATGGCCGACATGCTTATTTTTCCTTAAGGTTTATGCTTTTTTTTTCTATTTTTTGTGGACTATTTGTTGTTTTGAAAATAAAGTGTTTGATTGTTCCTCGCTGAATGTTCATGCTACAAACTTAAAAACCTTGTTTTGTTTAGATTTTTTTGACTACATTGCTCCTTTAAGTTGTGTTAATTTAGTGCTCGGCAGCCTGACAGGTTTCAGGGAAGCTCATTGTGTGTCTGTGTATTTATTTACGCCAATTGAATGCAGCATCAAAACTTAAGCCATCAGCACCAAACTCTAGTTTTACTTCTGGCCGGAGCTCATTATTCACAGCATTATGGAAATCATCAGTATTCCAGCGAAATGTGTTCAGAGGACGTTCGTGGTGCTTTTAAATCGCCACGTTTCAGTTTTATCCAGAACAAACAGGCTTTCTTTAAATGACCAGGGTGTGTTTTTTTTGTTTTTAGTTTTCCAGGTTTTTAGATCTCAGTGGAACCTCACATGGACGGAGTTATTGTAAAAAAACACAATGTTACAAACTAATCCTGTGTATTTCCCAGGACGGTAAAGCTGAAGGACCTGCAGTTCCTCCGCACTAAAGTTGTGCATCAGATCACTTTATAAGTTATTTCATTTGTACTCGTTGGCACATGTTTTGTGTTTTTCTTGCCATTTCTTTAACGTGCGTTTGCTTGATAGTCTGTCCAACTGGAAATTGTATTTGATTCCAATTTTTACGGATAAAAACCAGATTGTTTTCAGTTTGCAGCTGAAGATGTTTCAGGCGCATCTTTACAAAAGCTATGATACAGTATTTAAGGAAAGTAGACGGACTGAACCTCTGAACTTTTTTTTTAGGTGGTTATTGTTTTTGTTTTGTTTTGTTTTTGCAGCCAAACTCTTATGCAAGCACAAGGCGTTGTTTTTTGATCGAAGCAGCTCGTCCTCATGTCTGGTTCTGTGTGAATTGACCCACTGATGCCAATAAAAACTAACTTATTAATAGCAACTGATTTTTCTGTGTTTTAATTCTGATTTGTCGCTTTAGCTTCTGAGATCCCAATACATTGTTGGTTTATTTTTAATAATAATAAGTGAGTTAACAGCAATGCTGTTTACATCATCTGACTGTATTTAAGCAAGTTGCCTCAAAGATTTTAGATTTGCGAATAACGAGGTCAAACTTTCAGTGTTGCAGCTGAATACAAAGGTCAAGTTTAGAAACAAGTGAAATGTCCTATTTTAGAATAGAAATGTCTGTCTCTGATGGCAACAACTGAGAAAGGTACGTTTTACGCCTTTATTGTCTTTATTTGCTTATTTGTGTCAAACATTGGTGCAATCTTTCTATGACGATGCAGCTAAAATCACAATGTTTTCCCATGGAAGTTAACAATTTTCAGGCCAAGATTTACCTTAAAATAATTTCTGCATGAATAACACAACGAACAAATGTGTAATGTATATTGATTTTCGTGGCTTCTCTGTGTTTTACGGACAGTCGAGTCGATGCACACAGTTGTAGTCAGAAAACACGTACTGGTAATACCACTTACGGCCACTAGGGGCAGTGACTCGAAACATTAAACAGTCTGTTCTTTCTTCTACCGTTCATTACAATGAAATTGGGACACTTGGAGTGCAACAATTAAGAACCAAGTTTCAATGAGATAGTTAAAATTCCTCTATTGTATGTGTTGATTAAACTCACAATGAAAAAAAATCAACTTTAAGAAATAATAGTTTAAAAAAAACTCAGTTATGCCTCTATTCCAACAGGAAAAACGCAACTCAGCCTTGTTTGTTTAATGCAAACTTTGTTTCTTTTTGTTTTATTTCTTTTTTTAATAGTCAAAGTGTGTAGAAACTATTCATTGTTAACCCAGAATGTGTTTTTTTCCTCTGGAATAAATATGATAGACAGGAATCCATTAACCCCAGCAGCTGTTCAAAGCGGCATTTAGAGACGGAGTTGCCCTTGATTAGTAGTAAATGGATCACCGATTGACAAATTTGGTGCGTATTGATGATTTTTGATTATGGCACTTCTTGACAAAATGTAGTGTTTACTGCTTGTTTCACAATTGGTGACTATAATGGGAATCCCTTCAAACGGTGACTGAACGAGGATTCAAGTCATAACACACACTCTGAAATCACTCTGACTGGTCTTTATTGTTGATTTGGATAGTATTGGGTGTGTATTAGACAGTGAGAGACCATTTTACCTCAAAAACGATATGTCAGAAGAAGGGGAAAAAAAGGGGTATTTTTAAGGACTGGAGCCAGACGGTGATGCTGGATAGTTGGGTCAGAGGTTAAACCAAAGCTGAAGGTTTTTAGGTGCGTTCCCTGTGGTCAGTATCTGGTCCAAGGGAGGAAATGTTCATTGGTGGCCAAGGCTCATTCCCAGTTCGGATAGAAAGAATACACTTCACTATTGGTTGCATTTGGAGCTGAGAAACATTAAGGATGTCCATGGTGAGTCTGTCCACTGCCAAAGCCGCCAACAAACGATTATGGTTAGTTGTGTTTGTGTGTCATTTACTTGAGGAACACGAGGTACCGCTATGGGGAGAGGGCAAATCAGGTGGAAACAGTGTGACTGTTTGTGCGACTGAAGCGTTTTGTCAGATTACAGGTATGCTGTGATGGGGGAAAAAGCCTGATGACGGTGGCTTCCTATAGCAGAATAAGACGCCCGCCACCAGAGCAACAAGGATGTGGAGCATAAGTTTAAGTTGGTGACTTTCCCTCCAAATTTCCCTGATCTTAATCCAATCAACTGTCTGTGGAATGTGTTGGATAAACATGTCCAAACCATTGAGACCCCGCGGTACTTCCAGGACTTTAAGGATCTGCTGCCAGCGTGTTGGCGCTAGCCACTCCACCCCGACTAACAGACCCGGAAGGAGTCCTTGCCTTGATGGGTCAAGACTGTTTTGGTAGCAAAAGAGGCGCCAACACGCTATTAGACACGTGAGCATGATGCTATGCACTTTTGTAGGTGTAGAAATGTAAACGCCATTAGTTCTTTAAACGGAAAAAGTCCAACATGTGTATATTAAAAGACAGGATGCGATTTAAATGCCCTCGTCTGTGAAGCCCAGACTCCAAGGTCACTGTTTGCTCACGTTAGCGCGCGTTTGCCTGCCGTCTTATGAGCTCATCTGGCCCAGCTGAGGGCGGAAACATACATCTATGTATATATGTGGGCGTGTGTGTGTGTGTGTGCGTGTGTGCACGTTTTCCCAAGGGAGTCTGGACATTTTCTGAGAGAGCGGCGGGCTCAGGAGGCCGAACTGTTCGCCTTTTATGTACGTCGGGCAGCAGCCGCAAATTGAAGCTGAGTGTCGACCGCGCTTAATTGTCATCGCCAATTAGTGCATTGTGGGACGGCCACAATGGATCAACTGTAGCGAGCAGAGCGAAGTCCTTTGTGCTTCTCCAGTGGCCTGCGAGCCAGTCAAGACTCATTTGAGGGGCCCGGTCGACGGCGGAGCAGAAATGCCACCCTAAATGAAAACAAAAGACAGTTTAAGGAGGAAAAAGGGGGGATGAAGGGAGGAAAACGAAGGCTTTGGGGGCGGGGGTGGATGGATGTGGACAGCGGTTACAGAGGAGGGAAGAACGGGACCAACACACACACACAAACACACAATGTACCCCCTCGCTACATTTTAGTGAGCTTCTGCACAAAAGCTGGCAGGGCCCCAGTGACCTGGTTATTCAGGAGCTTCATCGGCCGAATCGAAGCTTTCAGCAGGTTGCCGCAGAGCAGACTGGTTTCAGCCATTGCTGCAATGTATTTATTCTTAAGTACAAATCCACTATTTCGTCTGCTTTTACTTTGAAAAACCAAATCTTTGCCATGAAGGGGTATCTCAGGCCGTCACCAAAGACTCGACGTTTGTTTTGTTTGCTTCACTCAAACAAGTTCCAGGTCTCTGCATGTCGCCGACGCGAGTGTGGGAGGGGGAGACAAAACCCACTCGGCACACTGGAGCTCAGCTCTGATGTTCAGACTGCTGAAGGTGCGTTCAGGTCACACAGGGTGTGAACCGAAATCACACAACGTGGGGCCTTATATTTGTGTTCAGCTGAGTCTTTGTCTGAAATAAAGCCCGTGACTTTGTTGACTACAGCTGCTGCATGCTGTGGAGTTCACCGCCACCACCTTACCATACGTGATACACGTTGTTTTCTTCTTCTGACTCACTGTTCACTGCAAAAACATAAAATCTTATCAAGTATTTTTGGTCTAGTATCTAGTACCAATAGCTTAGCACATTTGAAATAAGACAAATCTAACTTAAAAGTAACTTTTTAGCAAGATGTAGGCGCTTGTTTTAAGTAAATAATTAATTAATATTGATGAAAAAAATATTTGTTCCATTGGCAGATTATTTCACTTGTACCAAGACATATTCCCATGTTAGAAGTTAACATGTGGAAGTCCTTTTTCATCAATATTAAGGAACTAGTTATTTAAAACAAGCACCTATTTCTTGCTGAAAAGCTACTTTTAAGTTAGTTTAAGTGTGCTAAGATATCTGCACTAGAAACTGGACCCAATTTACTCGGTAAGATTTTGTGGTTTTGCAGTATTCTTTGATAAAATAGTCAGATCTAGATCTGACTCTAACATGTTTTAATCTTCCATGTAGCTCTGGCTGTGTGTTTAGAGTTGTTGTTGCCTTGAATGTGACTTTTCATGGGTTTATTTCCGCAAACCATTAATTCTTGACACTTTTCCATTAGGACCAGTTTTCTCAGTGGTCTTCAAGATGTTGTTTCTTCTCTAATAATCATCGAAGAGACTTACAGAAAAAAACAAACAAAAAACCCCCGACTCATCCTGGGATTAAATTGCACACAAGTGGAATTTACTTTTCATATTTTTATTTCTTAAACAAATATTTTAAAGCCTTCTTAGTGACTATTGTTGGCACAGAATATATGGATGTGTTAAAAATGTTCAAGACTAAAAAAAGCAAAACAATCAATTTTCTTGGCTTAAATGTTTCAAATTAAATGTGAAGGATTAAAATAGGGTTTAGCAAGGATGTAGCAAGTGGAGACGTGAGTGTACGATAGGGCTGAAATAATTAATCATCATGAAATTATCATTAGCTAATTTCGTGATCGATTAATCGTTTACTGGGGTGTGCAGACTCTTAAAAAAAAGTCAATTTCCTGAAAGAACAACACAGTCAGAGCAGTAATTAAGCCAAAAAAGTATGCACTTAAAATAAAAAAATAAAACATCTTTTTCTGTAAATCTGTTCTATTCAGAACTCAAGTGGCATGTGCCGTAGTTTTATCTCCATCTTGTTAAATTCTGTAAGAAAATCTCATATCAAGCACATTTTGCCATCAAATTACAAATCAGTTAATCCAAAAAAAGGTATCATCGGATCAGTCGTATGCTGTACTGATGCTAAGTCAAGCAGAAATGTCTGAGCTTTTCACATGTTGATGTTGGAAGTGCTGTTTTAGCTGCAGATGCGTCCTTTGCTACAAAAGATCGACTGTTCCCTGCAGGAATGCTACGCTGTTGTGTTTTAGGCAACAAAATGTTCAAATCTAATGAGAAAAAATCTGCAGAACATGCCAATTTTTAAAAATCCGATTAATCGATTAACCGTCTGAATAATTGATAGATTAATCGATAACTGCTGTTCCCTCTCCCGTTTTAGTCAAACAAACCTGGCACTTGAGAGAATCCCTACATTATAATCACACGTATGTTCACACACATCCTTGTCTGTACGGGTGTGTGTGTGTGTGTGTGTGTGCGTGTTTGTGATTCCTTTCAGGGTTTAAACACAGAACTCTCCACTGTTTACGTTTATCTGTCAGACTGACCTGAGCGAAGGTAGATCAGGTCTAGCCTCCTCCTAGTTGATACGCTGAGCACACACACCCTCACTGCTCAAACACACGCCAACACACCTTCGGAGACCTTTGTCCCCAAGAGAGCGCTGTGACCTTTGTCTCATGCGGCGGTGAGAGTCGCAGAGAGCAGAGGTTCGGTTACTGAGCGCCACAGATTTAGTTTTCTTTCAGTTTGCCTGGTTGAGAATCACAGATAAATCCTCTGTAATCTGTGTTAGAATACAGAGGATTGTATGAGAATAAACCCGTTTGTTTCCTGTCGATTTATTTAGACCAAACGGAGACGAAATAGGACAATGTTTCCAATGTGTTTCTTTAAAAAAAAAGTGGAAGATTTTTGTACATGTTTTCTGTGATTGTACATCATCTCTATAATGAAGCTGGACCCCTGATCAGCAAATGCTTCATTTTTTCCCCCCTTTCTTTTCATATAAAACATGATTGACTGGGAAATAATCTGGCTTTCATGTCTTATCTTAAATCCATGCAACTTTGTAACATCTAATAAAAATACCAAAGGACCAGTAAAGTCACAAACAGCTGCTTCATCTATTTAAAAAATAAATAAATAAATAAATAAGTGGTTTCACCTGAGTGAAGAGCTGTAGATATGAGTTTTGTAGAGTTTCAAAAGTGTCTTTTGCTCTTTTAAAAGGTGAAAAATGACGCTGAGTTTACGGTACTCTAACAATACATTAATTACGATTGCAACACAAAGTTTGTGTGTTGCAGTTGGTTTTGCTTTTCTGACGGGAAATGACCAGAAAAAAAAAAACATTAAAAGACCTTTGAGCAGTTTAAAGAAGAATGATGTGGTTATAAGACAATAAGGACTGTGTATTAAATATATATCATAGACATAACAACAACCCTACACACATCTCCGTATGGTCAATTTATAAAATCCCACTTTGCGAAAAAATAAAATAAAAAGATTTTGAATTATAGTCTCTAGATGTGCACAGTTGTTCACATATAGTGGTTAATAATTGAATTGAATAATGGTTTATTCAAATGATTCTTTTGATTTTACCAACATGTTTTTTTGTTTTTTATTCTGATTGGAAGCAATGCTGACATTTTGGAGTCCCGATTTGAACCTGAGGGCTCGCGAGATTAGGGTGATGGTAAGGAGACCTTCCAGCTTTAAACATTTACCTCCACAGATAAATTGAACAAAATACCAGTGGAATCACACCAAAACATGTTTCCCATTTGAATTTAAATGTTATCGTCCTGCTCTGTGAGTAACTTTGGGGCCTAATTGTATATTAGGTAGTAAGACTTTCTCAAATATAGCATGTAGCATCTATTTACTGACTTCAAAGCACCATGCTAACGCAGCTAGCACAGCAATGATTGACAGGGGTGAACTGGCTAGTAACATATATCTTCAAAGTGTGACAACCATCTATGTGCTACAACTAAGAACACTTTCCTGGTTCAGGAAACTCGTGTTTCAGAACAAATACTTTGGCAAAGTCTGCATTAGAATACATTTAAAAAAAAAAAAAGCCACATTCTTCTGTCAGGAAAAAAAAATGCAGGACCAAACTACAAATAATAGCGTCCTTTTCCGTCTTATGTTTGTGAAGGTGTCAGACACTCTTCGTCAGGTACCTTTAGGCTCCTCTGGGAACTCCCACCTCCTAAAGCAGGAAGTCCTATAATATAAAATTGCTCTCTGATGTGTTCACGGACCGCCAGGTATTTGAAATTTGATTTAAGCCTCAGAGCAAGTGGTTGCGGACAATACAAAAAGAGGAACATTCAGGATTTTTGTGGGACGAAAAGCTGAAAGCACAACATATAAACTCCGCTAACAATATTAGCAGATCTATTTTTGTTGAACTTCTGATTCTGTCATTAGCAAGGTCTATAAGTTAATGGGTTTTTTTATGTCTGAAAAATCAACTTACTTGATTTTTTTTGCAAATAAATTAGACCTGCCAGCCCTTATTCTTACAGAACTCATCAATATAGCTACACATCAACCTTTTTTAAAAAATATATATCTGCTCTGCTTCGAATATTAATAGGCTATGTAAAAATTGCTGATTAATTTCAGTTTTAAGCAATTAGGTCGACTGAATAGCGTTTACTTATCTGACATAATGTCAACAAGTTATTTTATATCAATCAGTCAAATTTACAGAACGTCGATCATGCATTTGAATGTAACACAAAGTGCAGTGCAAAAGTTAAAAAGGGACCAGGCATGCAGACAGCGATCGATACTGGCACCACATAAAAACTAAAGCTAAGTCCAACTAGACTAAAACGTCAAGTGACATTCAGAAGCGGGAGCGCGCTCCCAGCTGAGTTTTGACATTTCCGACAGCCGTGAACGCAGCAGAGCCTGTGTTTGATGAGAAGGTGCCGCAGCTTCAGACGGACTTCACTTCGTCCTCGGGCGCAGGGAGCGCAGCGATCCGCGCGTGGCCGCAAACTCGACGGCACGGGATTAAGTTTTTGCCCCGAGGGACTCTTCTTCTTCTGCTGCTGCTGCTCATTCTGCTCTGGCTGTTTTCACTCAGGAGAATCAGAAAGTTCACTTTTCAGAAGTTGTTCAAGTCGCGGGGCGGATTAAATCCATCGAGGGAAACGCATCAAGTGGATTTTACTCACCTGGTTCCTCGTGGCACAGAAAGAGGAGACTTCTGGATATTTATATTGCTCACATTTACCAGCTGTTCAATCCGCCTTACCACCCTTTTCTTTATTTCTTATTTAGTTTTTTTTGTTTGTTTTTTTTTTTTTAACTCTACAGCACTGATGATGCGACTCTTTCCGGCATACAGTGCATGTTTGGAGGACGTGCAGAGGGTTGAAATGCTACAGGGTCGTTAAATTTATTGGAACGTGACTGCCGGATATGAACTTTCTCCGTAATGATTGCAGGAGCGCTGGTGAATGATTGACAGCGTGCTGGCACGACTGGTTTCCCCATCAGATATCCATTTTACCCTTCAACAGGCTGATTTGTGTCTTTTCTCTCAGAACAGAACTTTCTTCTGTTGACTCGTCTAAAACATAAAGTTTCAGCCATAAACTTGGGTAAAATGAGCCCTTCTTTATTTCAGTTGGTGTAAAGACTCTGCCATAACCGGATAACAGACTTACTTCATCCATGGCATCAGCAGTGAGACTCATGCCGTACAGCCTGATGCTGTACCTGCTTTTCGTTTTCTGGTCTCTCGGTTTCACATCAGGAGCCTCCAAGGTCTTGGTTTGTGAGCCCATTACAGTGCCCATGTGTAAGGGCATTGGTTACAACTTGACATACATGCCCAATCAATTCAATCATGACACCCAGGAGGAAGTGGGGCTGGAGGTGCACCAGTTCTGGCCCCTGGTCCGCATCCGCTGCTCCCCAGACCTGCTGTTCTTCCTCTGCAGCATGTACACTCCAATCTGCTTGCCGGACTACAGGAAGCCGCTGCCCCCGTGCCGCTCCGTGTGCGAGCGGGCCAAGCGAGGCTGCTCCCCCCTCATGAGCCAATATGGCTTCGAGTGGCCTGAGAGGATGAGCTGTGAGCAGCTGCCCCAGCTCGGCGACGAGACCCTGTGCATGGACCAGAACAGCAGTGAGACCACCACTCTGGCCCCTTCGTTCCCGAAGTCCACCCCCAAAGTCAGAACCAGACCTCCCAGCCCACCGCAGTGTGACAGGGAGTGCCGTTGCAGAGACCCCCTGGTCCCCATCAAGCGGGAGTCCCACGCTCTCTACGGCAGAGTCCAGACCGGCCCTTTGCCCAACTGCGCCCAGCCCTGCCACCTGCCCTACTTCTCGGCGGACGAACGCGCCTTCACCAGCTTCTGGGTCGGGCTCTGGTCCGTGCTGTGCTTCATCTCCACGCTGACCACCATGGCCACTTTCCTCATTGACATGGAGCGGTTCAAGTACCCAGAGAGGCCCATCATCTTCCTGGCTGCCTGCTACCTCTTCGTCTCCTTG
This sequence comes from Xiphophorus couchianus, assembly GCF_001444195.1. NCBI lineage: Eukaryota > Metazoa > Chordata > Actinopteri > Cyprinodontiformes > Poeciliidae > Xiphophorus > Xiphophorus couchianus. The sequence continues at coordinate 8,517,750 of NC_040234.1, read as the reverse complement.
GGCTTCATCATACGTCTGGTTGCGGGTCATGAGCGAGTGGCTTGTGGCTACAGCGGCCTCGGCGGAAGCCAGCTGCACATCCTGTATGACGCTTCCGGCCCCGCTCTCTGCACCCTAGTCTTCCTGCTGGTGTACTTCTTCGGGATGGCCAGCTCCATCTGGTGGGTGGTGTTGTCCTTCACGTGGTTTCTCGCGGCGGGAATGAAGTGGGGTAGCGAGGCCATTGCTGGATACTCACAGTACTTCCACCTGGCTGCATGGCTCATCCCGAGTGTCAAGTCCATCGTGGTCCTCGCTCTCAGTTCCGTGGACGGGGATCCCGTGGCTGGAATCTGCTACGTCGGGAACCAGAGTCTGGAGAATCTGAGGGGGTTTGTGCTGGCCCCTCTTGTGGTCTACCTCTTCACAGGCTCGCTGTTCTTACTGGCTGGGTTTGTCTCTTTGTTCCGCATCAGGAGCATCATCAAACAAGGTGGCACCAAGACGGACAAACTGGAGCGGCTGATGATCCGAATTGGGCTTTTCACAGTGCTGTACACAGTCCCCGCCACCATCGTGGTGGCATGCCTGGTCTACGAGCAGCACTACCGACCCAGCTGGGAGCGAGCCCTGGCCTGCTCCTGCCTGTCGGAGCGCCAGCGCTCGGGCTCGGGCCCGGACTACGCCATCTTCATGCTCAAGTACTTCATGTGCTTGGTGGTGGGCATCACATCCGGAGTTTGGATTTGGTCGGGAAAAACTCTGGAGTCGTGGAGGAGATTCGTGGCCAGATGCTGCCCCTGCTGGCCACAGAAGGTCACTGCACCGCCTTCCATGTACAGCGAAGCTAGCACAGCCTTAACGGGACACACTCGAACTGGGTTGTCGTCGGGGATCTATCAGAAAGCCCCTCCGTCCCATATATGAACTGTGTGGCAACACGAAACATTTTAGAGAACCTGTGATTGTGGACAAGAAACCAGAACTATAAGTTTGTGTCATTTTACCCTAAATATAAACTATAAACAGTAAATACTGAACGAAAAGATTCAGAGCGTAAATAATGTAAAAAGTATATATACATATATATATATATGTATATATATATATATATATACATATATATATAAGCATACATTATGGGAAATAAGTTAAAACAAAAGCAAAACATACGTTTGAGACTCTGAATCTCGACAAAATCTCTAAGTGATTTTTTTTTTTTTTTTTTGCACTGCAGCTGAGACACTTGACCAAATCTGACTCTCACTTAAAACAAGCAATCCTCCCCTGAGGTAATCGGATATTCCTGAGCACTGGAAAAATAAAAATATATATTTATTGTTGTACATACTGCAAATATTTGTTGTAAAGAAAAGGAAAAAACAACGTAATGTTTCTGTAAAAAAAAAAAAAAAAACAAATCCCAACATACTGCCAAGCTATGTATAAGAGGCCACAGAAACAAATAATTGTCCATAAATGTGATGTTGTAGCTCGATGTTAGAGTGGTGGTGCTCCGTGTGAATCCAAACTGAATATGCTCTTGGAAATTTATTACTGTGACTAGGAACTTCCTTTGTTTCATCTGTATAGTGCGCTCTAACACGACCTCTTTAGTTCTGTGAACTCATTAAAGTGTCTTTGTGAAAGGAGAGCCAGTTCTGTCTGTGTTGTGTGAAGAAACGCACAATAATGATCAAAGGCAACGAGATTTTAAATAAAAGGGACTCGGTCTTTAGCCCCCCCTACTGGTTCACAATGGAGCTGCTCGCTTCGTGTTTTCTCTAGACGAGGAACTCGAACTCAAACCTCCGCAGCCTGCCGGACAAGCTTGCAGTGATTCAACAAGACGTGTTAAAATTTTAGACACAAGTCTACAATTTACAATAAAGCTCAAAAGTATTCATACGCGTGGTAGATGTGGGTTTTACGTTGTACTTTTAATTCAGCCAAGTATTTTGTTTCTGATAATGAAACAATGTAAACAGAAAAAAAGGATCAGGTTTGAAAAAAGAAATGGTTTATTTCATTTTTTTTTCACACTTTTAAACAATGGAAAAGTCTGCATAAAAAACGTTCCTATAATTGTTAACAAACAAGTTGGTAAAATCCATGAGGGGTGTGAATATTTTTGGGCTTAGCTGAATATTTAAATTTTAATATTTTTTTTTTCTGCCAAACCAACAACCTCCGTAACACTGATTTATTTTTAATATGATAACGAGCATAGAAAAATGACAACTGCAATCCCCTAACATCGGCAAAAATCTTTGAGTAGTGAATCGATGGCTATTTCAGAGAAGCCAGTTTAAAAATTTCTGAAATACTTTGGACACCATTAACACAGCTGATGCTGTAATATTACTCAGCTGATAAATTTCAAGAGTTTGAAAATGTTCCTCACACTGCCGCTCAAGAACCACAAAATCTTTTTGAGTGCTCCCAGTCTATGAAGTGAAGAACTAAAAGGTATTTTAAAAGGAAAAAAATACAACACGTAGTGTGGATAAAATTGATTAATGTCTTTATGACTGGTTTATTATGTTTCACAGCCTGCAGTGTGAGGCCGCTGCTCTGTCTGGTGTGTGAAAGAACGCAATGTGAATAGAGGGCAGCAGGTGTTTGGGTTCAGTTAGCTTACCGTACCTCCGCTTTCAACGTCAGATATTTTCAAGGGAAATTATAAACTTAACTGTAGATCTGAAATTCTTGTTGTGGAATTAAAAACAGTTGGCTTTGAGTTTTGCCACATTGTGTGATTTTTTCCCCCTGAGATTATTACATTCACAAGAGCAAAGAACACATACCAGCTCTGCTGCTGTTGTGACTGGGACCAGATGTTTTATACCAGTTATTAATCCCACATAGCTTTAGTCTTTTGTTTTTTTTTGACATTTTAAGAGTAAAAATAATCAGCACCGCATGTATTTGTCACATGATTAGTGTTTATTTAAAATACTCCATTTGCAAATTCTTCTTTCCATTAAAAAGAATAATTTCACAGCTAGTAGCCTACATAGTAAGCAAAAAGGAGAGGGTTGTCCATCAGTCATTTGTTCCCTCTGTATCTATGTCGTGTTTTTGAACAAAGGGTTGGGAGGTTTCTGTCGATGGTGAGATCTGAGGGGCTTTGAAACAAAAGCTGGATTGGGGGTGAGGAAGGGGAGACCCCCCGCCTGTCCAGTCAGTAGCAGTACTGATCTATAATCAGTAGCATTTGATCATCCAAAAAGGTACAGATGTATAGATGGCATTACAACAAATTCCACAATTGGCAGTTCTGACTTCTGACGCACAACAGCTGACTGAAGCTTTGATCACTCCAACCATCTGGAGTGTTACCAGTAAGATCCTGTCATAAGACATGTTCAGTTCAGATTACCTAAAACATTTAAAATTTCAGCTCAAATGTACTTTAGTGTAGTCTTGAGTTATCCCTAATAGCTCTGTATGTTATATTTATCTTTGAGAATGATTTTAAAGTGGTCTTGATCACAGTTCATGGGTCTTTCTGAAAGCCCTACAGTATTTTGGAGGTCTTGCTTTAGTCCAGACTATTTTCCCAGCAAAGTCAATTATTTTTTAAGCCACATAACACTGAACAGGGCATGGGCTGGAATCAGACTCTCCTACCCTAGGATGATAAACTTTCAAAGTGTTACAGTATAAGACAGCTTTAACAGTAGTGCACAACATGACGCAATTATTCCAAATAGAAACGCAACAGTTATTTCCACATTGATAAAATAATCAAGCTGCATAATATCTGGAGCAAATTAAAATGCAATACAGCATCTGAATATTGTGACAGCAATTTCCAACAATGATTAACTCACATTTTCCCCAGACTCTTCCTTGATCCCCCATACAGCCTCCACCAGTCTCTGGGAGCTTTAGGATCGCAGCTGCTGAAGAGCTGCATCATATGTTTTATATGTAACCAATAATCAGAGGATGAAAGTCTTGGAATATAAAAGCCTATCAAATATGCATCCAACCAGTTGTTTGTGAAAACACTGATATTGTGATGTATTATTTATTATACATAGACAAGAAATACACACCTAGCTAACTAGCCACCTAGCAAGTAAGCTAGACAGCTATCATCTTTTTAGCTAATTGGCTAGAAAGATAACTAGTACACTAGCTATCATGTTATCTTTCCAACATGATAACTAGTAAGCTTGCTATCATGTTATCTTTCTAGCCAGGTGGCTAGTTTATCTTGAGTTAGCTACTTAGCTAGCTATTTAGTACTTTAAATGAGCTAGTTAAGGCCTTCAGCTATCCAGCTAACATTCTAGCTAGCTGATGGATTTCTAACCTCTTCAGTTCCCTGAAAGTGGTCAAATAAATTTAAAGGATGTTTTGAAAGGTCAATGATTACTCTTCTGAACAGAAGTTCAAAGTTCAAAAGTGAAAAACTGATATCTGACTTGTGAGCAAGAGATGTATCTAGGAATGACCAGTCAGTTTCAGTAGTTTGGAAGTACTAACTTTTGAAAGCATAGACACACCTTGATACTAGTAACTAATCCAGCTGACCAGTAAACTATTCGGAGAACTTATCAAATTCGCTTAAGCTCTTTTTATCTTGAGGTTATCAGTGTTACGTGGCTTAAGAAATGAAATCCTGCTACTCTTCTAACAAGAGGACTGAAAATGTCAAGGCCTTTAGAAAGCCAGGAGAACTTTTGATCACGACCACCAAAAGATATAAATACATAGAATATTAATTACGGATAATTCAACACTTTGTTTTACAAGTACTATATAATACAAAATACATCTTTAGCTATCCCAATTAAAATGATAAGATGAGCATTTTCAGAAAAAGTTAAAACTAACATCCAATTATTCCAAAAAACATTCACACCTGATATTTCTCAGTGCTGTGCAGCTATTCTTAATACCCATACCTGAGGATCAATGGTACAATAAATAGTCTGTGAATATATTTGGATACAATTAAGATATGAATTTTACCTTTCAAATGGTGCCAAACAGGTAAAATCTGTTTGTAAAAACGTAGTAACAAACCAAAAAGAAAATATTTCCAACACTAATTTGATATGATTCTGAAAAAAGTAGGCCGTAAAATAAAATAAAAGATAGAGAGATGGGGTTTTCTTATTCACCAAGGGAATATTGTGTCTCCTGTTGAGATATTACGGGGTTTGTTGTACAGACTTTGCTGTTGCAGATATAAGTTTTCTGAAGGCTGAATAACCTCACAGGTTGACCTAAGCAAGTACAAATACCTTCTAGAGGTTTGTTCACAGAAACCAAAATATTAAAAATCAACCAAAACCTCGTCTGTCGAGGCAGAACAGACTGAACTTTTTTTTTTCTACTGATGCTGTTTTTGTGACAAATTAAAAATCTAGCGCTCCTTCTGTTTTGTTTTTTTTGTCTTTTAAACACTGTTTCTGGGGAAAAGAGAGTTTTGGTGGGAAATAAATAATAGATCTGTGAAAAGGACGGCTTTACTCTGGTTTACTCTGGAGCCATAATTTCAGCTTCATCGGAGGCGCAGCTGTGAAGCGGCAGCGAACCACCACCATGCTAAGGCGTTTGCAGGCAGAACCCCGTCTGATGCGGCTGCGAGGACTCTGTGGGTTTGTCCGGTGTCGGTTGTGCTGCAGGTGGATGGGCTGGGGGGCGGGGCTAGGAGAGTACGGCGTTTGAGTGCCGCACACCTATCAGGTTGTCTACGCTGATGGAGCGTCTCAGCGCTGCTTTACTCAGATCCTTGTACTTGTCTTTACACAGTCTTGAAATGGCCTGAGCAAACAATCGCACAAAAAAAAGAGTTAAAGAAGGTCAACTGTAGGTTCTTGTTACAGATGTGCACAAAGAGCTGTGGAGTCAACATGCTCGAATAACACACAACTTTTTGTGAACTGTGCGATGCTGTCGTCTTCTTTGTGGTTTTTGCCAGTAGCAACATCCGGGTGTAGATGACGTGACCCGTGTGATACAAAAAAAGTGTTTGTAGTTTACGTAGTTCTGCGAAATACATCTATTATTATATGACTGAGAAACCACCTCATCCCAGCCCACAAACTTTTTTAATCAAAAAACGTGAATCTTTCTTTTTTTTTTTTATTGGCTAAATTTATTTACGTAATATAATTTTGTGCAATTCTATGGTTACTAGAAATGCAGCTACTGTCACAAATCTCAAGCAGAAAGACCCCCTTTAGAAAATCAGCAACTCTATACAAAAATAAAGTAATATGATACATTTTTAAAATGTTAAAAATCTACTTAAATCTTCAAATTACTAAAATTGTTGCAGATGTAAATGTTTTCTCAATAGATTTTTCAACAGGAAGTGTGAAGGCCTTGGTGAAGAGCAAGATTCTCTTTTATATTAAAGCATCTCGTCTCTACAGATACAGCTCAACTACATCATTAATAAGTTATTAATGACAACAAACACCACAAATGCGCTTTTTAATAGGTGTTTAGAGGTCGACCCACCTCTAGTTTCTGAGCGCGCTGGTTGTTGAGGGGCTCCAGCGGGAAGTTGAGGTTGTTGTCGTCGGCCAGCTGCCGCAGGTCAAAGTAATACTTGGCGTAAACACTGGCTGGCACGTTGATATTAAACTGGAGAAGTTCCAGGAACTGGCGCTCCATTTCATTCCTGGAGGGGAAGGAGACGCCCGAGGGTCAACCAGAGGGTGAATGGTTTAATTATTTGCAGGAAAACACAAGAACTAGTTTGGTGGAGTGAGTTAAGTTAAGAGATTTAATATTTGTTTTCATTCACTTCCAGACAGACAACCACCTTCATGGTTCCTCATCATCGCAGTCACGAGTAAACCTAAGGGAGGTGGTCTCCACGGAGACAACATCCAGGCGGCTTTGTTGGTCAGCAAAAGGTGGCGAGAGTACATACGAGCGAGTGTGTGTGTGTGTGATGTCTGGTTTCCCAGGGCAACTAATGGAGCGGACGAGAGCCGGGGCCATTATGTAGAAGCAGTGAGAGCACTTGAGACCCTCCCTTCCATTTTTCTCTGTTTCCCTCTCTCCTATTCTTCCCATCCCTCGGCCCAGACTCCGACCAGCTCACAAAGACACTTCAGTGGCAGCAATGAAAACAGAGCAGAGAGTGTGCGGGTCAGACGGACACAGGAGGGAACGGAGAGAGGAGACAGGAGAGGATGGCGAGGGGTAAGAGAGGGGACACGGGCAGCAAACACACACATGCGGGCGGAGAGAGCGCTTCTGACCAAATCATAAAAAACAAGCCAGCACTCTCAACCTCTTTCACACACAGACACGGGAAAAGCAATTGCAGGAAATAAAGCCGTGGCTCTCCGAGTGCAGCCCCCCCTGGCCTCTTCAGCGGCTCGCAGCCTGACGGCAGAGATGCTGCAGCTTCCATTTATTCCAGCACTTTTTTTTTTTTCCTGCCAGCTTTAAGTGCATCTTATTAGATTGCTTTTATTAGAGGGGCAAGCATGTTTGTTGCTTTCTGTGTACAACTTATGTGGCACCGAGAAAGCAAAAATAAACAAAACAAGAGGAATTGCGGCGCTGAGGAATAAACTGAACGGAAACCTGATCCCGATTTAACTGAATGTTTTGGGTCAAAAACTGAATCAGTTTGTGTATTTGTCAGATGGTTGTCCTATTTTCAGTTGCTGGAGTTTTTTTGGGGTTTTTTAAGAACATTTATGAGGATGACTCACTTCTTCTACCGTTTCCTTGAACAAGATTCACTTTGTCTACGTGTCTCACAAAAAAGTTCAGTGATATGAACTTGACGTCTTACACTTTCAGTTAAAGATACTAATGTTTGCTATGAATCTATTGCCGAAATGTTTGCAGTGTGAAGGCAGTGAGGAAAGTGAAAAAAAGAAAGAAACAAAGGAAGAAGGAAAGAATGAGTTCTATGATAGTTCCAGTTTTATATGGAGAGACAGACTAACAACAAAACCAAAGGAAAATTTCCAGAGAAACGTTTCCGCCAGAATCATTTATCCACATTTGAGTCAGTAACACCGTGCTGAAGACTGTACGTTTGTCATGATTTCGCTGTTTAAAATAAATAAATAAATGGATCACAAATTGGCAAGAAACTGGTTAAACTGCAGTAAAAGGTCCTGATGTTGGGAGTCAAGTCCTGGGCGGCCACAATGAGAACAAAAAGCCTCCTTATATGAAACTGATCCAACGGTCTTTAGTAGAGCTAAGAGTTACAAAGACAATTAAAGACTTTCTATAAAACTTTATAGAATTTATCGCATTTGAAAAAAAGCAAACTATCTTGTCTCAGTTTGCTGTTCCACCTCAAGAAAACAGATATATACATGTTTCATTTTCCTCTAATACTCTAGCAACAAGAACACACATTAGATTCAGTTTGATTTTGGGTTATTTAGGAACTCCTCTTCCAACAGGAAGAGTTGCTTCCTTTCCTTAAATTCCCCATCCGTTCAGGCTAAATGTGGGATAAAATTGCATCCACTCCAGCAGGCGACTTACATGTCCTCCACGGTGATGTCTTTAAGGATCTGGCAGTAGTCGACGTTCCACACCGCCTGGTCGTCCCAGACTTTGGAGGCCAACAGGATGGCTCCCAGGACGATCCGCTTCCAGTTGGCCGGACAAATGTCCAGCTCTGCGTACGTCAGCAAACGTTCTAAGTAGACCTGAACGAAAAAAACAACATCAATAAGTATTATTTAGAAAAATTGACAATAGTTCAGTATCCCCTAATGTCTGTTATTATACACTGAACACAATCAATACTTTATTTAGCAAAAAGCATTACTTTAAAAAAAACCCAAAATATTGTTCCTGCCATTCCAATCACAATGTCTCATGGGTCCATCCTGCACTTTACAATGTGAAGAGCCGTACGTCTCGTCACTGGACTTTACTGCCCTCTGGTGACTAAATAAGGAGCTACTGCCGAAAACTAATGTGCCCAAAAATAAAGAAATGCAAATTTCCTACTGTGCACGCTAGCGACTTACGAGTGTGACGATGGCACATTCAGCGGTGAGCTGTGCAGCGCTGAAGAGCGTCCTGACGAATCGATAGATGAGTTTGTGCTCTGGGTCGACGTACGCGTAGTCGTCTGGGACCGGCTCCTTCTGTGTGGGACGGAAAGGTTCGCACATGACTGAAGGGAGGAAGTAGGATATGACCATGGTTCTGGTCTGGAGAGTGGTTGGTAGTGAAAACAGCTGGAGGTCGGCAGTCTACGTATTTCTGTTTGAAGCTTGAAGCACCGTTTAAAACCACAAATACGCCGCTGGTTAGAAATAACCAAGAAAATCCCAGTTCCTTTTTCGGTGAGGTACATGTTACGACTTTCATGGTGAGTACCAGTTAAATGAAAAATTTGTATTTGTTAAATTTTGAACAAATACAGATTTAAGGTTGTGCTTTCTTATTTGCCATTATATTAACTTTAAGCAGAACCTTCAAAATAAGTAGCCATTAAACTGTTTTAGGCCGAACTTTATAATAGTGGTGAGAGTTTTTCCATCTGCCCAACTCAACCAGACAGAAAAAAAAGGTCAACTTTCAATACATCTTTGATGTTTTATGGGTCGATTGTTTTTTTTCCCCCTCAAGCAAATCAAGTAAAAACGACACTTTCTCAAAACAATAAAGTCCCCTTTCTTAAAAACAGTAAAACAAAATGTAAGATGGTCTTACATGTTATAAAGTTAATTTGTGTAAAGAAAACCCCACAAATGCATAAAGACCTCAAAATTTAGGGTTGTATCCGCTGCTAGCAATCAGTTTTCTATTTTATTGAAGATTTGTAGACTGAAAAAAGACAACTTCTCAGCGTTTCAAGTACTTAAGTTCACTTTGTAGATTTTCTGAGATTCACACTCTCCTTTTGTGCCAACCAGAAGGAGAGAGTGGAGCAGGTTCTTGTGATATTAACTTGCAGTGGATCTATTATACAGAAACTCTACCCTCCCGTCTTGATTTAAGGCGACGCCTCTCTCAGGTCGGGAAACACTGAGGAAGTACACGTCTTCCCTCCATGCCGCTTGTTCATGAAACTCTCTGTGCTTTCAACCTGGAAACACTGATGTGTTTGTTTGTTGGTTGTGCAACATGGAAACAAGCCTGATTTTCAACTTTAAAAGAGCAGAGTTAGTTAGTTCCACCACCAAAAGATAAAAATACGAAGAAAAATCTTTTTGTCTAATCAGGGCTTCCTACAAGTTTCAATGAAAACCAGTTTCAAACTCTCTACATTGGTCTTCTGCAAGCCAGATGCATCCATCATTTAGTTAGGAAGCAGTACTATGCAGAATTGCTTTACAGTGTTTAAGTAATATGGTATTTGCATAAGAGAAGGACGTTCCTTTCACTGCGTTTCACATCCATTTGAACTAAAAAGCCAGGCGACTGGGTGGGACCGCTGCAACACAAAGCTGAGTTTCGGATTGCAAAACCAAAGCATTTCATCGGGCGTTTCTAATCCCCAAAAATTGAAAGGCGACAAAAGCAAAACAAACGAGAGAACTGGCATTCGGATCCCGTCTACAGGCCACATCCTTTCGGATACGATAGACAAATGAAGAATCAAAGGACTGAAAGTTAACGGTTGCTTAGGAACATCCAGACACTTACTGATAAAGGGTGCAACTTCTCATCAAAGATGTCCAGTGACCTGTCAGAGTCCCTAAAAATCAAGCAGAACATCCGTCACTACCACACAACCAAGTCACCTGTAAAATAATAATACAAGCTTCAAACTGACCTGTTTTTGATGTGGTAGTATATTGCTAAAGTGACGCTGCGGACAAGACAATAAAGATACAATTTTTGTTAATTGTGCTATTTATTGAGCTTAAAGTGACAAAACGTTTAAGTCAACAGGATTAAACTTGTTATCACTAAAACAACGTCACAACATCAACATTAGGTGAAATGAGGCAAGATGACATCTGTTTGAGTCAAACATCTGTCAGGATTACCACAGTGTGATGTAACACGATGTTCTCATGAGAAATAAGGGTTTTCTCATCGGCGCGTCAATGAGTACGAGTGTGTGGGGGTGTGTGTGTGTGTGTGTGTGTTTCTGTGTGAGAAGTCTCACCATTTAATTGTGCTTTTGAGGTTTGGCTGGCTCACGGTGCTATCGTCTATGAAGATGGTAGAACAGGAGCTGTACTTCTTCAACAGCGGACCGGGAGAAACCTGGAGACAGAAATCCAAGTTCACGCAAAGACAAAATAAAACTCCTTCAACTGAATAAAATAACATTCATTTATTCATTATAGCTTAAAATGATGTCGTCTGGTTTACGGCCAATCTTATTTGACATCCAGAACCATTTTTCTTTACAAAGCAAGTAGATGGCCCACAGTGCAGACCGAATAGACCTCACAGACTTCATCTTTTAAAATATTTTTAATTCCACCCACAGTCTACAGTGTCATTTATTAGGCTTATTATAAATTATGAAAAGGTTGTCTGATCAAATGATTACTCAATTATAAATCGTTACTTAAGAGTCAGAATCCTACTTGATCCAAACTACGTGTAGATGAGTCAGACTCGGAAATGTCAGCACCTCTTCTAAGAAACGGGGCAGAAAATAAAAAACTTACACGATTGATATGGTTTATGTGGTTGCTTTTTCTCTTGTCGCGCACTGCGAAGATTAAAAAAAAGAGAAGAAGAAGTGAAACAGGAAACAGAACCCACAACCAAACAATTAAACATGTATGCACGCTTCATTTCAAAGAACTTAAATTTGATGCGGAAGAGCGGGGAAACTTCCAAGTACACATTTAAAAAAAAATAAATAAAAGGATCAGAAATAAGATCCCAGTAATGACTGTTTCAGACATACAGTATATGCTGACTGTTCACATAAAATGAGATGTAGCTTTTCTGTGTGTGTGTATATATATATGCATCAGTGTGATATACCAGGTTCACTGACCGTCTGTCTGGGACTTGCTGAGGAAGATGGTGCTCGCTCGGGCGTGGTCCGATGGATTAAATTCCAAAGCCAGCTCTGCGAAAACATTAAGCGTATCAGTGCTTAAAAGCGGGACTGGGAGTGTCTGTTTGCTTCTCGTTTGTGGGCAGAGATGAGCCCGGCGCGCACAACTAAGGCCATGAATAAACAGACTCTGCAAAACTATATCCTCTTGACTCAGCTATCTGCTTCTATGAATTGTGGCTAAATCCCAAAATAACAACATAAAAAAAATTAATAAAATAATCCCTCTACGAGCATGACATGACAGTCTTCTTTCTCCAAATCCTCGCAGAAGGCACGTTACATAAAAGAGAGGGGATTAGGATATGGGGGGTGTTTGTGAAGCGAGGACTGGGAGGAATGCATGAAGGACCGCTGGACGGATTTTGACCCTCGTCTGACCGACAGCTGGTGTCTCCGGACCGACTGCACAGTTAACACGAATGCCACGAATACTTTGCATGTCTGGAAATCAGGGCGAAGAGGGGAGACGAGTCCTGATGCTACAAAAGTGAGCTCGGGCGGCAACTAGAGACAAATATTTGAGATGCCTTAACTGATCGGGGGTCTGCAGGACAATGGGGGGGGGGGGACCTTGGCTGGAACTTTTGAACATCGAGTTTTGCAATTTCGACACTCCTAACAGCAGATATAGAGCAACAGACATACAAGACTTAAGATGTTTTCTTTTATATAGATGTTGAAAGACCTATTTGCAATAGTTTACGAAAATAGGAGTATACATTGCTAATGTGTCGAAGATGGAGGTTACATATTGTTGTTTTACAAGACCTTAAACTGCCTATTTTGTCACATTAAATTGCAAACATCGATGCATTTTATTGTGTTTTCTACACGTTGGACCAGTAAAGTAGTGCTACACTGCAGAAACAAAAAAATAATAAAAAAGTGTGAGTTACATTGTAGAATACATTGTAGAATCACCTTGTGACAATTTTAGTTTTATTTATCTACTACAGTTTTTGCCAGATCTCTGCAAAAGTAGCTAAAGCTCAGTCTGATTGGATAGAGAGAATCTGCTGAGACAAACTTTCAAGTTTTGCCAAGGATTCTCAGTGGAATTTAGGCTTGAACTTTGACTAGGCCATCCTAAAAACACAAATCAGCTTTGATCTAAACTACTCCACCGCAGCTCTGCTTGTATACTTAGGACAGCTGTCCTGCTGGATGGTGGACATCTGCAACCGTCTCAAGTCTTTTGTTTCCTTTTAGGATTCTCCCGTATGTATGTAGGTCCTATCCTACATATCCTCCTATCAACTCTCACAAACTCTCCATTCACTGCAGAAAATAGTTAAACCCCCAAAGATTAATGTCAACACAACAGTCTTTCGGTGTGGGCAAATGTGGGAATTTGAATCTCCTTTGACCAGAGCACATTCTTCCACATGGCCTGTAGCAAACAGGATTTCTCATGGCTTCCTGTCCAGACTTGTCGACAATCTTTCATTCAGGCCAGATTGATGAAGTCCAGCGCCATCGCGCTAACCTAAGCTTCAGATCTCTGCAGCTCCTCCAAAGCTACCACAGGAAGTTCGACCGCTTCTCTGATTACCGTCTTCCTCGCCACGCCTCTTGGTTTGTGTCAAACTGTTCTGGAAGTTTTGTGATTGTGCCACACATTTTTTAAGTGATGAACTGTACATTGCTCTGTGTGATGTTCAAAGCTTGGGATATTGTTTTATAACTTCTCCACAACCATATCGCTGACCTGTCCGACTTGTTCCTTGGTGGTTGTTGTTTTTTTATGATGCTTTATCAAATTTCTTTCAATTCACAATCATGCACTACTTTTTGTTGGTGTATCATATAAAACTCCTTCATATAAAAGGTGATGGTTGTAGTTGTAATGTGACAAGATGTGGAAAACTGTAAGGAATATAAATACTTTTCTTTTTTACAAAGCACTGTATTTTCTTTAATAAAATCTAAGAATTAGTTTTTAATGTTAATGTGCAACTCCATCATTTGACGCCAGTGGGATCAATATGATGCAGTGGGTATCTAAACGCTGCCAAGAATGCTTTCATCCTGCCAGTGGGTTGGCAAAGAAAAAAAAAAACACTTAGAGCAACTTGGCCAGTAATCTCTATCTGAATACTTTCACTATTATGGTGAAACATCTTGGTGTTCGTACATGGGGGCGAATATTTTTCTTCCATTTAAGTCACTTCTTAGTTGGGTAAGAAAAGAAAAGAAAAAAAATCCGCTGGGAACTACAAATTATCACAAGATGTCACAAGTTTGTGAGTAATAATCGGATAAGCACCTACCATCAGGGACCTCCCTGTCGCTTATGTGCTGCAGATAGGGCCCGGTGTTGTCGTCGCTCACCTCGGTGCTGGTGAACTCCTCCAGCCGCTCCGCGGGTTGCCTCGAAGGGAGTTTGGGACTCGACTCCGGAGAGACGCAGCATGACACCGTGTTCCCCATTCCCAACTCTGGGCGTAAGCTTCACACTTATCGCTGACAAGTCCGAGTAGTGCATATATATATATTCGTAGCTAGCTAAAGCTGACCTCGCCCTTCCTAATAAACATCAGGAGACGTAGCACCGACACAGCGCTATCTTCGCGTGCTACACTGCCGCTGCCCATCCACTCCCAAGCCAAGCATTCCTGTTCATTTGTGGGAAACCGGTGAAACAGTCGAGGAACACTTGCCCATAAATGTTCTCCCGAGTAAAGAAAATCAGTGGCGCCTTGTAGGAAAACGTGACATAAACTTGTAGTGATAATGAACTCAGTTTCTCCTTTTAAATCCAGGCAGTCGCGAGCTGCTTCATTCATTCATCCAGTTCGTTGCTATGTAGCTAAACAGTTAGCTTGTCTCCTTAACTTAAAAACTTACTCCGCATTAGTTCCACCTTTTGCTGTGACGCGAACACAACCAACTTTATAAAGCGAAACCGTAACACCTAAAAACAACACAAATGGTCAAACACATTTTTTTAGGAAACTTTACGAGCAATACTGCAGACGTCTCCTGATGCCGGACTCCTTGGATCGCCAAATCTACTCCGAGGCTTTTGAGGCCTCCAGCAGAAATCTGAACTAAAACCAAATTTTAAAAAAACAACTATAAAGAGGAAATAACATGTAAAAATCGGATGTTTTGGTTATTTTCCAAATCCAAATCCTTTAGAAACCAAAAGTCAGGAAGTAGGTCGGGACTCTGCCATCAGAACCTCCACCCTGACAGATTTGAACCGCGGCTAAACGCTCCTGCCTTCGCCATCTGTTGCTGAAGCTCACAATGATACTACTTGGCACCGGGATATATTAGTCCCACCTACCTTGGAATTCTCTTCACTCCTATTGGCTGTGAGGAATCAAAACAATGACTTTTGGGAACTACCCATTGGTCAAACGACCTGTCACTGAAAGGTGGTTTAAATCACCGAACTGCATTTACGATGCTACTATTTTTGTAGCGCCACTGATCCGCACACTTTATCGACAGTGAAACCGAAATCGCCTCTGTAATTTAAATCAGTCGAAGTCTTCACATAGATACATTTCTTGTAATTAATGCATTTTATATTTTTAACTCACGTCTTTCTGAGTCGACAAAATAATAATAATAAAAAACTAATTATCAACACTTTTGAAAAGTAAATCCCTCTTACTCGTGCTGCTTATATGAAAGTATTTAAAATTAAAGCTGCAAGCAGCCTCGAACGGCCCTAGCAGCTCCTGGCGGCCACTGCAGACGCTTCCGCGCAGTTCCCGCTCCCGTCCACCAGGCGATACGCACCGATTCGTGCGGCAGCGCTATCTGACGACGCACCCCAAATCTGATGGAGATCGACTGATGCAGTGAGGAGATACAGCTGATGGAATAACGTAGGGGGGCGCAGTGGAGTCAAATTACTTAATTTCTGTTAGACAAAATTAAATATTTGGGTCTATTTCGGTTAATCAGAACCAGAACTTCAAGGTTCACATTGTTGAGTGTGCCTTGCGGCTGTGGTCAACTGTTGACTGCAGATCCCCCCAGTCGTACATAGAACATAACCAGCATTCTTTATCAGGTCGTAAAGTCCTTTTAACAGTGAGTTGGAGATGTTTTTTTGTTTTCAGTGTAGACTAATATTGCAACATAATCCAGTTAATCAAAAATTATTATATCTGTGGTAATGTGTAGTTGTTCACTGCCATGGAATAAATACATAAAGAAAAATACAATGGACTACTTTTTAAGCAGTTTATTAAGATGTAGTTGTTTACAAAAGAGTGATGTATATCAGAGTAACAGCACTTTGAAATTTTGGGAAGGTACGATGTCATAATGTCTCTGTGTTAAAACAAACTACATGAAAAGTGGCATTTTGTAACCTTGTCTTTAGCGGACACTGTACAACAAATGAGATTTATGTTCAGACGTTGCGAAAGTAACAATCATTACATTGATCACAATGGAAATGATGCATTTTATATTTATATGGCAAATAGGTATAAACAATTCTGGCACTGAGTTCCACACAATGTCAGTCTGTAAGTAAAAATAACACATAATCATGCCACAAGGTCTTATTTAGCACCAGCACTGGATGTGTGAATCACAAAGGGGGGGGGGTGGCAATTATTTTTATTTTCCCTTCAAGAGTACACTTTTTAAAGTAACTCAAATATCGTTCAGTGAAAATAAGTCCTGAACACAACGTACATATGATACTGATTTTGACACTGTATGAATTATCAAAACTCGTGTGTATATATAAAGTTCACCTCATTCCCATAGATCCAAAAAGGACAGTAAACATAATGAATATGTCTTGTCTTTACATTGATCCATTACACCACACTGTAAAGCAAAACGGGAACAAAATGTAAAAGCTATGTTACATGCTAATCTGATGATTAAAGTTACTGCTAGTGCTTTCACATGTCCAAAACCCTTTTAAATGCCTTGAAACTAGTTTGAGAAAAATTTACAGTAAACAAAGATGATTTAACTTTGATAAGATATAGATAAAAAAAAAGTCACTTGGCTGAATTGTTATTTTATATCTACGTTATCACAGGACTTATGTACCATTGTCAGATAATTTCAAATCAAACCACAGTGTCTGTTTATCAAAACTGAGATTATTTTTTTTTTATAAACGAATCAATTTAAATGGCCAAACCTTTTTTTTAGGTCAACACAGAAGGTTGAGACTTAACAATATAATGTTGTGATGTTTTTAGACCAAACTAAAAATCACTTCTTTTTTGTTGTTGTTATTTTCATTTAGTTCAGAGTTAGTTTCTGGATGGAGTGATATTCATATATTCCTGAAAGCTGATTCCTAGTCATTTTCCATTCAAGTGCAAACAAAATCAATGACAAAATTAATCAGAAACATTGAACCGAAATAAAAGCAGATAAAATCAAATTAAGAAAACATAAAGGCTTAAAGGGTTGGGGGGGAGCATTGTGCTTTCATTTGATAAGTTTGTAATCTATATATAAAAAGATTTGGTGTTGGAGGAGTTTACATTTAAAAGATAGTATATTTATATATAAATATTGAAACAGAAACATTCACAGATTGACAAGAAAAGATCCGATTGACTTCTGTGTTGTGGCCAGACGTCTTTCAAACACATTTACTCTTTTTTTCTACAAACACCGCTGATCCGAAACAGATTAAAACACTCCAAAAATCAAACACCTCCAACACAGGCCGTTCCTTATTCACTAGCTGCCATATTGCTGGTTGGCCAGGAGGTACACGTCAATGCACACATACAATAATACGTTGCTTTGAATTATATACTAATGTATATTACAAATATGCAAATTTGTCTTTTTTTGTCTCTCCATACAAGTCATAAAAACATTTGTCAAATAAACTGAAATATATGAGGTCTACACATGCTGTAGAGTTTATGTACAGTAATATAAAATATAGACAATCACATAAGAGTTTCTTCTCAACGCACGCACACACACACCCAGACACACACACAAGGGTTCTCATTCCAACAGGATGCAATATACAACTTGTGTTATTTTCAAGAAATTGTAACAGATTGCATTTCTAGATTCAATTTGCTACAAAATAAAATAATACAGCAATTTACTACATTTACATGACTATTAGACTAAAATTTTAAAAAAGTCAAAATAGTACGAAATGGAGAAATAAAAAGGAATTCATAAAATAATTTTGTACAGTTATCTGAAATGACAACAGGTTATAGATTTCAAATTTGCAAACCTATTTTTTTGAAACCGTTCTAGGTTGTGCTGTTCCGCATTAAAAGGCATCGTTTCACCTGGAGATGTAACAAGTAACATAAGAGGTTAACATGAAGAAACAGCCACTTCAACCATAAGATCACTAAATTTCCCCCAGAAAACTTATTTGGGTGCCAATTACCAATTAGCAGTCCAAATGGACTATTGTTCACTTTTCTATTTTTCATGCGAAAATTGAAAATTGAACAAAAATATTGTTATTTTTATATGATTTCCCAAATGATTGTTAATCTAACACCTTCTATCTCATGACTAAACTCAGGACGCCTGTGTTTTCTGTACCGTTTTTAAATGTTCTAACCAGCACTGCCACCACAGCGTACGACATGAAAGCTGAAAAGGGAGTAAAGCCGTCCTGGGAGAGGCGCGCAGAGAGCAGCTGAAACATTACTCATTAAATGTTATGGCGCTCTAAGAGCAGCACAACATTTTGTCCGCACCCGATTATTCGGAACTAGGCTGATATCCTTTACCACCAGATTCAGCAAGTCACATGTAAATAGAAAATGCTAGCATTAGCAAACACTGTCAGCAGAAGAAATGTGTGGGCTTATGAGGCTGTTTATGAAGACATACGTTTATAAACAAATGATAAAGTTGGTGCAGTTTTAAAACATTGTATTAGCTTTCCAAACCTAGCTAACTGGTTGGAGGACCAAATTGAGGCTGGTTAGTTTCTCCAGTTGGCAAAAAAAAAAAGAAAGAAAAAGAAAATCTGTCAAAATGAACATCAATTGTGAGTTAAATGCTCCTCAGTCAATGAAGTGGACGATGTAATTCTTATGAAATGCAGTGATTTATTTCACCGCACATGGCACCAATTTTTATTAAGTATCAAACGCTGTGTAAATATTGCCAAATGCCTGTATTTAAATGACTCAGATCAGTTTTGCAGGCAAAAAACCTTGACTGGCATATTCCTAGTAATTACAGGTAGCGAGGTTAATAAATATATACAATACACAACAGAACAGACACTTGTTTTGTTACACCACACCTGTCCTACAGTATTGGGTATTGGTAGCAAATCTCAATTAGTTTTCCCCAGTTAGTTGGAGAGTGATCTGTAAGGCATAATTCTCATCAAGGTTAGATTCACCAAGAGTCCCAGCTTAGATACACCCTAACTAGTAAAACATTTTATACTGGAACTGTTTCATAGATCGTAAAATGTTGATAAACAAAGAAAAAAAATTATATAAATCATAAATATATTTTCCAGCTGAATAAAAAGGCGGCGTCTTGGAGGAGTTTTTAACAATGTTGGAAACTGAACATAGGGATAAACGGCGATAAACTTCAAAAGACATTATTGCTTGCACAGTAAACACAAACTTTCCTCGAGTCCGGTGAAGCCAAGTGATGATGAGCAGCTCAGAAACATTTAGAAGACATGATCTGAATCTAACCCCCCGAACAACGGCAAAACATAGAAATCAAACGCCAGTGTCGAAAACAAATCTACAGCTTGCATTTCCATGGCATCGTTTGACTCAGGCACCTTTTTCAACACGACAGAGAAGAATCACAACGAAGAGCGCAAATACAATGACGCACAAACGAATGCGGGGCGGTGGCTTGAAACTATGACGGCATGCTGATCTCAGCAGCATCAAGCACCAAATTAAATAATGTTCGACAGGATTCTGGCTATCAGTTTAGAGTGCCTCGTTTTAGATGGCACTTTTCTCATGCTTTCCCTTCTGATCCCGATGACAGCACACTACTTTATGTTATCAAAATTTATTGTACTGTTGAAGAAAAAGTCATAGGGGCGGACCTTATTGGGTAAAAAAAATAGCAAAGAAAAATAAATAAAAATAACAGGCCAGCCATGAGCAGATTGGAAGGCCAGAATCAAACAGTCAAAGCATTTGACGGAAACCAGAAAACTACTTGGCCCGGCTCCGTGCTCAGGACACGAGCTACTCGGATTTATGACAGTAAAGATCCTTAAGTGCTTTCAGTTCTTCGATTAGCGTCTTGTTTTGGTTCTCCAGGACGGCGACTCTGTTCTCCAGACATTTAACATACTCCTTTTTCTTCCTGCGACATTCCCGGGCTGCCTCTCTGTAGGAAGGACGAGACACAGTTTTGTTTCTTTCGTGCGTTTGGTATGAAAAGGTTTTGATGGGATGACAGCAACAATAAAGATGGGACCTATTTTTAAATCTGCAGTGAATCTTAATCAAGAGCCTGTTATAAATTTAGTACCTTCCAGTCTACTATTGTGGCCCATTTTCCCGTTAAAACAACTCTGTGTTTTTTCTTAAAGGGGCAGTATTTTGTGTTGTCCAGGCACAAAAGGCACTATCAAGTAACTATGTTAACTTTAGTTGTTTAAAAAAATGCTGCACGTATCAAATATCACTTAGAAGAAATTTGACTTTGTAATTTAACACCTTGAAATTGGGCCTCTGTCACTTTAAGAATTCTGGGGCTTTCTAAAACTTCGCGTTCAAGAAGTCACCATAACATCGTCCTCTATTAACCCTTTAGCAACGTTTTTACCAGCGCTGCACTGAGACGTGGCTCGTATATTGAGCTCAGCAGTTCCACCAGGTGTTTGCTAATTGCTGCTGGCTAGTCTGAAGAAGCTGAGTGGAGGGGAGGAAAGGCTCTGTGAGGTGGAAGTTTGGAGCTGGGTCTCAAAAACGGTGCTACGTCCAACCAGGCGTTTTTTACAGCTGAACGGGAGATTAAAGGATTTCTTAAATATGCATCAAAGAATCAAGGACACCCTCTGGGTATGAATTTGATGAGCGAATGAGTCGATTTTACAGAATACTGCCGCTTTAAGGCAATACTCCAACGCAAAGATGGCCGTCCGTCCCCTGCTCATACCTGTTCTTCATGAGTCGGACTTCCCGTTTTCTGGTGACTTCTTCTGTGGCTCCTTGTGTCGGGAGGGCGGGAGAGGACGCCATGACAACACCAGAGGTGATGGTGTTGGCTGGAGCTGCTCGGATTTGATAGGCCTGAACATCACCTGAGGTGGCTATATGTGTTGAGTTAAAAAAAAAAAGAAAAAAGAAAAAGCGTTTTTACACCCTGTTTTGTAGTAAATCACCTTAGGAATTACTTGAATCTAACAACAGAAAATATCAAAGGTTCCTCAGCAATTAAAAAAAATAAAAAATAAAGATAAGAAAGGATCCAGCACTCACCTTGGACCACCACCTGGTTACTGGGAACCAGTATCTGCTGGCCGTCGCTGGTCTGTGCGTACTGCAGGATGGTGGTTCCCGGCTGGGCGGCTGCTGCAGCAGCGTTGGTCATGGTCAGAGTCTGAAGGCCCTGAACTCCATCTGTGCCGTTATTGGCCAGCTGAATGGCTCCGCCCTGCGTGATTGCAACTGTACGGTTGGAGGGACAAATGGCAGAAAAAAACATAAAGAGCAAATGAGAAATAAGAAAGGGTATTTCTATCTCTGAGATAAGTGGTCTGGTAATTCTGATTCTCATTAGATTTTTATTATTATTTCTGTTTTATCTCTAGTTTTACTTTATTTTTAATTTTTATTTTATATAAATAATATTGGCACGTAAAAGTGGACATCAGTCATAACACTCAGGCTGTGCATCTTTAATTTCATTCACAACATTTTTTCCTTTTTTTACCTCAATCACCTTATTTGGTCTTGACTGGAAGTAGTTTTTTCTCTTAAGTCACTTGTGCGTGTTGTTTATGCAGGCAGATGATCATTTTTGTTCTAACAGAAATGAAGCCTAAAGTACATCAGGTAATGGAAATTGTACCCAAGTTCAAGATGACGGCTTTAAAAGACAAAGAAAGTATGCAGCAGTAACATTTGACATGTGATTTGGGATGCAGCGATATAAAAAATGTGGACTGATTTTAATATCTGATAATATCACTGTTATGGCCAATAACCGATATTTGCAGACTCCCTATACAGACAAAATGGAAACAAGATAAAAATTAATATTGGTTGTCAATATCAGGCCAAAACTGATAAGTTAAAAAAATTACCAATATCGGCCGATACCGACATTAGTGCCAATATATCGTGCACGCCTAGGTGCGAGTCTATTTTGGCAAAAAATACGATTTGCTTTCTCGTTTCCTGTTTAGAGACAAACTGTACACACGTGAAGCCAGCTGACACTTACTGTACTGTCCGCTGCTGGTCTGGTAGATGGGTGTCGGCACGGTAACGGTGGTGATGGCGGGCGTAGCTACGGCAGCAGACGAGTCCTCTTCAGCCTTTTCCTCCTCGATCCGAGGGACTGCTGGCGCGTCGGACGAAAGGTCGTTCAGGATTTTCCTTTTGAGACAGGAAACAGTTGTGAATTCTCACAACTGCAGGTTTCTTGGTGGAGATTAAAACAATAAGAGGTAAGTTAGAGTTATTGCAGCAAGTTCATTGACCACTACGAGAAGCTAAATAGTAAAAGACGTAAAAAGCTAAACCTGAGCCGATCCAGGAAAACATTATTCTGAGCCATCCTGGCCAGACCGGGTTACCTGTATGATGGACGCCGCGATAGAATCTCTCTGCGCTTCTGGGAGTCCGTCACGCTGTCGACTGACTCCTGAGAGTCTTCACTTTCAGCAATGGTGGAGATCTAAATCCAACAAATAAACAAAGCGTGGTGCATGGATTAAACTTAACGTATGTTATTACCCACTTCAACTCAAGCGTGTTTTACCTGCACGGCCTGGACCTGCGGGGACTGGATAACAGACGGCTGTGCGGCCTGAATGACTCCGTGGACCTGGACCGTCTGTCCGTTGGGAAGCTGCACCAGCGTTACGGTGGGACCCGTTGCTGAGGCGTGTCCTGCTGCCATGGATACCTTAAACGCAGAGGTGAGACAACATTCTGTTCGATGGGAGCCGGTGTGAAATTTGCAAAACTCCAAATCAGTGTCCGTCAACACCTCCCATCACTCGATACATAATCCAACCTTAAGGAATACAGACTCTGCACTCCAAACAGAAGAAAGCGTCCGACTGTCTCGTGTTACCTGCGCTAAAGTGGCGATCTGTGCCTGGGTGATCTGCTGGCTCTCAGTCACAGCAGTGTCTGCCGCCTGCTGAGCCTCGGCTGCTGGTTCCATCTTCATTGGCGAAGCTGAGGATGGGAAATCAGAGCCAAAGTGGGTAAAAACTGAGCTTTTGAGGGGGATCTCTTAGGCTATCTACATTTATTGGCATCTTTGGGAGAAAAATGTTCAAAATAAGAAATAATACTTCTTTTTTTTTTCCTTTCCCAAAATTTCACTATTCTTTCAAATAGGTTTTTATGAAGCAAATCCACTTTAATACGGTCAAAGTGTCAAGAGACCTTTAAATACTACACCAGTTTGTGTAGTACGGTGTAGGCGGGTCTGTGATGCAACCTTTTTAACTACATGGATAATCATAGATTGGCCCATCGCTGGGTTTCTCAGACACATAATGAGCCAAAAGACTAATTTATTTTAATGAGTATTACATTTCTTCACCATCTATGGATGGTTTTAATAGAAAAAAAATTAAGCGCATTCATCAGGGACGTCACTAGGGTTTAAAGAGGCAGTATCAAGTAAAATCAACTTTGTTGAGCTTTACAGAAAGAGCAAGAGTTTTTAAAGACAGATGTGCAATTTCAAGGAATTAAATCAGGAAGTAAAAATCTCTTTTATGTCATATTTGTTTTGTTATATATATATGTATACTTTGTTTTATATATATATATTTACATATATATTTATAGCATTTTATAACAACTGAAGATAATATAGTTACTTGATCGTGCTATGAAATGGCACTGTGTGCCTGGAAAACACATAATACTGCCCTTTTAAGGACAAGGGGGGCTTAGCCCTCAGCTAACAAAAGCTGAGAAGTTGCTTTTTCACTTTTGAGGAAAGATTTAACAGAGTTACTTTACTGTGTTTTAAGCAACCATTGCATATAACCAGAGCACTGTGTTGTCACAAAGTTTATTGACAGCTTTGTAAAATAATGGGGGGGGGGAAACTAGAAGGAAAAAAAAACACCACATTATTTTGGAGGGCTTCAGGCCCCCTAAAATAGGCTTAGTGACACCCCTGTCATCCAGGATTATGGTAAATAAAAAAAATTAAAAAAGGCAATTTCGATTTTTTAAATTGATCATGACTGCATAGTAGGTATTTTTATTTGCATAGAAGGACATAGAAATGTCAAATATTTACATATCAGTGTTAGGATTAGAATCTGTTAGAAGAAATTAAATTATCCGCACATGGACTCTATTTTATTTATTTATTTTTACTAGGTACTGAAATATAAAATATAAGAACCCTCTGACAAGCTGAGCCAGATCCGAGGTCTTTGTTTCGAAATAATACCAATCAGAAGCAGCCTTTCGATGTAAGTCTGGCTCCGGTGATCTGTAGGTGTGCTGAGGCCGCTGCTGATCCGGAACGTGTTGTTCCCGGTTGTCGGTGATCTCACACTGTGCGTAGCGTCTCTCCGCCGCATGATTGGCTTTACACATTTCTCCCTCTGCTTTTCAAAAATCACTTGGACGCTCTGCGAGTGACAGCCCAGCCACATGGCCGGGCAACGCCCACCCACCCAAGGCGAACGGTTTACTCCCAGGAGATGTTTTTTTACAAAAACAACAAAAAAAAACACACACACAATAAAAACACTATGCGGCCGAGAAAACGATTAAGCGTAAAAAAAATAAAATAAAATAAATCTTCATGTTTTTCAGAGTCGGCCAAACAGGAGGGCTCTAACGGAGAAAACTTCATGGATGGAAAAAAAAAAAATAATAATAATAATAACAGAGCTGTTTTAAGACGTGACGTGGTGGAAATGTTTTAGAGGGCAATAAAATAAACGGTTAAAAGTTGGAGGAAACAAACTGAGCATACCGAGCGATTTTCAGGGCACCTTTTTAGAAAACGGCGCAAAAATTTGCGCATTTAGCGGCTTTTGCACTGTAGCAGCCTTTGGCAGTTGAGCGCGATAATAACGCTTTAACAGTTTATAATGTGTTAACAAACAAAGTGGCCGCCTCGCTTCACTGTCAAAGCGGCTCGGGTCCTCGGGTTCTCCCAAACAGCCGCAGCCTCCCTCCCTCCATCCTGCTACAAACACACCGCGGCGCCATGATCTCTTTGTTTCCTTCGGACCGAACCCGACTAAACCGACACTTTCAGCGGCCACCTCCCGTCCCTCTGAACCCCGGACGTCCCTTCCTCCTTACCGATACAGACACCCTTTCGTCACTCCCGGGTCTCCGGAGCTCCACTTTTATTCTGGCCGACACGTAAGAGCCCGCGTCAGGCTACACCTCCGCCGCGTCACCGGGAACAACAACACGGAGATTGGAGAAGGACGAGAAAGCAGATGGCGACGCTGACCGGAAACCAACGAAGCATCGGCGAAGATGCCCGGGAAATCCCGAGGACATCCGAATCATGACGAAACTCGCCGCCTGGATGGCGCTTCAGGAATATTTGGATTTTAGTTTAACATGAAGGGGGGAAAAAATACAAAATCATACACATATACATCTAAAAAAAACACAACATCACGGTGAAGTTAAAGTACGCTATTATTATTATTTTTATTATTATTATTATATTGTAATAACTTAATTTTATAATAATATTACTTCTTCTTATTATTATTATTATTAATATAAGATTATTTATTAAGATATAAGATTATTGCTGACAGTGATCTTTAGGTATCCTAGCAACATTTCAAGAGTTGTATGTCAACAAAGAATAAATGTAATCTAAATAAAACGCCATAAAGTAAAATTTTGATAATACCAAGTCCATGAATGTAATATCGTGGATATTACATTCAAAATAATCATTATTTCAACCAATCAAAAGTTTTGAAATTTTGGGTTTATTTGTGTTTCTTAAACACACATGCTAATTAATGGTTGTGATCTTAAGCAATCTACTTTTTGAAGCTATTCACTTAAAATGTTCAAAGATCTTTTACGTTCTCCCTGATTAGTAGAAAAATGTGCTGGTTAGTAGTAGACGTTTTTCTATTCATACAAGAGATCATATTTATAACAGCAGAACAGAATAAAAACACTAGCAAATATATTTGGCTTTGAGACAAAACAACATTCTGCTCATGTTTTTTATTTTATTTAATTTTTTATTTTTGTATTTGCCTGAATCATCTTTTGAAAATGTGATTTCTTTTTATTTATTTTTTTGCAAAAGTCACTTTTGCCACAAAATGACATAGGCTTTTATTTTAGGTATAGGTGACGATGTCAACCTCATTTCTGTGAAATTGAATACTTTATGCAACCATAATTGCTTCCACTAGGTGGCAGCATAAGACCAACATACTTCAACAATATGTATTTAAAATAGAAAACAAAAACTTTCTTAGTAGATAAGCTTAATTTGTGGATCAGCTTTGAAAATTTTAGCCAAAATTCATTCAATAACCTGCATATATATATATATATATATATATATATATATATATATATATACATTTCCTGCTTCACCTTTTTTAAATTAGAATGTCAACAAAAAGTTAATGTCTCCGTAGATTATTTCAAAAAGTGAGTCATATGTAATATAGACTAAATACACACGTTGCAGTGTCTTTTAATTGTTTATTTCTCTTCATTTTGACACATATAGATTACAATAAAATCTATTTGGCTAATGAAAATCTGAAATTCAGCTTTTTTCAGAAACTGAAGAACAAAAAAACATGCATAAATGCTATGCTACGCCATGAAAGGAGAATGCTTTCTAACGAGTGCTGTAGTAGAGTTTATTCTAGGAAAGTTAATTGGCAAAAAAAAAAAAAAAAAAATGTACACCAGCAAAAGGGTTCACCACAGAATTGAGAGGTATTGTGAAGCAAAGCAGTTTGGGAGAGAAGAGTGCAGCCACGCAGACGCTAAGCAGGCTGAGATAGCACATTTTAGAGCACTCCCCTCAGCTCACAAGGTTTCTGGAGTTGATTTCATTTTCAAGGATATCTTGGCACCTCTGCAGAGCTAAAAGTACCAGCACCTGATTCAATGACTCTCACATCAACGTATTTGATTGGTTAGGAATCTCCCATGATGTAATCCCTATAGAGACACCGATGCAGACTAGCTGAAGGCTCCCTTAAAGGCAAGCGAAGCTTCCTTAACAACTCAGCAGGGCCGCAGGCCTCCATGCAGCTCTCCAACGATCATTCATGCAAAATGAGCGCCTACTGAGTAATGAATGAATGTGCTGCAGAAGATATGGAGATTCTTTTCAGCAAGCTGTTATTTCTGTGAAATACTGAGCTGACAGTGGTCATCGTCTCTGATCGGGTTAGCCTGAAGCTATGTTTATGGTTTGTTTTATTTTGCCTTTAATGGACACCAGGAAATCCGCCAGTAAAGCTACACACCAACCTCTTCAGGAAATAAATAGAACTCATCTTATATAATTTTGGCTACATGCTGGGTACAGTTTTTTTTGTTGTTTTTTTCAGTTTTGTTTCAAGTTGCTATTTAAGCAAGATCAAAACTCCCTGAAAGCTTCCTATCACACATGCCTATGGTGACATCATAAAAGGCATTCATTTGGCAACGGATCACAGTCCTTTTGAGTACTTAAGTTTGTATATATCTTACATATATTTTCCTCTTTATTTAAAAAGTTTGAATCCAGGTCCTTCCTCAAAGGTGTTCAGTTGTACGGCTGCATAAATGTGAGCAGAATATTAGAATTATCCATGCATTTTGAGACATTTTTGTAAACACGAAGACACACGAAAGTGGAACGGCAAGGTTCTGAGTTTGGACGGTCTTAGGTTATTCAGTGACAAATAAAAAAAGAAAACAAAGAACAGAAAGATCTCAGCTTTGAGTCAGATAGCATCCAGCGAACAGGCTTTACGCGAGTTGCTTCCACCGGAGCGAATATGTTGTGTGTTCATGTTTGCCATGCCATTTTGATCCATAACGCAAGCAGAAGTGACATCAGATTGATGCACACAATATCACACATTCAAATCTTTTTAGTTTTATTGTGTTTTCCTGCATTATTGTATGATTTATAGATTTCATGTAACTTACAGTATGTGATATATATGTCTAACATACATTAGGTCCATCCTTTCCTGTGTTCACATGTGACATGTATGTAACATCTAACATAGATATGTCTATCACAGAGAACATAGTGATTTCCATAGTGTGGGTGTTTGGCTCTTGTGACGTCACTAACCTTAACATACACAAAGTATTAGCCAATATTTTTTACTGTGCACTTTAGATACTCCACCATATTTTGACTGTTAGTGTACATCTAGTGTTAAAGAACACACCACTGGATTTAGCTTTAATAATGTCCCCTTTTTGACACATCTCGCTGCTTGCAACGCCTCCTGTGTAGAAATTTTCCTTCCCAGCGTGGCTGCCCGGTCCTCCACGTCTGCTCACATGGTGGCGCTGCAGAGTCACGCAGGCCCGTCTTCTCCATGTGCTCAGCAGCACATGCAATCTCCCCCCCCCCAGTCCTCCATCCCCTGGAAGCGCGAAGGCAAGAACTGCCGGTGTGCCATCTCGCAGATACGTGGAGTTTATCAAGGCAATTCTTTTTATAATCCTCCTGATGCTCGTTGCAGGTGTTTTATCTGTTTAATAGCATTGTACCGCTACATGCCGTAAAAAACACCCTTTTTATGGTGGCACCAAACACATTGTTTGGGGAATTGACCCTGCCTCTGTAATGACCAGCAGTAAATTTGTAGTCAGTTATAAAAGAAGAAGAAGGAGGGGGGAGTAAGGAAAAAAAAAACATGAGAGTAAGAGGAGGGTGGAGGGGGTGCAGGAGACAATTTTAGTCTGAAAAGGAGAGGCTGGATGTGTTAGAGGAAGCTCTCCGATTAAAGCTTTTTAACACCTCGGATCTTTTCTCCTGCTCAACAATATCTTAATTTAATAGCTGTATTTGTAAAAGCTATGTCCTAATGCTAAAACATAATGTCTCATGTCTTGAAATAAAGTTGAAATCAGATATTAAGGCATGCAAAAAAAAAAAAGAAAAGAAGAAATCCTCACTGTCTCACATGATCAGATTAAACTTCTCCTGTTTTAAGACCGTATAAGATAACAAGAGGTATTTCTAGTTGCTAAATGGCAGATTTCATAAGAAAGGATTTTCAAAGATAAATTGCTTTATGTCCCTGCAAAGTCAGACTTCTGTCATATTTGGTAGGATTGCCTTTTAAACTGTATGTCTTGGATGAATTTCCACACAGTTTGCTGGGATTTTGGCCTATTCCTCCTACACAGCTGGTGTACTTTACAGTTTGTACAGGTGAATGCGGCACCTTCGGGTATGTGGAAATTGCTCCCAGGGATCAACCAAACATGCGAAGGTCCATTCATCTCCTTCTGATATCTCGGCTGATTTCTCCATGATGTAATTCAGAGTAGCGGTATGCTTGAAGTGTTGACTTACAAAATACATCCACAGGTCTGTCTCCACTTAACTCAAGTATTGTGAATTAACCTTTCAGACCTGTAAAGCCATTAAGTTATTAGATATTTGTTTTGGCAGTACTGACTTAGAAAAGGTTTAATGTGATTTCATGAGAGACAGTAAAGGGAAGAAAGGTTTTGCAGCATTTTATATATATTACGATACCATGATCCGATGGTAAAATAACAACCAAAAACGCCAATCTATTTTAAGTGTGTTAGTGTCTGACTGGCCTTCCCCTCTTTTAGCCTCCAGAGGAACTACGACCCGGGAGGCTTCAGCTACAGAACCACGCCTTTCTGCAGGACATGCGAGACGAAACTGGACACACTTTTCTTTTTTTTTCATGTGTTGTCAAAACATGCAAACGTCATTGGAAGTGAAAGGAAAGTTAGTCACAGCTTTCACATTTTTTCCAGGCCGGACAAGGAGAGCCTTACTCTGAAAAGCAGCTGAGAGGCCATTGGCAACTTTGGAGGAGCTGCAGAGAGCCACAGCTCATGTGGGAAAATACCAAGACAACTGTTAGCCCCCCGGCCAGACGGGGAACCCCAACTCACTCTGTCTCAGTTGTCAGATGAACGACTGTTGTCGTGTAAAGTGCTTTGCAGTCCTCTGGATTAGATAATGCTCTGTATACATACAAAGCAAAACATCCACATGGAGACGCCGTTTTAGGGGAGCCAAAACATTCCAGAGTGAATGTATTCGCGTGGACAGTGAAAAAAATCTCTTTTGTGAAAACGCCAACATATTTTCCCAACCCCTAACCTGACCTGTAACCCCAAATGGGTCATATGCGTCATATAAAACAACAATAATGGTAGATTGTATTTTCTTAGTGGTGCTGCAGCTGTTGGAGAATCTCATTAACATTTCTGTAAAAAGTAATACAAAAGACTCTACTCTGACTTTTCTTGCTTTCTTGTGTTGTGTTCACCGCTAAACTCATGTGGAGGCTTTACTCACATGCCGTGTGCGCCGTGTTTAGCGCCGCCAACAGGCCTGGAGGTGTAAAAAATAGCATTTTGGGCCTCGCTTCTCAGTGTTTCCATGTGGCCGTTGACGCTTCTGAAAACAGTCAAGTGTGGAGGTGTTTTTAAAAACGACGAGCCTTTCCAGAAAAAAAAAAACATTCCGGTGTTGACGGGGTCTACATCTTGATGTCCAAAAAAACCCCCAGATCTTTCTGGAAAAGAGGAAAGGGAAGGGAAAGATCACAAAAAGAAAGAAAGTCACAAAAAAAACCTTCCTTTAGAAGTTTGGCACAAACCTTGTAGAGAACATGTGCAAGAAGGCATTCAGGTCAGATTGAGATAAAAACTGAAGTGAGTGAGAAATGAGTGAGGTTTTTTTTTGAGGGATAAAACATCCAGCCTGGTACTTACAACATGTCCGCGTTTGACATTTTCTGGGAGCAGTCTCTGTTTTTGTTTGTTTTGTGCCATGTCTCAATATTCGCTCCTTTTAAAGCCCCAGCTGCTGCTCGGTTTCAGTAACACAGGAGGTGTGGTGACACGTTCACAGGAAACAGGGACAAGCAACGGCTTTACCTGTCTAGCCAGATTTTCTAGGTGTTTGAATCATTTTCTGTTCAGAATAAAAGTGTTTCACCAGTCAGTAACTAATTTTGCAGAAAAAAAGGAAAAAAAGCTAGATGAATAGACGGAGGAATACTTATGTGACATTGCTGATTTAAAGTGACATACTGTATCTTACTAGTATAAGACACAGTAATAGAAACTAAATGTCCATTGAACAGATATTAAATGGAGTAAAGATCTAAATGAAGATCTTTTACCACTAAATACAACAATACTTAAACATAGCGGTGTTCTGGACTTTATACCATTTCAGATAGAAATGAGAAATGACACAGGAAGTGATGTCACCTTGTGCTGATTAACCTGAATGTTGTTGTTCAGAATATAAATTTAAATGACTATAGATAAAAGACGCAAGACTTTTTTTATTTGTCAATGTGTTTCTAGAACATAACAATAGTTGGAGAAACATAACGAAACTGAAATATGCACAGATGTCAAATGTATTAATCCATAGAACATATAGATACAAAAATATCATTACTACTCTTGCAACTACTACCCCTTAGGCTAGCAGCAACTGCAGTGACAATATGGATAACATTTGGCATATTTTCAATTAATACCATTAAGATTGTGATAATATTGATAGCCGCGATAAATTTGCACAGCATATTTGGGATGCCAAATTGTTCATAGCTCTAACTTGGAGCTTAGTGGCAAATGTATATTTTAAGGTAAGAAAGGAAAAGTGTTCTTCATGTAGAAGTGATAAGAACTGATTTCACATGCACACACACACACACGCAGATGCAGAGAGACGCAGGAAGAGAAAGAATCAATAGAGGCATTTGGGCTATTATTATAAACACACACTTCATATGTGTGCGTGTATGTGTGTGTGTGTGTGTACGGGAGGAATGTTTTTTTTTATCTCCAGATGGTTGACTGAGACTTGGCTGCTTGGTACACAGAGTCAGAGAGAAAAAGGCAGGCAGAAGGCGTCTTTTCTACTTGAGCTCCACTGTGTGTGTGTGTGGGTGTGTGTACTGGTGTGTACCATGTCTGCCAGAACTGCTTGCCTCTGTGCATGTGTGTGTGTGTGTCTGACCTTGAAGAAGGAGGCTCAGTTGGGGGAGAGAGGGATGAGGAGCCCATCTCCCCCCCGTACGCCCCTCCATCCCCCGCTGTGCCTCCCCCTGGGTAAAGAACGACTGGTTTCTCATCCTCCTCCTGTCCTCTCTCTTTTCTTCTTCTTCTTCTTCTCCTCCTCCCCCTCCACCCACCACCCCATTCTGGTCTGGTATACACTCTTCTCACTTTTCACAGGCATGTTTCTGTTTGTTTTTTTTCCCTCCTTCCCTTTTATGTTCTCCTCCCTGAACTCATCTTCTTCGTCTCCCTGTTATCCCATCACCTTGTTTCCTCGGATCTCTCAGTTCGTTTTTCCACGCTGCAGGTTCTCTTACTTCTTGTCTATTTAATGTCCTTTTGTCCTCTAGTCCTGTTGTTTTATTTATTTTTTGTCTGTGTGTTTTTATTTCATCATGTTTCTTCTTCTTTTCCTCTCTCTTTCTCTCTGTTGTCTCTTTCCTTTTTCTCTCACCTTCTTTCTCCTCTCATCTCCACCGTTTCCTCTCTCCCCTGCTTCTTTCATCTTCTCTTTTTGTCCCTTTCCATCTTCTGCCTCTTACCTTTGCTTTCCCTGTCTCCTCATGTCTGCTTGTTTCATTTTCATTGCATGTCCTCTCTTCTCCATGTCATCCGGCTTCACATTCAATAACCGCGGACCCCTCCAACACTCCCTTTCAGTGGCCAAGGTGCTCTGCATGAAAGAGAAGAAAAGAAGGGGAAAAAAAACACAGCCCGACACATTTTTTTGGGGGGGGGGGGAAGAAAAAAGGAGAGCAGAGAATCAAATGCCAAACTAAAAGCTTTTTGAAAAGCTTTAGAGACAGCAGGGAACTCAGGGGGGATGGAGGGGCGAGGTGGAGAGGAGGAGGGAGGGTTAGTTAAAGAAAAAAAAAAGTAATAAAAAAAAAGCAGTCGCGCAGAGCGTCTGCGATATGCTTCATATTCAAAAAGCAGCGCTTTGATTCCCCTGCAACACTTGTATCGGCACGTTTCAGCTAATTTCGTCTCACACAGTTTGATTTTGTTCTGTCATCCTTTCAAATAGCACCATATGTCCATTCCTCATGCTCTCCCTGCTTTGTGCTGTCTGTTTTTAAAAAAAAAAGAGACTAGAGACTAAAGCATGCACATTTCATTTCAGTTCTGACTCCTTCCTGGATAAACCGGTAGGTGAAAAAAAAAAAGAAAAAGAAAGATGTCTGCACAGTGATTTGCAGATAAACGATGCATAATGATGATCAACAGAATATGTGTGACCTGAACACATCAGCACTGAGGAACCTGGGCTTTACATCTCGGGTCCCCAACCACTGGAGCGTGGGCCGGAAATGGTACAGGAGTCACTAAGCAACGGGCTGCAGAGAAATAAACATAGACGGAGTTTATTGTCATTCAATTGTACATTTAAAAAAGGTACGAATTGAAAGAAATGTCGTTGCAAGGCTCCAATAATAATAAATAAATAAATAAGTAATAATAAAAGTAATGTAAATATAAATAAGAAAAGATTAAACTAATGGGAGTTTAGCATCCATGAGGGATGCAGCTGTTGTGGAATCTGGTTGTTCTGCTTTTGAAACTGCTGAGCCTTGTTAATGATCACTATAAGATTATTAAAAAAAACAACAACAACATAAGTTTGTTTCTGGGAACGTGCACAAGGCTTGTTGCTATGGCCCTGTCTGCACTATTTTTAATAAGAATCTAACAATATTTACAAACAATTCGACATGCAAAATGAGCCAATGACCTTAATATGAGGCGCAATGTTTGTAGAACATAAACACTACATGTAAAAACAATTTTTTTGAGTCACCCCCAAAATTCGGGGCCCTGGGCTACTGCCCTTTTAAGACCATTCTAAAGTCTGGCCCAGGTCTTTTACTGTCACCTTTATAATCTAGGTTTTGAATGTTTTTGCTCAAAAATACAGGCTGCATATTTACATACTAAATTAATCAGTTAAAAAAAAAACAAACTTCTGTTCACTAAATAAAACTTCATGCAACTCGAGCAACTGAAATCCCATCTCCCGTCCGCCGTCATTCTCGCGTTCACGTTACAATTTGGGACGTCGCTGCTGCTTCGCATCTGCAGGGAAGGTGCAGGCATCTCATTTCACTGCCTGTGTCCTCGTTTGTACGGTTAGCGTCTTAAAAGGAGAGCTCCTCGTTCCTCCCCTCCTCCCCGAGCTGAGCCTGAGTGCATGCAGAGGAGGAGTGGGAGGCTCGCGGAAGCGAGAACAAGAGGCCTTCGCAGGGCTATTTTTGTGAGACGCGGCTATAAAGATATGGAGATGAAGCATCTATATGCTACCTGAGGACCTCCCCTCCTCTCCCGGCCTGGCCCGGCAAAACCCGTCTGCCTCGTCTCTGCTCGCTGGTTCCTGTGGAGGATAGAGAAGGGGAGCAGGCTGAGATGAATGAGACTAATAATCCCACTGTCAGGAGAAAAAGCAGTGGGGAGGGTCATGATGGTGTAAACACCAGAGTGAAAACTTGCAGGTCTACGGTTCTATTTTTACGACAGCACAGGAGCAGGAGGAGGAGGAGGAGGAAAGGGGATGCGAAGTGGCATGAAAATGGGAGTTCTGCATTATTCATGGACCTGGCGGAGGAGGATGGACGGCTACTGGGACACGCTTCTCTGCCTGTACATGCATGTTTGTACTTTATATGAAGGAGCCCATTGTACTAATCAGAAACAGGAACTTTACTTTGATGAAAATCCTTTTACAGGGAATTTATCATATTGTTTATCATTTATTGTGATAAATGTTTTGTCATAAGAATTTGGATTTATCGTTGTCACAATAAATTCCCCATTAATGATATTTAAAAACTCTCCATATTGTTGGGATTGTTAGTTTTTGCTATTTTCTCCACTATTTGTTCAATGACATTACCAATAAACGTTAAACATTTTTGAATATGCGACTAAATGCAGTTACTTAGTAATACAAATCAAACTTCTTCTTTTCCATAAAGTTACAAAAACATGAAGTGAATCATTTTTATCACCACTTTTATGGTTATCACAAAATGTGAAAAGACTTGAAGTCCGTATCGTCTACCTCTAATTTATAAATGTACATATTTGATGTTTGTTTTCACAAAAAAAAAAGTGGAAAGAGAACAAAAGCTAAATAAACAGACAGTGTTTCTGCATCCGGATCAATGGAAATAAAAGTAAATGAAAGCTGACGCACAAAAAAAGTGGGTTTCGAGTTGTTTGTTTTTGTAAATGCCACGTCAGAGCAGCGACTTTGAGTAGATTCCAACATGCAACAAAAGCCGTTTCTGTCCAGAAAGACAGATGTTTAAGCCGGGGAACGCTGTGCAGACGGAGCGTCCCAGCTGCATGCAGCTCAGCCTCATACGTCTGAGTCACAGCGTGACTCAGACAATCCACAGGTCATGATGGATGCCAAGTCGGGACGCCGACGTAACACTGAAGGAACGCCACGGCGATCGTTTCCAGGATTTAAACCAGTGTGAATGCATCTAGATTACTGTTTTAAGATTTTTGTTGGATTGTTTTCGGTGCGCGTTTCCCCTCTGGCAAACGTCATATTCTGCTAAGGTTGCCTTGGTTACCTGGCATGTCAGCACAGACGTCATGCAGATGACACATTCGCCCGTTGTTAAATGTTCAACAAGCTACAATGTGGAATTAAACGTGTAGCTTAAGCATAGCTGGATGTCAAAGTTGTCATTATAAACACACCCTTAAATTGTGTCAATGGTACAAGCAGCAAATTGTGACATTAATTTACTTTAAGAAAATAAAATACATCTTAATGTAACATTGGTTTCCTACTGAATAAAGTTTAAAGGTATACTTCTACTGCAATAAACAATTTATGTTGAGATTTTTACGCTTCTTTAACCAGAGGCACCAAATGTATCTTTGGCTTTTAAGATTACTTCGCTTTAGGATGAACTTTGATGTTCTGAGTAATGATGTCTGATATTCTGACATTGTAATTGTACCCATTATCATTATTATTAGTTGTTGGAAAAATAATTCACACGTTGCTGTATTTGCACAGCGACAATTAGTTCATCAGTGAAGCGCACTAAAGTAAGATCCAACGCTCCAGCACCTGAGATTGAACCAAAAATGGAAGAAACAAAGGCGCACGCGAGTTTGCGCAGCTCCTATCTGTTCCCTCAGCAGTACATTAGCAGCAGCTGTCAGATCAGCATCAGGCCGGGCCTGTCAGATTAGGGTTGTCGAAGCAGCAGCAGCCCGTCCAGCAGCCGAACAGCCGCAGATAGATTACATGCTACCTCTGTTTATCTCCCCTCTGTCTCCTCGTCAGTCTCAACCCCTTCGTCTCTCCTGCTCTACCGATTTATGTCCGGCGGCGTGAATTTCAGGCGAGAGGAGAGTGAAGATGTTGTGGGATGTAGCGGCACAATTCTACAGTTTCATGTAAACAAATAAAAATATATTTTTTTAAAAATCACCTCCATAAACTGTAACTAGGCAAGATGCAGAGAAAACCGAAAGACTGTTAAGATAAATTTGACAGAGTGCACGAGAAGGAAAAAAACAATATATATATGCATATTTTCCTGGTCTATCACCACTTATAAAAATTAAGGAACTGCCTCATTAAGTTGGAGATTAATTACCCACTTACCCTCTGCCAGGTGCACTGATGGCGTCCTATTCCACATGCAACAGTCCAGACCCACAGGACAGGAGATAAGACCATAAATCATTGACAGCGATGAGGGCCAGCTCCCATTCAGTACAGCTGTACTTATTCAAGTACAACAATGTACTGTGTTTCCCTTTTGCATTGTTTTTTGTTTTTTTTCTCCCCCCCTTTAACTTTCCAAGAGAAGATTTCGGCTACTGCGCTGAAATGTCATTCAGCGGTGCCACTTGAACTGGATTCTTCTGGAGAAGTGGTAAGCTAATGAGCTGCGGAGCAAATGGAGGTCAGGACAAGGAGGTAATGGTGGAGGTGGACCATCTGATCACATAAAGCCGGTGAAATGGAAACAGACCAGACTCACTACTCGCTCAAGTGGTTCTGCACCACAAAACAGTAAAAAAAAAAAAAAAAACAACAACAAACAAAACAGCCGGTTAGAGTCCAGTTTTATATATTCACGCATAGATTGACGAAGGAAGTTTACAGTAGAGGCTGTCAGTGTGTTTTTAGGTGTTTTCCCACTTGAACAAACCCGATTTAGAACTTTGAAAGCCTTTCTGGTCTTTTTTCATTGCTAGCTCCACTTCAGCTCCTTGTCTCTGACTTTTGAGATGATGTTCATGGACATCATCTCACAGCGTATTCAGGAAAAGAGGAGAGTTTGGTTTCATCGCATCATCTTTTAGCAGATGACGTGACTCTGTTAGCACCTTCAAGCAACAGCCTTCAGAGTGTGAAGTAACCAGCGTAAGATTCAACTTCTCCAAATTCAGTCCAATCTAGTTTATTTATAACAGCAATGTGATTTACAAGAGAGACAAGTTGTACAGTATAGTTAAAGGCCTTATCTCGTCACCATGCGCCTGCTTGCAATGTTTCTTGTGTTTCAGCCAAAAAAGAAAGTGTTGATTCGGGGGCACCGGCTGTGAAAAAACAGAACAAAAATAGTTCTTGGATCTAGAAATAACCAAAGACTAACCTGAGGTTGCAGACAGAGGCAGCATAGTGAGTTGAAGACAATACAGCTGGAAGACCTTTAAGTGATAAAATAGGAAAAGACGTACGGTGAGAATACAGACAGACAAGGGCATGCAATGGTAAATGTATGAACCACAAACTAGGAACATTAAGCTGACCGAGCAGCCGACACCTGGGCTGCTCTTTAACGTGTTGTGTCATTTAGGCTTGTCACAATAAACAATAAATCAATCAATCGAATGATAAAGTAAAAGAAACTCAATAATTTTCATTTGCTTGATTTATCGTTTTTCTCTCTTTTTTTCTATTTTTACCAAAAAACTGAATGATAAAAGTCTTCAACCTGGTGTTTTGGTCTCAACTATCCCCCTTTTTTTGAAAGACAATTTCTTTTAACAGAGGCTTCATAATTTATTTTATTTGTTGTTTTCTTGATCTATTTTGGATATTTAAAATGTCTTCCAGTTCTAGTGTTTAAATGTTTGTGTTCTTGCACTTCTATGCCATTATTACTATTTTATTACTTGAAATTGGTCTCAAAACAACAACGTTATCGTTTATCGCAATACTCGTCTGGGACAATTTATCTTCCAGCAAAGTTTGCTATTGTGACATTGTCGTAACAATGTCATTAGTTGTGACCTTTGCTCTTAATATGAGACATGATAAGCAGATACATTAATTTTATGCTTTGATACTTCATCATTATATTAATTGATCTTTTTTAATGACGCCTGCTAAAGTAAACAAACAGCATGGAGTTATGTTTACAGCACGCTCCTGAACTCTGTCCGCTTGGCTACAAACGAGCCAAGAATGATTGCTGTCTGTAATCGTTTATCATACCAGGACTAAATGTAGTGACCGGAAAAGTCAACTCAGAGCTGCTGCCCCTTTGTCCATTCCTACTTAATGTTCGGTCAGAGGATAACAGGACAGATTGTTTGTGGCCGAAATGGATTTGTGAACAGACTCTGGCGGCAGAGGAGAAGGCCTGTTCCTGCGTCAGGAGATGTGACGGATGCTTATTGGTTCAAACTGTTCTTTAATGTTCACTCAAACATTTCCAAGCAAGCAAACAAAGAAACAAGACTCAAGTGACTAATAAGTACTCAAAAAAAAAAAATAAAAATCAATAATAAAAATTTAAAAAAATCACAATTTAAAAAAAAAACAAAAAACATTTAAAACGATGTAGACTTAGACTGACTTTATTGTCATTTTGCATGCACAGGGTGTATACAGAGTAGCTGTAAAAGTGAGTAAACAGATTCATGTGGACAGGCAGACACTCTCAGACGCCCCTGGGACTTCTTCCTCTTTTGGGGGAGGAGCATTTGTTTGTAGTAAGGATGAAAATTTGATGGGGAAAAAAAAAAAGTCACAAAAGAGGGGTTTTTTTAAATTATTTTTTATTTCTTAAAGGCACCTTCAGCTCTCCAACCTTTAGGGCTCCACTGGGAGCTGTGTATAATGTGAATAATGACAACAGTTTGATGTCAAGGTGACACGTACAGTTGAGCATCTAACAGCTGTTTTGCAGCTGCTCGTCTGTGACGGTGATACCGGTCTAGGAAGACACAGTGGAGTCGATCATCCAATACTGAAGTTCTGTGTGTTTTTTTAAAATTTATTTCGTTGACATTAACAGCACAAGACTGACTTTGACCTGGCTCACTAAATGCATGCGAATACAGACTGTGAAACTGAGCTTTATTAGTTGTTTTCAGACACTAGTGTATTGGGATGTGACGAGAGAGACTAAATGAAATGTTTTGTTTTTAAAATACAAATCAGCAGTGATATACCTTTTCATTTTTATTTCAAAGTTTCCCATAGAAGAAAACCCCAACCATGTGCAACAACATTTACTTTCACTGGTAAGAGTTCCACAAACCAAAGCCTTTAAAATAAATGACACATAATCAGTAGTGACAGTCTCACAACCCCTCTGATCGCAGTTCTGGCCTGGGTATGTGCATCTGTGCATCTGTGCGTGTGCGTGTAACAGAAATAGCAGGTGACTTGTTTTGGTGCTGAGCCCCATATGTGCCACATAGAAGGGTCCGCATATGCGTGTGTGAGTGTGTGTTTGTCTAGCTAATCATGTGTGGCTGAATGCACTCAAAAACAACAACACCCCTTCACCAGACAGACAGGCTGGCCGGCAGGGACCCCTGTCCACCATCTGTGTGTGTGGGGGTGCGTGTGTGTTTGTGACTCAGGCAAACACACAGAGACTGGTGGTAGCGGTGGTCTGGCCTCCACCTGTCCCCCCGTCATTACCCAGGAGGTGATGAAGGGGAGGAAAAACAAATCCGTGAGAAAGATGATGAAGACGGATGAAGAGCGAGGAAGGAGTGGGAAGGGTTAAAAACAGAAAAATAGAAAAGAAACATTAAAAATGAGGTGCTAAGAGACTGCAAAGCTCTCATGACGTAGCTGTGACGTGGAGACAAGTTGCAGACGTTCAATCCGAGACAGAGCTCAAGACAGAGACGAGTGGTCAAGGTAAGGCGAAGACGCACACCGCATGTGGCAACAAATTTCTCTAAACTTAAAAACTGAAACCTTACAAAGTCCAACGTTTAGACACGAGAAATCGTACAAGTCTACTAGCTTTACACATCTTCATGCACAATCTTCATAGCTCAAGTCTTCGAGGATTGGATGATTGTTGTTCTACTGGAAAGGTGAAACTTCAGCCCAGCATTAAATGGGTTTTATTTGCAGCAGTTATTAGTTTAAATAATATAACTAAAAATATAAATACAAACACCATGAGACTACCTTTGAATCTCTCCTCTGTAAGAGGACGGCATCCAGCTCCAACAGCAATAATATGACTAATAATTAGTTTTAAGTGTTTTACTGGAAATTAGTGCTGTCACACTCAGTACTCCCAACATCTTTGCAGGAAGGAAAACATTGCAGCAGTAAATATGGTTCTTACATATTAGCGCGATGAAGCAGTTCATTGTCCATCTGTCTTCTGTTTAACTCCATCTGTTGTAGCTTTGTGCTTACAGAACAGCTAATTCACCATTCCACTTTTCTTAATGTGGCCCAGCTCCTTGACATTTACACAGATTTGAAATATGCAATCATTTTCACTACGTTTCTTTAAGCTTAGCTTGAGAGTTTTGATTTATCATCTCGGTGACTTGACGTCCCGATACATCTGGGAACATCTGGACCGATTTCCACGTCGTCCTGCTTTGGCACCGGATCATTTTTAGGCTTCAAAATACACAGACACACCCCTACACGCATTCGGAGACTATAATTTTCCAGGAATCATCCCATTCCTCCGGCTTACTCCCCGCCCCCCATGAAATCAGATGTAGCATGTGTGTTCTCCCCGGATCAAAGGGAGGTCATGTTAATTAGCCAATTTCACAGTCGTCTGCCAGCACGTGCACCTAACACACACACACACGCACTGTCACGCAGATATGTTAATTAAAGACTTTGTGCCCCTCGTACGCCGAGGCAACGTTAAGAATGAGCGGTGACAACCGGCCTCGCTGCTGCGGAGCCTCACATCTGCCGTGTCTGGAGAAATACGAAGAAATCTGCAGGAAAACACTGCAGCCAAATGTCAGCTTGGACTACAGCTGCACAACTGGATCTGACTGTCGAGAGAAAAATTTGTAATATGTCAATTAAAAAAATGAAACAAAAATAACTTTTTTTTTCCTTTGTTTTTTTGTTGTTGTTTTTCTTACTGTGTAGAGTTGGTGCCCTTTGAATGTCCTTAATAAATTGATCGGATTTCTGGATTTCTGCAGCTGCGTTTCCATTGACCACATAATTGAGCAATTTGACTTTTCGGAAAATAAATGAGCTTTTCGGAAACATGCCAATTTAAAAAAAGAAAAACTCTGGAATCACAATTAAAAGTTTTGGGGCTAGGAAGAAGTGGTTGTTCGGCCGTATCGAAATGTTTTCATTTAAAAAAAATTGCAGTGGAAACAATTTTTAGATGTTGCCACTTGTGCAAACATAAAGAAGACAATATGAAGTAGTCGGAGGACTATAATGCAGTATATTTTTAATGGCTTACTACGTGAATAAAACCTATTCACGTCTAATTTTAATTGCGTTTCTTATTCAATGGAAACAAAATTGTGTTTTTTCAAAAGTTCTCAGCACATTTGAAATGGAAACGCAGCAATTCACTTCTTCCAACAAAGGTTGCTGGTTTTGAACAACAAAACAAGTCAACAATTATTTTCCTTTTGGCTTTATTTTGTTTGGTCTCTGCTATTTTGGTTATCCAGGTGTTAAGTTATAAAAACTATGCTGCTGTTCTTCATTTTATGCTTTTCTATGCACTTGAATAAGGACACCCATGCTAATTGTCACTATCCTCACACTTTCAGCATTTTTAAGAGGGCAAACTTATCAGGAAAATGTGGCCACTAGAGGGCAGATCTGAGTTAGCTTCCGAATTTAGAGAAATATAAATATGAAGAGAACGCAGGAAATTTCCAAGATGTACATTCATAGAACATGACATAATAAGACACACTGCAAGAGCCAAATGCATCACAATACCTGGGTGTAAAACCTCAATCATGTCGTCGTCGTCTTCTTCATTCACTTCGCTGTTTGTAAGAAAACAATACTGCGACACTCTAGCACAAGATTGTCTGTGGCATTGCTCCGTTTGTTGTATTTGGATACATATTTGCAATCTTTCTGTAACAATAGCATACATGAAATTAACAGAATACCATGTTAATATTTATCGGCTGCATTGTTGTTACTTTGAAAGTCCATCTGGCTGATAGATCGACCCAATCTAGATTCCTCATGTTGAAGTGATTTTTCGACAGTGTACCAAAAACTAAGGAAAAAGAAAAGACAGAGCGCAGGGACTCCTAAGGGCTGATTGTCAGATTGAACTGGAAGGAATCTCAATGATCAAAGCAGTGAAAGGACATCTTATCCATGCATGGGGCTTTGCGTCGTTTTCTCCGGTGGTATTTTGGGAATTAGGCGGGATACACCCCGGACCGCTTGTCAGTCTATCACAGGGCAACATGACGACACATAAGCTAGACAACCACACGTGCAAACACTCACACATAAGGACAATTTACAGTTTCTAATTATCTTAATGTGTACAATAAAGGAGTACTGGAGAACATACCAACACATTCAGAGGGGAAAATATACAGCTTTCAGGACAGTGCATATCACGTCTCTTTTAAATACTTCCTCCATTCTCCCTATTTTAACAGTATAAGTTTGAATTTATAAATATATTTTACATCATTTTGTTTGAAGGAAGAATCTTGGTGTTTCATGAGTGAGTTAAAGAAGGTTTACCTCAGAAGAAATACAAGGTCTATAGCAAAATCTTACAAAACTTGTCGCCTAACACAAGCTGGCAAAGAAGCCAATTAATTATCACAAAACATTAAACATCGCTTTTCATACCTAGTATTTTTTCATTTCTTGGTCTTTCTGTCTACGAATACTGACAACTAGTAGGGGACAAAAAATTAAACAAAAAAATAATTTGACGGATTTTTAACGTGATTGTAGTCCCAAAATCTTTATCTTTGAGATGATCTCAAGAATCTTTTTTCATACAAAACATGTCAAAAGTAAACTATAGATGTACCTTTACAAGTCAGCAAAGTATAGCAATGATTTGCCAAGTGGCAGTAAAAGAAGCGATGGAGTTTTTCATACATTTTTAGAAAAATAAGCTAGAAATTTACCCACATTTGTTTCGCTCTCTTAGCTCTAACTCTAGTTCATTAAAGCTACGGTCCTCTAACCTTTAGATGCATTTTTGTTCCAACACACCTGATTCACAATGTTTAATTACATCCTCAACATGTTACCAGTTCATTCAAGTGCGTTGGAGCAAACATTCAGCCATAGACTTACCTTCTGTCTTAATCCTTACTCTAACTGTAACAAATTACTTTCTAGGGCGTTCAGATGTAATAAATGGTTTTTGACCTTTTCTATCTCCAAGGGATTCAGAATAAAATATGTTACATTATCTTTAACAACAACAAACAAACAAACAAACAATCACTGGAGAAGTTAAAGTATTCCTTGATTTCTAGTATTTTCCACTGCAGTGTTTCTTCTGCGTGTGACTGTTTATGCATGTGCATGTGAAAGACTCTGGAGATTTTAGCCATCTGGTTTTTTTCCTTATCTTTCATGATCCACACCAGGTAACCATCCGCCCACTAACACTCATCCACACACACACACACACAAACATAGTGCTAGTGGACATGAGAAAATGCACCTGTGCATGCAGATGCAGTCATTTGCATACAGGAGGAGGAAAAAATAAACACGACTTACGAGCAGATGCTTATTTAAATTGCAGTATTAATTCGAGTTATTCTATGTTAACATCCTAGATCTAATATTTTTGTGTCCCAATGAAGTTTCTGTTACCTCATACTAAACCAATGCCTGCACACTTTCTACCAGTCCAAATGTCGCGACCCTATTTGGGTTCATAGTCCAATGCTAACATCTCTCTGCTGGTACATTCAAGACACACTCTCTCACTGAGCTCTTCTGCAATCTCCCTGTGCTCTTGTATTGATATTTGAGTGATAAATTGACAATGAAGAGATAGAAAAAAATAATAAATATGAGAAGTCAAACTCAGGCCTGATGATAGAGACCCCAGGC
Organism: Xiphophorus couchianus; assembly: GCF_001444195.1. NCBI lineage: Eukaryota > Metazoa > Chordata > Actinopteri > Cyprinodontiformes > Poeciliidae > Xiphophorus > Xiphophorus couchianus. The sequence goes on along the minus strand of NC_040234.1, from coordinate 8,473,046 downwards.
CCATTTTCACTACAGGGATCTTCTGCAGCTCCCAGGGTGACAAATTAGGGAGGAAATACATTTTATATTATCCTGAACCTTTGAGGTGGAGCTTTGTGCAGAGAGGATGTCAAACGTCTTGAATTGGTTGAATTTTCTCAGCTTCGCATCTCAGATTCATCTCTTCTCTGCAGCAAATGTTGCAAGGGAGGAAGGTGAAATACAGAGGAGCGGTATCAGCTTAACTCGTTGAATAACGGAGAGCTTCTCTAAAAATGCTCATAACTGTATTCTTTAATAGCTCAAGCACCAACTATATCTTAATATGTATTAACATGTACAGTGCAACCCATCATAACGCATTGTCTTCCTTGTTTCCACTCGTGGGGAAAGTGCTTAATTTGCTGCGTTGCTAGCGCTAGCAGTGGCATTGCGCCTAGCTATTTCAGCTTCCATAGCTACATGTTCTTTCAAACATTTTACATGTTCTCTACAACAACAACAAAAAATCACTGATTTTTCTGAGAATAATCTGGAATTACTTTCCACAGAAAAATCCATGAAAAAGTGAATCTGAACACTGAACAGCAAATAGACAGGGGCTCAACAAAACAGCTGCTGCTTCGCACAGCACTCTGAGAGACTTCACATAAATCAGAGAGAAGGTGCTGTGGAGGAATCATCAGCTTTATTTCTGACAAACACAGTTTTGTTTTGTTGTGTTTGTTCCCTTTTCTTCCTCACAATCATAGCAACATTACACCAAGCAGTAGGCTACCAGGGAGCGTTGCAACTTTTTAATATGTCCACCATTTGGCTGACATGACGCATAAATCTGGATGTGTAGGCATAAACACAATAAAAATGACGATTTTGTGTCAAATCCAACAATGCCTCACCGTTTTAGAAGATCAACTTACAGCAGGGCTGTCAAACTCATTTTCATTTTGGGCCATATCACAAATCTGAATGTTCTTAAAGGGCAAGTCATTCCAGAATATATTTATAAAATCCATTAAATTGTTAAAATGGCAATAAATAGATGTTTCAGCATTCAATACGTGTTTCTTAAATAATATTGAACATACTTTCAAACTGATCAGCCCATCCTCAGATTTTGTGGTTTTTTTGTTTGTTTGTTTTTTTCTTTTTGCAATCAAAATCACAGATTTTGTGCTGCTAATTTAGAAATATTTGTAAGGACTTTTTACGATATTTGCACTAATGTATGATGTTAAATGTGACTTTTCATTAATCGCCGTATCGATGACGAACTATAACTTGACATCAAGTAAGGCTGAGGCAGCAGTCAGTTAACTCAATGTTTTTGGCTAATTTTGAGAAAAATTTGCAGTAAAATCTGAAATAAAATGTAGGAATCTGTTGATTTTGTGTGAATTTTGCAGATCTGTGAAAAACTGGAGGGATTTATTGATGTAATTTGGAGTCTATAGGGCCATATAAAAAGCTACAGCGGGCCAGATTTGGCCCCCGGGCCTTGAGTTTGACACATGTGCCTTAAAGGTTTTTCAATCTATTTTGAGGTGGGAAAATGAGTGAAGTTCCCTGCAGTGGTGAAGGCGTACTTATGCTGCCCTGTAACTGTGGGGTGAAAAAGGAAAACGCATAATGAAATATACAAAGGGTCAAATAAATGTGGAAATGACTGAATGATGCAAACTTGGCATCTGAATGTGGGGATGAAGTAGTTTTAAAAGTCTTTCAGCTAAAATTCTTCTGAAATGTTGTACAGCTTGGTGTACTGGAATGGAAACCGTTGCGTACAAACTGCAAAATCTTTTATAAAAACGTGGGGCTTTTCATTCATCATCACCCACACTAATTGAAATTCTAGCTTTCCGAACAAACAGCAGAAAAAGAGAGGAGAAAAGACGCCGATAATACGTCAGCAGTTTACCTTCAACCACCCATAAAACATAAAACCGTGACCTTGCGCGCGCAACAACACGGATCCTTTTAAAAGCATTCTTAACTCTCTTGTTTGAACCTTCAGCCGAAAGATTTCACGCTCATCTTTTAAAAAAAAGTGCTCGTCACGTTGATTACCTGGAGGATGCTGGCCTTGCCTTTCAACGTAGCCTGGGCAACACGTTTTAGAATCCCTCTTTGGAAATCATAGAAAAGAATTCATTGTCGAAGGCAAAGCTGTCAGAGAGGGAAGGTAAGAGCAGAATAGAAAAAGCGGAGGGGAGTTGCGTTCTTATAAAAGCAATTGCAATTGCAAAAATCCTTAACCGTCTGTAATAAACTATCAGGATTTCTGTCTGCATAAGAAGCAAAATGTATCTACAGGTTCTTCCTGTACATTTTAATGTCAGAGGTTCAATTCAGAAACTCTTTTCTTTATTATGACTGAGCGGTGACGAAAACCCAAAACTGATGGATTTCCTAGAAAATTACAATCAACATTAAATAACACCAACAAATTAACATAATTTTGATTGAAAAATAGTTTCAAAAATGGTTATGGATTTGGGCACCCATGTGTTAAGCCAATCCTGTCTGTAAAAGGAAGGACTGGATTTCCCTTCAACAGTGGTCCAATGTCCTCTATTCAGTTGGAAGTAAATTTTGTACGTCTTTTTCGAATCAAATTTCAAGCGATAAAGAGGAGAAACACAGGATGGATGTTACTTGAGATCCAGCGTGACGTTTAGGAGCCATGCAATATGATGGTGTTGGTCCACAGTATTCAAAGTCCAAAATCATAGCAGAAAAAAAGCAACAATTATGTGCTCTCCAGCAATGATTTAAGTTCTCAATCAATCTACCTGGTTAAATAAATAAAAAACACATATCTTAAGACAGCCCCACTGCACTAGGGCCACCTTCTGGCTTAGATTTCTACCCTAATAATTACTTTAACCCTACAATATAAAGTGGAAATGGAGAGAGGTAAATAATGGCCCCCCAAAAATTATGGGTAACACTTTATTTGAAGAAGTCTGCATAAGACTGACATGACACAAAAGTGTCATTTGGTAAGTAATGACACTTTTAATACAACTTTTAAAGCAACTCTGCATTAAAAGTGTCATTATTTACCAAATGATACCTGATCACAACAGTCATAAACATTCATGAAGACTCCTTCATGTTCATAACAGGTGTTATGTGATGTTTATGACAGTGTCATGTCAGTCTTATGAACACCTTCGAATAAAGTGTTACCAAATTGGGTTCATTTTAGAAAAGGTTATTTTAGTTAATACATGTTAAATATTTCTAAAATATTGCAAAGAAGTCATGTCAGGGTCGGTTCGTGCTGTAATTTGCTGTAAAATATTTACTCTTCTTTGTTTACCTTGCTCCACACTTTCCATGCATTTATTGGAGAAAGTTGCGCTCCTGGACTTTATTTGTCAAGTCAGTTACCGGGAGGACATTGTTCCGTCGCCCCCGGAGTTTTAAACTTAACCAAGCAGCTTCGGCGCCACGGTGAACGAAGGCGATTGCGATGCCTGAACCCAACCAATTAGTGATGACAAAAACAAACCAAACAGCGGCGGGGAAGGCATAAACATTCTCGAATGTCAATCCAACACCCCTGCCGCCCCACTTTCCTCTATAACGTATCAAAGTGATCAGGGAGTTACACGGCTCCATTTACCCTTTAAACAGCAGAACTCGCCGTCAGTGTAAGGTAGGGAGTCAGAATACACCACAAGGTTACTGAGACGCAGTCAGTATCTATGCGGTAATATCGCAAACACACGGGCACCCCCGCACACACACACACACGCACACACACACCCTCCATGTACACACTCAGACATCTGCAGGCAACTGGTGCCATGGCAGCTAGCAGCTAATTGGATCACTGTCTATAAAGGAGGGAGGAGAAACGAGGGATGAGGGAGGACAAAATGGAGAGGAAAGCATGCAGAAGGGAGAAAATTAGATTAATGAGACCAAAAGCTCTCAGAAGAGCGCCGGACAAGGTGAAACTCAGCGGGGAGAAGTGCTGCAGATTCATCGGTATTCAAAACAAGCCATGCAGCATTGATATAAACTGTATATATATATATGTATGTACCATGAGCAAAACTAGTTTCTGTTTGCATTTGAGTAAAGTCGGTTAGCATGTTAGATGCTGTTGATGCAAACTAAAAAAGTGTGGCTCTTGACTGATTGGGATACATACAACCAGCTTTTCTCTGGAACATGTCAATCATCTTTAAATGCAATGAACATAGAGTGCTACATAAAATATTTTTAGTTTGTTGGCCCACCTCATGTCTCTTGACAATGTCGTTTAGCTTCATATCATAAAAACTGACAGAACTCGCTCAGAAACCTTGTGAATGCCTCATACAGTGACCTGCCAAGGTATAACACTCCATTTTACATATTTAGTCATTTTTTAACTTGTTCAACCTCTAAAATTATTCTTTTAAGTCTGTTTTAAGTGACAGACCAAAACGAAGTGGCGCACAATTTGGAAATACAAAGAAATGGATAGATGTTTTTATGAAAAGATTATCGTGGCATAAAAAGTTTTTGTAATGGTTCACACATTTGTGACAATTAATGGATAAAAGATCACCTTTTTCTGGTAGTACAGCTGTCTTTTGGCCACATTTTCAATGTTTTTACCAGCTTTACACTGTTATAGACTGATATTTTTTCCTATTTACAAAACAGCTCAAGCTCTTTTGTGACAATCTTGTAAGCCATGTATGATTTTGCTTTCATCTCAAGCTTATCTGCTCCTATTGTTTTGGTCTGTTACATAAAGTTGGCGTAAAACACAATATGTGTATACTGTACTGTGACTTTATTTGCAATTAATCCTATATTGTTTAAGCAATCATTTGCTGCAGTACCTTTTATTTTTTGGTACAAAAACAATTTCCATATTCAACTTCTATTAATCGTATTTTGTCAAAACGTGGCAAAATCATACGTTAAAAACAAACGTAATTGGCAGCAGTTCGCCACGCTGAATGAAAATTTGCAACACAAGTTAATTTATTAATCTTTTCCTGCAGAAGTCACGCACGACTGACTTGATCTTCGCTCCCAGCTTTATCGTCAGGCTATTCGGGCGGCTGACCAATCAGAGTGTTGCAGTGTGACCTAGTCAGACGTGGCATTATGTACAGATGTGAGAAATGAGAAACCACAATGTTAGGGAACGGGGCCAGCCAACCGCACAACAAATTAAGGAAAGTCTTAATCCAAATATGAATAAGGTCACACCAGAGTGAATTAAAGGCCATGGCAGATTTTTTCGTTGTTTATTGGTGGCCCCAAAATAATCCCTGAAACTGTCAGCTGGTTACAAAGATTTTTTTTTTTTTTTTAATTAGTGATGTAAAACAATCTCTGTTTAATTGGATTAATTGATTTCTCCACAGATTTAAAGGGTGACTGCAGCAATAGGTGCCGTGTCATGATCCAAAGCTGTTTTCATGTGTGTTTGTGTTTTATCAGTTTAGTGTTATTAGTGTCTCTCTGTTAGTGAACCAAGAGCGTAAGTCCAGAGGATGATGATTACTCAAACAAGGAACAGGTGAGTCTAACTACACTGATATGTGACAGCTGTGAAGGGGGGCAGGAAGATAAAGGGCTAACATGAGGCAGTATTGCAGGGAAACACAGGGATAAATGAAACTATGACAAAATACAATGATCACAAAAAAAGTAATGACAATGAAGAAACAGCTGTAGTCATTTAGGGATTTGAAGGACAGAAACCGCTTTGAATGTTGCAAAGCATACAAATAATTGATTTAGACTAAAACTGCATGTTTCACTGCATCGTCTAGCAGAATACTGTGAATATATTTGGCATCAATGCGAACAAAAATCAGTAATATTAGTAACAGAAAGTTCATAGTATCTGGTTTAAAACACAAAGCAGTAACAGAAGTAGCGGAGACTGCCACCACTCGCTAGTCACTGCACTACCCATGTAGTGTTGGGTTACTGTGGAGACGGAGCGCAGGCTGGTGGACAGACGTTATCTGCCAAGGAGTTGCACAGATTCTTTTGGGAAGATCTTCGTTTGGTGTTAGGAAATGTAAGAAGTGCCACTCTGCTCCCAAGGTCTCTGTGGTGTTCTACATCTGATAACACTTCATCAATATTCTCCACAGGAGGAATATATTTTTGTTTCATTTAGGGTTATAACGATTCCTCGAATGATTCGAGTACCTCGATTATTAAAATTCCTCAAGGAAAATGTATCTGCTTCGAAGCTTCATTAAATTTTGTTTTATTATTTAGCGCACCGTGTTACTGCCAGATTGGTATTTGTGTTGGGCAGCACGCTGACTTCCCCCTATCAGTTGTTGCTAAATGCTAGCAGCGTAATGTACAATTTTCTGGGTTTTTGTTGCTTTTTTTGGGGGGGGCAATAAATGTTCCTTAATTGAGTAGCACGATGCTTGGAGTACGACAGTCTTTGTCGTCCTGGAACTGTGCAGTGAACGTTTCAAGGTGAATGGTGAGAAGAGCGCTGCTGGTGTATTTATACAAGAGAGAGAGATCTTCCGATTACTCAATTAATTGTAAAAATAATCGATTGGGGACCCGATTACTAAAATATTCTTTTACAACAGCATGGTTTCATTGCTTACTCAGTGCTGTGAGGAAACGTTTGTCTGCTTTTTTTGTCAAACAAGATTTTTTTAAGATAAACAGATTTCATTATCAGTCAAAGATAAATTGGCAACATTAAAGTATTTGCAATAACTGCCAAAGTGTCTTTCACACTGCTTAGCAACAACTTCGGCCCACTCTTCTTTGCCGAATTTCTGCATGTAAGTATGGATGACACCTTGAAGAACATGCAGTTTAAGAACTGCTAGTGAGTAAAATCAATGGTTTCCATCAATTACAGCAATTTGTCCTGAATCAGCAAATCAGACCCACACCATCATAGTAAAGCTACCATGTTTGACTGCTGAAAAAACTCTTGTAATGTTGTTAGGCCGCCTGCCCAGGAATGTTCACCTCTGCCCCCTGTTTTCTCCATTAGACGATAATGGCTCCCTCTATGGTTCCCTGGAGTCCCAAAACCTTAAAAATGGATTTGAAGCTTTTGCAGACTGATAAGAGGTCAATGACCATGTTAGATTGGGGCATGATGTGTCGCTTTCTGAGATTTTTTAGCCTACTTCATCTTGTCAGGGCCTGTTGAGGTGACTTCTTGATTCTACACATAAAACCGTTTTAAGACCTGGTTGTGGATCGTGAACAAAAACAACAAAATCGTGGTTAATTACAGTTAGGTCAAAATTTAAGAAGATTGGGAGGATTTCTATTTTTTTTTTACAAAGGGTCATGTTGGGTTGGATAACTTTTCTCTCTTTACTCACTTAAAACATAGTTTTACTTGTGAAGCTGGGACATCCATTCCAGAGGACAGGCTGGAAAAGTTTAAATTGCTGTAACAAATGAGGTGTAACTTTTCAGATTAGGGTGAAACACTTTATTTGTCTTTAAATGAATGAATCCATTTAAAACCGTGGAGCTCAGGGCATACAGAAAAGAAATGAGGGCAGAGTGTAGAAAGTATTCTCAAAAAGTTCACAGCAGCGAAACTCATTCAGTACAAAGTGAATGAAGGCAAAAACAAATATATAAAAAACGTCTTTATTTGACCCATAGCTGGAAAGAAAAGGCTGCATTAGGTTGTCTGTGTTTGTTTTACTGTAGGGAAGGAACAACTCATATGGATAGTCTAGTGAGACAATGAGGGCCGCTGGAGGATACTGGTCTGTGTGTGTGGAGAGAGCATGTGTGTGTTATCGAGAGCTGACTGAGGGAATGTAACAGAGCGGCGAGGAGGAACCAGGCCAACTGCCACCAGAGTGCTGGCGGTAAATTTGGACGGACTGTCACAGCAGCTAGACTCATGTCCGTGTCGCCTCCTCCTTCCCCCTGTTGCTCTCCAAGCACAAACAGTCTGGATGATCAGTGTGTAAGCGTCTGTACGTGCGGGCGCGCGCCTTTGTGTGTGTTCAGTGGCCTGTCTGTGACATTGGTGTAGCCTTATAGCCAGATGGTAATAATGCCCCAATACCCTCCATGTGGAACAGGAACACTGACATGTTGTGAGCGCTGTGGATGCGGAGCAGCGGTGAGCAGTGACACGACCAAAGCTTTCCGCTGTCACCGCTGGACAACGGCACGGACAGCCCGACACCCTCCACCTCGGACCTCTTCCGCACTTCTCTGAGTCTCTTATTCCGATTGCTGACACCATGTTAGGCAGATATCTTGAGACGATTGATGAATTAACTCCCTCGCTTGCGATTCGTCTGCTACCGAGGCTTTTCCATTCAACTCACGTCACATCTCAAACGTTCATGACTCGGTCTCAAGTCTTTCAAGTCCATGGTTCCTGACCTTTAAGATGAAATGTTATTCAACCGTTTTCCCCTTTTAAAGCTTAGCCACTGGCATTCTTTCTTCCGAGGCCTTACCAGGTCAAAAGCATAAATGTTTCTTCTTTTGAGTCAGATTCTTGATGCTAACTTGATGTTCTCCTATTAAAGGCATGGCTCCACTCACGACAATCCTCGCTTTAGTAAAGTATAGCCTACAGATTCAATCTGCCACTTCAACATCTTAACCCTCGCCCTGCGACCTAAGTCGATTAACACTAAATATGATCACATATAGTGCTATGTAGTTCTACGGTTTCCTTTCTTCAGTCGTTTAAAGGTTTTAGATCACGAAACCCTATTTCAGAAGAAACACTAATGTACCCCCCCAAAAAAATCTGTTTTCAAAAGATGATTTAAAGTATCAAAGGGAAAACGTCATCCAAACCATCCAAACACAATATGTGAAAATATAAATGCCTCCCAAACCCATGAACTCGTTGTGCCCGTCGCAGTGGCAACAACTGCCAGACATTTCCAGTTTTGCCCCTCTCGTCTTTGCAGAGTTTTTTCAAATTCAAGCCCGTTGGATGGTTTTCAAGCATGCGCGTTCTGTTGAAGGTCGTGCCACATCGTTTCAATCAGTTTAAGTCCAGACTTTCACGAGGATGTTCCAGTTTTTTTCTGTTCTGCTGCACAAAGTGCATCTGGGCTTCAGCTGAAAGCAAAGGATCACGCTCCAAACTTCAAGGGATCAAAAATCCTTTTTTTTTTCACTATGTTTCAGTAGTTTGTAGTAACAAACATGTTGGATCCACCAATTTTGTGAGTCATTGATTTTAAGGATTTTTCATTTATTTGTTTTCTACTGTAAGATAACATGCTAATGTGAGTGTAATACATAATAAAGTCTGAGTGTTATTGAAATGATCAGGACTTATAACACTGAAATGGTCTACATTGTGATCAGAACCCCACTAAATAAAAATAGGGAGTAGAGTGAACCCCCCGTATTCACAGAAGTTAGGGAAAATCCACAAATACTTGAGAACCCTCTAAAAACCCTTAAAACCACCAATTGTAATACTTCTAACACGAAATATACCCTAATATTTTTCTTTGCAAAACAGCCAAATAAGTATCAAGTAGCATTGATCCTTGGTATTTCAATTTTCCAAGCTGCATTTTCTTTCCAGTATTTTAGATCTGCTTTAAAAACATATCTGTGAACTGTGAATTTTCTGCAAATAATTTGGAATGATCCACGAACAGGTGGGGATCCACTATGACATAAACTATATGAAAAATAATAAACAAGACTACCAAGAGAAGTACAACGGCATGCAAAAGTTGAGATACGTGGGTGTAAAATGCTATGAGGAGGGTAAGAAATTGGGGGGAACAAATTGGCGAAGTGGAGAATTTACCCTCAGTCACATACAACATAAATGCTACGAACGTTTCTGATTTGTTTCATAGAAACTGATGATGACTTAACTTTTTCTTTAGAAGAATTTGACCAGATGTTCCTCTGGCTCGTAGAATGTGAGACACAAACATGGCCAACATATTTTGACCACTCTTTGCTTGTTGAAGATTTTACATTCATATTTTACCCCTGATGTGCCTTTAAGGGCGCTGGCATTAGAAAACAATTGTGTATGCAAAGCTCATTCCTCTTTGGCAGTGACTGCCAAAACAAATGGATGTATTTCTGTATTGTATCGAGTCTTGGGTTACTTCTTGTTTCAGGTCCATTAAAGCAAACGCTGCAGCAACAACACGAGACCTTGACTCGTAAGAAAAGGTTTGAACTGAAAGTCATGTGTGTTAAATTAAGTGAGCATGTGAACTTCAGGATTCTGTAGTGAGTTAAATGTGGTTTTGCTGAATAAAGCTAAAGCCTTCGTGCAGCAATTTATCTACTGTTGGCGACGTAGTCTCTGCAAGAATGCAGCGAGAAAGGAGGACAGACTTTCCTCTGGTTAACACTGAACTGATGTGCAGCGAGACAGAAGTAGAGAAAATAGAGGTTGCTTTCTAAGACAATATATCTCTCCTCTCTTGGTCCTGTTTTTCTCTAAATCTGAGCAGACTCTAAATAATTTAAGGGGTTGTACAGTACAGCCGGTGATAAAGTCAACCAAACAGCAAAAGCTCTGACGGAGACAGGAGGAGAGGGTGGAGGTACCCTCATTCAATATTTGACTCTCGGTGATAAGAGAGACACACTGTGCTCATATTCTGCCAAGGTGGGAGATTTTCACAAGATTTGTTTGCCAGAAAAGGCAATTTTCCTGCACAACATCTACTATCATCTTAGAGAGGATGTTGATGGACGATTTCTCATGGACGATTATGCTGTAATACTTCCTAGACCATTCTGAACATCATTTGCATTTTGCTGTATGAGGTTAAATAGTCGTAGCAATTTCTTGTCACCTGTTTGTCATAATTTGAAGATTTGTACACTAATCCCAATCTGAGAAGAAAACATGAAAACAAAAAATGTATGATAATGTTTGCGAAGCAAAGAAAATGACAGCCTGGCTTGGATTGTTACAGTGGACCCTTGGTATTCAAGGGATTTAGCGACCACAACCATCTGCTAATAATTAATAGTTAAAACTTGAAACCCTCCTTTAAAAACGAGCATAGTCACATATCTTAATAGTTCAAACACCAAACATACCTGAGTATCAATTAATATGCAAAGTGGACACCGTATTAACTCTACTGACAAAGCAAACATCTAAGGTCTACCATATTTCGGCTCTTGGGGAAACAACCAATCAGTGCAAAACATCATAAGAATTACCATTGTACAATGGTATTGGTCAGGAAAAGGGTCCGAAGAGAACATCCGCGACATGTGTGTGTGTGTGTGTCGTCACAGTCACCAGTAACTTGAGGAAACACAGGGATATTACATGAACTCCAAAATAAATGTCTGAAACTGGTCTGAGAGGCTGCCAGCAACACCAAAAGGGTTTAGATAATTGATAGATGGATGGACAGACAAACACCCAAAAGCTAACTAGTTTTGTTTTTTTCCAAATAAAAGCTATATGCTTTCTGTGAAGGTACAAGCCAAACCTGCTAAGATGAGGTGCATGAGGTAAGAGAGGCTGACAGGGAAACAGAGATTAACTCTGATAGCAGGCTAACATGTGTTTGACCTCCTCAGTGGCTGTAAGCAGCAGATAAGCTAAAGACTTGATTGTCTGCTGCCCTCCGCAGACTCTGGCTGTAATTAGTTCATTTATCAGAACATGTAAAGATAGACTTCACACAAACCACTTCTCTCTGCTCCGGTGACCCCCTCCCCATCGTAGTGTGGACTCTTGACCAGTAATCTCCGCGCAATTATCGGGGGCCAGCTTTTAAATTTCTCTCCACTCGTACTGCACGCCGCACATTAAAAAACCGCGCGTCTGCTGAGAAGACTTTTCAATGAATAAAGTCAGGAGACGAACAGTTAAACGCCAAGACTGAGCGTCAATACTGACACTGCGGTGAAGCTCGTGTTTTAAACTCAGGAAGACAGAGTCACAGCTAATCAGGGTTCCCACCTTCAGCAGCTGGCAGGAGCTGCATTGAGTTTGGCAGCCTGAAACGAAGCAGAGCACCAGGAAGCCGGTGGTAGAGAAACACGGCTGCCCAAGAGCAACTCGGCGGGAGCTCCTGCTTCATTTATATCCTGCAAACACATCAAAAAAATAAGGGCCTCACACTTCTCTGTAGGCTTCAAAGCGGCTCTGATTTTTCACTGTAATGAGAATAAAAAAGAACACAAAGATGAGCTTCTTTACACGGATTAAAAACGGTATGTAATAACACATTCAGACTGTCCTCATTGATCTCTGGGTTGTCTGTTCACTCTGAGCTTATTAAGGGAGAATCTTGAGTGTTGCGGCTACTGTTGACAGTGTGTTCTTTGTGGCTTATTTATTGCATTTTCACCTGGAGTGTAACCGCTAAAGCATGCTTGAGGTGTTCCATGAGATCTCAAAACCTGAAGATGCCACTATTTTCTCCTCAAAGTGAAGCTTGTCTTGAGAGAGAGAGAGGGATTCTAGTTTATGTCTAAGCAATCATGAGCCCCCTTTAGGGTTGACACCTCATAAGTAGTGTTGGAGCATCCTTGGCTGAATAATGTCAAGGATATTATCGGTCCTTTACAAGTGCTGGGAAGTCGAGACTCTTAGAAGACTCACAATGAAAAGTTTTTCTCTAAAACGGGTTGTCGCTTTCAAAAATAACTGCATTGAGAAATGTTGTTATCCACATGGAAGCACTGAGAACAGCCTAAAACACAAGCATTTACACCTCCAAACCTGTAGGTGGTGCTAAACATGAACTATGCTTCATGTTTAGCAGTAAACATGAAAACAAGCATGCCAAACAACAAAGCACAACTGGAGTGTTTTGAGTGGAGTGACGACAAAGTCGCGCTTCTGCTCTTTGGATTTTAGGATTAATAAACTACAAGATGGCGTCACCTGTTATGTCTGCCGTTGTTTTTGCTAAGTATGATGCATTTGAGGTTATAGGTCCGATTGGCAGTTGGGCTAAAATGTTTTCCACTGTTCACATGAATACGCAAGGACAAGGTTTACACTCAGGAACCTGTTTCAGAAAAAAAAAAAAAAAAGAAAAACGTTTAGGGTCCCCTAAAACACCACTTTCAATCATTCCCATTTTCAAAAGTCAATCCCATTTTCTAAAAAATTAATAAAAAAAAATCCTAATGAACTGGGCCTTATTTTTGAAGTAAGACAGTAAGTACACTTGAGTTTGTGTCTTGGGTTATGATGGATTCACGTAATAAAAGCCTGTTTTATATAATTCCTTAAATCTGTTTTCTTTGCTCACTGCTTCAGCTTGGGAGAACTTTCAGCTCCTTTGTGACACATCAGAAGGGAAAACCTTCTTCTTGTGTTGTTTTTAGAACAACCATCGTTAACTGGTTAGAAATCTGAACACTGTTAACATTTAAAAGTGGGGGAGAGATGCTTAAAATAAAAATATCTGAGTATGCCATCTGTAGTCTTCATCAATTTGCATTGTGTTTAATATTTTACTCCGTTGTTTAACGCCATTTCTCATTTTATTGCGCCACCATGATCACGGCTGTAAAAAGGTTTGTTTTTTCCAAAAGGCTTTGAGTTTCTTTAAAACTTGATTTTAGGCTATAGGTTAAACCCATCCTCTAAGTCAAGGAAATCAAAATGAGTTTGACTTCACACCCATCTCACCAAGATTATTTTTCCACAATTACAGCTGCTTTTCTTTTATAACAAATGGTAAAACAGTCCATTGATTTCCAGTGAGAGAAAAAAATAGGCTCCTGAATAGGCAGATTAAAACCGATAAGATGCATCTTACCTCCCACCATACCCACCCACACGCCCGCTCTGTTAAATTTCACGCCCGGCCGATTCTTGTTGTGATTGGATATGTAAGACAAAGAAGATATGAAGTTCACGGCTAAAGCGATATTTAGGAAGACAAGCAGGTAATGAGCAAGAGAAACATGGCCGCTGCCTCCTGGGACACGCTTGTTGCTGCAGTACCTCAGGGCAGAAGAAAGGGAAAGGAAGACAGTTGGAGGTTTGTTATTTTTAGATCAGTGTGGTAGGTAAAAGTCCCAGAGGACGGCTCGGCGTATTTACAGAACTCAAACTGATGAAGAACTTCGCAAAAGTCCTACATATGACATTAAGGACCGACTTAATGTCTATTTTAGATCATAGCAACTCCATGTAGCAACAAAAACAGCCAATCAGTAGTCACTTCAAGCCCATTTACTAGCAATTTGAACAAACCATTTTGGAAAAGGTATTTCCAAGACTTTATCCCAAGATGAACGCTTATTTATTTGTGTGATTATCTTGAAATAACCCACTTTTCTTACGATATTTGCTTTGTTTAATTGTTTTTGAAAAACTTATCTCGTGGTAATTCTAAAATATTTTGAAATCACAATAAAACAAAAAAGGTGTCTGCTTTTGGTAGAGATCTAGACAATCGCACGAAAGATGAAAATATCAAATTAAACTGACAGCCTTTGAGTTTATTCTCATTTTGTCACATTATGCCACAAACTACAGTGGTATGTGAGAGATGAACACAAAACAGGATGTGATTGGGTAGTGGAAAGAGAAAACTAAAGTATTTTTTGTCCTACTTAAATAACATTTTACATTGTTGACCAAAAACTTACATTTTTGTTTCACCTGACCAGAGAACATACTTCCTTCCATGCGATTGTTGGCTTGTGGCAACTGCAAATACATTTTTTTATGCTTTTTTAAAAGTTCAACAATAGTTTTTCTTAAATTGTCAATCTCCCATGAAGACTGGCAATATTATCATGGAGAATATTACCCCTGGCTGCGTCTCTGATTAACGTTTTCCTTTCTTGAACCGTCATTTTCAGTCGACAACCATGTCTTGGTAGGTTTGCGACTTTACACATGTCATTTCTCTAGGAAATGACATGAAACTAGACTAAATGCCTGGGGATCACTTGAAAATTGACAACTTAAGGCTTTCTCATTTTCTGCTTCCATAGATGGGAGAACTTACTTTTCAAAGCGTAAAAAAAACCATTTTGATCTGGACGCTTGAACTCAGTGAACCATAGCTGCAACATGAGCTTTGTATACAAAATTACCTCAAAAAGGACCGCGGCCATGTTGTTTGAGGATAAACATCCTACAAACAGCCCATACTTTAAATGTACTTCAGGGAAAAAAAAGTAAGTAAAGCATCAGCAGCTTTTAATTTACATTAAATTAGCTGGACTGTGCTGATTTCTTCTCATCCCCCCCCCCCTGCTATCAGGAACAACTTTAGAGCTGCATCTGCTTTTTGACCAGATGTCGTCGGGATGGTTTTCACTTTCGCGCCACAATGTGATTATGCAGACCACATCTCACAAACGAGCTGATGTGGTCCTTCCCGGAGATGAGCGTCGGTGGGGGCGAACATGCGCCGCGTTTCTGTTCTGTCGTGCTGTTAAAGAAAGCTGACCACTGTCCCGCAAACACTCGCCAACAACGCCACACACTAGTGCTTGCCGAATAAGAGTATAAAGAGCTCCCTCGCCTGCCTCTCTGCCGCTGAATACGTGTGCAAAACTTCCACCAGGCCGCACTAACCAGCTTTGCGAGTTCCCGTCGTCGCCGAGCCAATGCGACCCGCTGCCGGGGAAACGATGATAATCCTCTGTGCTGGCCTTGCTGAGATGTCTTCATCTTAAAATGCCTGGTAAGCAAAGAAAACATAAACAAATGTAAAAAAAAAAAATAATAATAATAATAATAATTTTTAAAAAAGCTAAGTTAGAATTTACAGACAGGCTTCACACAGGCCTACTAAATCAGGTCAACGGCTATCAGTTCTGTCCTTCCAGATAAAAACAGTTCTGCCTCTTTAAATTAATTAATTAGCTCTTTTTTCTCCCACCATACGAGAACAAACTTACAGCAGGCCATAAACTATATATGAGCTCCCATCATCTGCTTAATTGATCCCCAATTAGCCATCAGTTATTTGATCGTCTCATCTAGTCTGCATGACACTGGTTTGTGTGTCAACTCGCTGAATGGCAAGTAAGCGCTAATTAAAGACTGCGAAGCCATTTTCGAGGGAGGGGGGAGCCATATATATTCATGAGGCTGGATTAATTTGTAATAAAGACGTAATTTACCACCAGTGTGGAGAATATGACCTGTTCCCACGCGAAGCGGCGTCTCCCCGCAGTACGTGGCTGCGCTCTTCGCCTTCTGGCGGACAGGACGGATCCATCTGCCGTAAACGGCCGGAACGGAGGAGCAATCAGAACCCCGTCCAACTCATTATTACCTCTGGATGACCACACAACGGTGATTTCAGTCCTGGTCCAGAAGATTTATTTATTTATTAACTCAGATCTGAACCAGAAGCTGATTTTTTTTTTGTCGTCTCTTACAAGGACATGATCTTTGTTTTGTTTTGTTTTTTTCTTTTAAAAAGATGAAAATCAAAAACTGTGCAGAGAAAAAGCCTTATTTTAAAGTGGAGGTAAATTATCCAAAACGTGCACTCAAAAAAAGTCTAATTGGATTTTTAGGAAAGTAATGGGGTTTCCTTTCTTGTTTAAATCCAATTTGGAGTCGTTAAGACTGTGACTGTTTAGAAAGCACACTGAGGCGAACAAAGAGGAATCCCATCCCCGAGGATATTGTGCGTGTCTGATTTATTTAGAGACTTTAATTGCTGCTCGTTCAACTACAGCAGCAGCATGATGTTCAGGTAAATTTATAGGAAAGTGTGATGAACAAGAAGGTTGTTTTGTGGAGTACTGAGTCATCACTTCCTTACAATGTTTGTTTTTTTTGTTTTTTCTACGTTTAACCAAACACAGATTAATGCTGAAAGTAAAGATGTCTCAGCAAATGCAAATGTGAATAAAATCAAACGTTCTTCTTTTTCACACTCGGGTGTTTCAGACCATAAAGCAAATTTAAATAGAGAAAAATAAAGTAAGTGAACACAAAGTGCAATTATATTTTTATTTATAAAAGGGAGAAAGAGTTATCCAAAACAACCTGACCCTGTGAGAGAAGTAAAAACGGCCAGTTACACGTTTTGCCTCTGGTGTGCAGGAGTTACAACCCTCGTTTCTTTGGGGAATTGATTGAACTTTGCCACATTGGAGGATTTTTGAGCCTGCACACCATGCTTAAGCCCAGACTGTGACAAGAAAACTACAAAATATGTTTTGTTTTTTTAAATTATGATTATTCAGAGGTGGACTTGTTAATTTGATGTGGATTGTCCTGCTGCTGTATAGTTAAAGTGACATTCAGCTTAGGGTCAAACAATGATGGCTGGACTTTCTCCTTTAGGATTTTCTTACAGACAACATCATTCATGGTTCCATTCAGAGTTCACATCCTAGTGAAGCAAAATTACCCAAATTCTTTATCAACTAGAGTTAGATCGGGCCTAAAAATACCAACCCCACCCCAAATGCATTGTGTTTGACCTCGATCCGACCCAACTGATTTACTTTAGAGGCTTGAGCCCAAAGTATACCTGACATATCTTTACTGCTTTTGTTTTTAAACCATTATGTAAGTAAGCAAGTGTAACTTCTTCCATTTTTAGCTTTTGTTTATTGTCTTTCAGCGCCATCTTGTCGCTTGTTGTAACCACAGGGTGAGTCAAGCGCAAACCATCTGAGATATCTGATTGAAAGGATTCTAAATGACTACTTTTCCTTAAAGCATGTGGTTATTTAGTTCAATTAAGTATATTTGATAGGGACAGACACACATCTACATAGAAAAACTGAACAGAACAGCAGTCCCATGTTTGCGTCATAGTGCAATAGCAACAGCTAATTCACAGCCCTTGTCCCTAGATTGGCTTTTTATACAGCACATCTTAAAACTAATACAAATTGAAGTAATAATCATTTAAAATAGCACAACATACTGTTGACAACATATACACAAACAGTGAAACATAAAACGTTAAGTATTTACTATTTACGTTAGTCTGCGTATGTGTCTTTTTATATTCCGGTAAGAATTGTCTTGTTAAAGACAACTTGTTTGTTACAGTGCCACACTGCACGTGCATTATATGTTGGAAGTCAAATGCGGGAACATCCCCCCTGATTTTATCTGTGTTTGGTTGCAGAGCAGAGTCACTAGCTGTTGTGCTATGGGATCAGGCTAACCACTGGTAGCAGTAGAAGCTTTTAACAATGAGTGTGCTCATCTGCGTTTCATTCAGTACCAACATAACGTGTTCAAAACATCACTTTCTGTGTGACTGATTAAACTAAATACAAGTCGTGACTTTCATATGTGGCAGCCATATTGAATTAAAACTTGGCTCAGGAATCTCAGCTGTTCCAAACTGGGATTAAGATTCTCTGGGAGTAATCTTCCTAATCCAGAGTTCAGAGGTTCCAGCTCTAGAACAAACTATAAAGATTGAGATGGGTTTTTTTGGTTTGTTTTTTTAAAAATCTGAGTGCCTTATAATTAAAACAAACACACCACCATAACCAGAGTCTACCATTTATTACACATATTACATTCTTAAATAAAAATGCTCCACTTAACAGTTCTTGCATAGATATCTTACAATACCAATTTAGAAAAGAATTATGAAACAGACCAGTAACAAAAATAAATTTTCTTCTTCCTTAATAAAGAACATTACCATACTAACATCATATAATACAAATAATATTTTAAACACTTTGTACAGCAAAAAATTGCAAGTAAAACAAACAAATTAGAAATAAGAGAAACTGAAGAGAGGTGGTGGTGAGGGGAGTGGGATGTAGGGTGAAGGTTTATGATTATGATGTTGATATGAACCACATGAGTCAAGGAGCCCCTGTTGGTCAGCCTAACGGATATGCTTGTATTTTATTTTATTTTTTAAGTTAATTTATGATGAAGATGTAATTTTAAATCACTTAATAGATAAAAAAAAACACTTTGAAAAAGGACAACATTGAACTAGTGGTAATATATGGTGGAAGCCATGATTGGCCCATTATTCTTTTAGAGTTTTGTTTTCTTGCTATACCAGAAGGAACATTTTAATTATTCTGAGAGACGTCTGCAACGTCTTGTTGCAACCCAGCAGCTTTTAACCGTACATGCTACAAATTATAGTGGAACGTAACCAGATCTTACAGCATTTATCCGTTTGTTTGTGACCTTTTCAGTAATTTTAAATTTTATTCAGTCAGTATTTCAAGGACATTTAGTAGAAATAAATAAATAAAAAAACACAGCGGATTTTGAGGATGTTTTAAAATGTATGTCCACAATCAGCAATAGCGTTAGGATCAAAAGTGTGTTTGGACATTCTTTGTTTTTTTATGACAATGTTGCTTTTTTACACAGCTGACTTTCACATTACAATATTATATGCAGAAGAAACTTCCTTATACACCTTTCAATTGCAATACAAGTTGCTTTTTGTACTCTGTCGTAAAGAAGTATTTGTCCCTCTCCAGATAGCTTCAGGCTTCCATTAGTTATCAACAAACTACTCTTATTAATAGACAAATATAACCAGAGGGAATACAGAAAGCAGTTTTCAAATGATGGTCTCAATTATTATCAAAAAAAGAAGCTGTGCAAAGAAACATTTTCCTTTTTTAAATAGATGATTAAACATCATGACCCAAAACCTTTAAATGTGGCTGAATTAAAACAGTTCTCCAAAAAAAGAGGCAGGAATTCCTCCACTGCCATGTAAGACTCTTTCTGAGTTATTATAGAAATTTAAAGGAAGTTCTAGACACAAACAGTGGCAAAATTACTTTTTGTCATATTGACATGTTTTGGGTTTTTTACTCTGCTAAAGGAAATGATGATCTCAAAACCCTTTCTGATATTAAAATTTGTCAAAAAAAGAGAAAGGAAATCTGCTAAGGGACAAATATTTTTCACAGGAAATAACTTTAGTATAGAAGAAGCTGACCAAGACAAGTTTCCTTTCAACATTTCTGAAAGTAGATCATAAAAGTGGTTACCTCTGAAAGACTTTTAGCCCAACTACAATAAAGAGATCGATCTGGTCGGTGAACAAAAATTTACAATAGTGTATTGCTTGTTAAAATGCCAGAAAGTTTTGGTACCAAACCTATTTAGAAGCAGAAGATAAGAGGAAGCTTTCTAGGCGAGAAAAAGGAGAGAAGTACAAACTAGAGAGCGAGCACCTACAGGGATCGGGAGAGTGGATAAAAGATTGATAGATTGCACTGTAAAGATCTGCTGCCGATGCAGAAAATCTTTCGCGGTCTAACCAAAGAGCATAGCTCAAGAGAAAACTCCTCCAGAACATGCTGGGCCACAGAGGGCTCCGATTGTTGAGGTTTGGGTCAGGAAGGTGCAGGGTGGGTAAGGTGAAACATACAGACAAAAAAATAAAGAAAAAAATTAAGTGAGTGGGTTAAAATGCGTGAGTCTCTTATATACCAACACGTCAAGTATGGACAAACACAATAGTTAGAGAAGGAGTCACTTGGATGGCACTGATACCAAGAAAATCAACCAAGTCACAGCAGGACTGAAAGTTAGCGTGGTACAACAGACTCCCCCAGGGTAATGGTGAAGAAAAGGGGCCTTTCACTGGACGACAGTCCGATCTGTTGAGACTAGACCAGCAGACAACGGTCCTGCAAAGTGCATCCTGGCTGTGTGTTAAATGTTAAGTGGATATTGGACAGAGTGCTCAAACAGACTAGGCTAGCAGTGTGCGCACATGTAGAGTGCAAGAGCTAAGTATGATCACGTAGTGCAATGGTTGCAAAAACTAAAGCAGATCTAGAGAAACGTCTCGGACGGTGTGGCGTCACAACGTCGATCATTTCACACAGAGAAAGAAGTCTGCGTGAGAGATCTTAAAACTATTTACAAAAAGCTGCCAGAAGTAACAATATCTCTTCAGGACAAGGTGGAGGGAAGCGGTGGAAACAAAAGTTTGGTTTCTCAGAGGAGTCTTCTACCCGGGACCAGAAGGGATCACCAAAGGCCTACGTGTCATAATTTACAAATGTCTGCTCCCAAATGGCTGCTGCTTTTTTTTTTTTTTTGGCTCTCTTTTACCAAGTTTTACAAACTTTGTTTGTCAGTACGTTGTAAACGCGGATTAGAAAGGAGTTCGGACAAATGATGAAACAGTTCTGTTATGTAAAGCTAAATCTGTGTTTTTATGGATGCATTTTTTTTTTCCTTTTCTTTTTTTTTAAGCATTTCACTACCAAAATGAGCGGCTTACGTCTCTGCAAGAAACAAATGAAGAGGAAGCTGTTTCATCAGTTTCCATCCAAGCTAAATAAATACATAAATAATCAATTAATTACACCTTACCCTGACCATAAAATAATGATATGCTTATTATACACATGCCAGTGATACTGCATAGATTTGCAGTATTTATGATTGACGTAACATGGTACAAATTGGTTATAAAAAAAGACTAATAACCAGACAAGCTAGACAATAGATGATGAGCTAACTAGTTGTTTAAATGGTTAGCAAGATTGGTAACAAGATGGTTGTTTGCTTAGCTTGGTATTTAGTGAGTTGAAGACATTTTTCTGTACTCATAAGCATTTTCAAAAACCTAGCTTGTCACGATAATACGTCCATCATTAATTACGTCTGATAATTATGTCTGGAGCAGAGGTACAACAGACTGAGCGGGTGTCTGAATCCTCAAAGACACAAATTGACTTACTCTCAATTGATTATTTTCCATCATGTAGTAATGGGTAGGCTTAAGTTACATGTGCTAGTTTGGGCGTTTTAATTCTAAAAGCACAGTGTATAATGAAACATAATCTAATTCTCAAACGAAACAAAAAGGCAGCAAATGTGAAACATAAGGCGAAGGTTTGAAGTGTGTCTTCTGTGTGTGTGCAAATGAGTAGAAAAGTACAACAGAACTGCTTCAAGAATGCCCAATACACCACATTAGGGGTTAGTTAAATTTTCCAAAAGGTGTGCCCAGTAAAGTGTGGGGCGTACATAAAGATAACTTTTTAAAATTCAGATTAATAAAGTTCACCAAGCTGAAATGATCAAAACATGTCTGTCTTCAGATATGGTTAGCTCTGAAATAATCACATTACCAAGAGTTTGACTGGAATAATCTCACAATCAGATTAACTTCCGAGTAAATGTCAACTTCCCTTGACCTTTATTGACCCATGAGAATAGTGAACTTTGACCTGTGATGATTATATAACGTTAAGGCCGACACTTTCGACTCAAAGCCCACGTTTAATTCGGAACGACTTGACCAAGCAGCCTGCGGTATCCTAAGCGGTTAAGTCGAACTACAGCTACCTCCCTCCCGCTGAAGCCGCCGGCGCCTCCATGACACCATGAACACCTTATTTTACATTCATGAGCAACGAGTTCGGCTCCGGCTTCCAGCAGACTGGGAACGTTGCGGAGCATGGAGAGTTTGTAATTAAGATCTACCGGGATGGTCGCGTAAGAAAAAAAACAACAACTAAAAAAAGAAAACAATCCCTTTCCTTCCACCTTCCATCTGTCTCTCGTTTTCTGCATCCCACGATGCCTCGTGGGTCTATCCACTACATCTACTACATTCACAGCAGTTCACTTGCAAATATGCAAATCTTTGGGCAAAACGTGTAAAGTGTGCATTCAGCATTCCTGCAGCTGACAGCGCAGTGGACAACTGCTGCGGACGGGAAGGGAGAGGTGAGGATGGAGGGACGGATGGAAAATCCAAACTGGAATGGCACTTTAACTGTTAAAGCAGGTGGAGGGTTTGATGGCGGGGGGCGAGGATCGACTAGCTGGGGGGAATTGGCAGAGAAAACGTCATTTATTAAAATGTTATCAGCAAGATAAGGCAGATTATTAAGTGATAAGATTAATATGCAAAACCAGTTTTTCTTTTTCCATTTCAGCTTAGATCTTTTTGTTATTTTTTACAAGTTTCACTACTATGTTCTGGTTCTCTGTGCAACGGTTCCAGATCAGATCTGGCTGCGGACAGCTGGCATCTGTGTGGCTCAGGGTCCCCCCTCGTATTTTCTTTTTTTAAAATTATTCTACTCGTACTATTCCGTTTCCCTGTGACCCAGAGCTATCTCATTAGCTCAGCCGCAAGAAGAGCTGGGAGTCGCAATGCTAATCAGAGCAGCGCGCGGTGGCAGCTAGCCGGCCCGGATGAGCCTCCGAGACGACAGGGGACCCGGAGCTGCACAGTGACAGGAAACCCGCTCTGACAGGCTGAGAGACAGGAAGGGGGACCAAATGCGAAGCTGCATCTGAAGTGACTCTGAAATCTGTCAAATGTCTGAGGGGAGAGGGGAGAAATTTGTTTCAGGAAGAGAGTTTATTTGCTTACGGTTTGACAGAGCTGCAGTTTTAACTGGAGCATTAGGGAAAAATAGTGGTGTTACCTGAAAGATAACGAAATGTGAAATTGATTTCGGCTAAATCGAGAATGGGATTTTACCGCATTTCAAATCGGAAAGTCCCGTGAGGCGCATGACATGTCCTTTGATTTTTCTACTATTCCTCTGATTCAATAAGCGTCGTGGGATATATTGATGAGTGAATAAATTAAGAGCCAGAGCAAAAACCCTAATAAATATATGAAACATTTTTTGGGGGGAATTAAAAAAAAAAAAACAATAATTCAACTCCAACTGTATCATATTGTCTCCCCCAACATGGTTGCACACTAGGAAAGCAGTTAAAAGCAGTTGATAAATGGCCGATGTGCTCACAGTATGCAGAATTGGGTTGAAACAAAACAAAAACACACAACATTCAAGCCATCAAAAGTCACAAAAGTGCAACAATCCCACATTCGTCATGATTGTATTCCCCCATATGGGATAGTTTCCATTCGCATCTCTATGCAAAATGAAAAAGAAAGGAAACATCAACATAGATTTTGTGTTGAAATAAAAAACAAGAGGTTCTTTTTCAGGCGGTCATGATAAAATATTTGCACCATCTTTCCGATCCAATCTGCTCGAACACGTTAGTTTCTTTTTTTGTTTGTTTTTTAAAAGGTGGTTTTATTCGATGATTATATTTCAGTTCATGGCTCGGGCCCCAGTTTTGTTACATTCGAATTCAATGGATTTGGTAACGTACAACACTTTTGTACAAACTGTTTCTGCATTTTTGCAATGCAAAGACACAAAATCTTGCCAAGTATTTTTGTTCATATTTCCATTGAAAATATGTTAGAACGCTTGAAATAAGACAAAATGAACTTACAAATAACTTTCCAGCAAGATATAAAAGATATAAGAGCTTGCTTAAGATCAATAGTTTCTAAATATTGATGATGAAGTTCTCGTTCCCATGGCAGATTATTTCACCCTATCACTAGTCCTTTTTTTTTTTCATCAATATTAAGGATGAAACAAGCGTCTACATCTTGCTGAAAAGTTACTCGCAAGTTAGTTTTGTTTTATTTCATGTGTTTTAAGATTCACTATAGAAACTAGAGGAAAGATACTTGGTAAGTTTCTTTGTTTGTACAGTGTGGTTAGAAACCGACACTGTGCAGTGTGGCTTTATGACGTTGTTCCCTTCGGTTTTGAACCAGATAGTCTACTATTTAGGTCCTAAAGAACTGAAAAAGGGTGCACTTACTTTATACCCTGACTGCATTACATAGACAGAGAAGAGTTAGTAGAGAAAGCTGCCGTTAGATACACAGGACTCGTACGGAGGCGGCACCCCGCTGGTCTCCTCTGACCGGAGAGACTCTGCCCGTGGCTGAAGGGCAGTTCCACGCTGGAGGTTTTTGGTATCGATTGTTCAAAGCTGCACCGTATATATATACACCCCACACCCCCCTCTACCCTGCCTACCTGTCCTCCACCCTTCAGGGGGCTTTCTTTTTCTCCACCGTTTCACCTAATGAATGCTGGCAAGGCCAACTGGCACAATGACTGGGCATGCTGGGAGTCGAAATCCTCCCTCGCCCCCCCCGACCAGCTTCAGGAACCTGCGCCCTCACCCAGCTGCATCAGCGAGCGTTGGACTGTCTGCTACAGGGCATGTAGGTGTTGGTGGGCGGATGGAGCAGCCGTGAGAGCGTTGGCGTTGAAAGCCCCCGGATTGCGAGGCTCGTGTTTTTTTTGTTTGTTTTTTTCCCTGCAACCACTGAGCAAAGAAAGTCGGCATTCAGAGATGCATGATCCTGATATTTTATGTAGGTTTTTAATGTCGTTCGCATTCGGGTCGCATAGACGAAAGAAGGAGCGCGGTCCTGAAAACCCAGCAGGTGATCCGACAGACGGAGGAGAGTTTTCCCGGTGAAGCAACAAATTCCTAGGTATTTCTGTGAACGTTGGTTAAAAATTCATAAACAAACGACGGCAAGAGATTCTGCATAATTTAGGGAGCGACGTCAAAGGGATCCGCTCGGATTTTTCGTTGACAAGTTTAATTTTGTTGTTTTGGAATCATTCTCCCAAATTCTGAGCATTGACAAAAAAAAAAAAGGCATAATTTTCTAGGCATTGAAAACTCAAAGGAGAGAGTTCAGGGATTCTGTTAATAGATTGTAAGCAGTTAATATCTTACTTGAAAAGATTAACTTTTTAGGTAAGAAAACTTAATATCTTTTCTTATTGATAACCTAAAATTTACACTTTAGGTTAGACCTAAAGTGTAAATTTTAGGTTTACACATTTAGTGTAAACCTAAATTAGGTGGTGACCAAGGTGGACTTTTAACATCTCAATACCAACTCTGGACTGAGAAATGACATATCAGTCTATGCAAATGTTATTCTGGAAATATTTAAATCATCTGTCTAACCACACAGAATGTGATGATTATTGACAGGAAATTGAGGTGGCGATTGGATTGGTTTTAAAAAAGAAAAGATTCCATTTGATCTTGTTCCCTCTGGGACTGGCTTACAGCGTCCAGCCCCGAGACCAACTAATCTGGATTTATTCTAAATGAAGCTGTATGCTGCAGGTAACTCCTTATAATCTTCTAACAAAAGCTGGCTTTAAAAATTACACACAGCCCCTTTTAAAAGCTTTGTTTTTGAGTTTTTAAACACTCATCGTAGTCGATGTCGTCGTAGAACTGGCCAAATGCACTCCGAGTGGGCAGCGCTGGAAGGTTCGGGTTCCAAGTTTCTAAATGAATGCTGCTTAGCCTCCTTTGTCGAATCGAACCTGCATTTGGGAATTCAGACGCTGATTTCCAATTTCCAATCGACGTTTCTGGAGACTTTCCCAAGAAACCACATTTTACAGAAGCAGCTAGCTGACAAAGTTTGTTTGTTTTTTTTTTTACCGGTTTTACGATTTTATCTGCTTCACTTGTTTTACCGTTTAGCCGCCCTCCCACCCCCCTTCCTCGCCCGCCGACTACAAAACACTGACCGTCGCCAACGACGACACAACCCGCGTCCTGCGGTACAGGAACCGATTAAACGCGAGGCGCAGACTGCAGCGAGGGTTTCTGTGGGTGACTGTTGGAGCTGAGAACAAGCCGATTTCTCACTTCAAAAGGATTTGGGATTGTTACCTCCAGCCGAGAGCTAAGATACTCTTCCACCAAACAACAGTTGCTAAATTCCTACTGTGATAAAAGATTTGGGAACAGAACATGTAATTCCACGAAGAGTGTGAGTCTGTCTGTCTGTGTGTGTTCATGAGCCGGCGTGTGTGTGTGTGTGTGTGTGTGTTTGCAATAAAGCCTGCCATGCTGCATTTTGTTTTCCAACTCTCTTCATTAGCTTAATAATTATTTTTCTATTTCTTATTAGTCTTATCTTGAGAGGCGCCAGGAGCGTAGGAACTGCAAAATGTGTGTGTATGTGTGTGTGTTGACGGAGTACATGTGCTTGTTCTGTATGCAAAGTGTAAAGAGAGAGAAAGAGCTGTTTTTTGTGTAGTATTTTTAACAGTCTTTTATAGTTTTTTTTTTCCATTGTGTTTCATTTTTTCTTTCTTATTTTAAGCTGTAGAAAAAAAAGCACAGATAACATTAAAATAAAAGAAGTAAGTGCAGTTAATGGATACAAAACAGGCGAAGTCGCCGGGGTCCGTGTGACCAGTTCTGTCCAAAACCAACAAACGAACGTGAAAGCTGGCATCTTCAGTCCCATGTGCGGGAGAAAAAAAAGAAGCAAAAAGCAAAACAGCAGCTCTCTGAGCCCCAGTTCTCACCCTGCAGTGCTGCCAGGAAGATGGATCCTCTGAGTTGGTGGAAACGCACATGGATGACTTTCAGAATAAAAGAAGAGACTAATGAATAATAATAAAAAAAAGTTTGCCAGTTTTTTTACGCGAGTGAGTCCTCCCTCTTAAGAACGCGGGAGGTCATCCTGGGGTTTGTTGTTCTGTGTTTGAGCTGTGTTGGGTTGCAGGGCAGAAAGAGTGCCAGAGAGAGAGAAAAAAAATGAAGACCTCTCTGCTTTTTGCTTTTATTCCAGTCCAAATAAAACACCGATCCTTTACTCTGAGCTGTTTCAGTTTTTTTCTTTCTTTCACCCCATCCATCGGCTGCTCACACAGTCTGCAGAGTCAGAGCGCACGGGAATGAAAAAAAAAGACCAACAACGCTCTCCTTTGCTTCCCACACATTTTGTTGAAGTCACCTTAGACATCCAGTCTTTCCTCTAACATTTCAGTGAGCTCTAAGAAGTTTTCTCCAAGAGAGAAAAGCGCAAAAATGTCTTACTTTTTTCTTCTTTTTTTTTTCCTTTTTCCAAAATTATGTATAGCAATACAAAGGATTATTGTTCTCTAAAGTAGAAAAAAACCGGGAAGAAAGTGTCGCTGCGCATTTCTGTCGGATGGCCTGCGGAGGCGGCAGGCGTCTCGGCGAAGGTCGAGAGATGCGAACTCCCCCTTTTATTTTTTCTTCGGAGGAGAGCCTGAGAGCTGCAGCAGCATCTGCTGACCGATTTCCCACGAACGCCCCGAAACGCCCCGTCGGGCGAGAGGGGGGTGGAGAGGGGCGTCGATTGTCAGTCTCGATCCGCATGGCGTCTCTCCCCGCAGACGCCGCGTCGTTGTTGTTTTTCTCCCACATAGATTGCAGCTGAGTGCGGCGGATGATATTTCCTCATGTGTTTCATGTAGGAAAGAGAACACACACAAAAAAAAGAAAAACGGCAAGAAAAAACATTGAGTATTTGAAAGCACTGACTAAGTGAATATTAAAGAGTTTTTCCCCCCGACCACGCTGGACTGCTTCTTCACCAAAATGACTCACTAATTTAAACGGGTTGAATACACGGAAAGAAAGTAAGGCGGCGGAGTGTTTCGTCGAGCGACTCAAGCACGGTTTGGCAGTGTCCAAGACCCGCGAGCTGCGCAAGAGCAGCCAGGGTTCACCGGGATGATGCAATAGAAGACGGATGTGCGAAGTGTGTACTGCTGCAAAATGTGAATGTGTAATATTAAAGAAAAACAACAATCTAGCTACTCCTCGTCTCCTCCTTTTCCCCCTCTTCTCCGATGGAGATCCTCGAAGCAACCGTTGAGGGTTTTTGCTCTTTAACGGTTTGTAGCTTCTCCGGCCATTCCTCTCTCCTGCCACTACTCCTCTTCATCCTCCACCAGTCGTCTTCCTCGTCCACTCCTCTCCTTTCCGACCCTCAGATGTGCCTCTTCATGTGCAGGGCCAGGTGGTCCGATCGAGAGAAACACCTGCGGAGCGAAGCAGAGAAACGGTGTGAGACAGCAAATCCGGGAAGTTAGGAGGCAGCAGGGAAAAAAAAAAAAAAACAGCATCCGAAGGGAATGCAGCAACAATTACAACATTGATTTGAATAAAACAACTAATATATTAGGCCTGGAAGTCTGCTGATCAATGCCAAAATCTGGATTTGTTGGCTCCAACTGCGCCACATGCCAGACCTCTTTAATACCCACCGGCTCTGTGTACTTTCAGAGACATTTCCATAATCCAATGTTTCGTCAACTTCCCACTGGAAGCACGTAATATGCTGGAAGTAGCTCACACTTCTGGCCCGCAAAACACCCGTATCTTATCTCTGGATTTGGGGAAAATGCTCTCATGTTGTTGAGATGGTGGGCCTCTCCTGGGCTGATCACAGATCTTCTTCTTGCTCCCTTTTAGTCACCAGAATCCTGCCAGTCTAGAAACTGTGCAAGCTGTCTGCAACTTCTTTGACAATGTTGTCTTCCAACAATTTGGACTAAGAAAGTTATATCATTGTAATAAATCCCCAACATGATATGTTTGTTTTCTATGTCACACAAAAAGAAACACTTGTATTTGTGGGGGTCAGAAATCACAGACCCTGACCCCCGATACCCGTGTTTCGCTAAAGTCAGTGAATGCTTGCAGCCCTGCCTAAACGCGTGTATAACTGCATATTTTGATAGCCTAAACATGTTAATATGCATCAACAGATCTGTCACAATGACAAAATTTTACTGGACGATAAATTGTCCCAGAGGTTATCGCGATAAATGATAATATCGCTGCTTTGATCCCATTTTCAAGTGATGCAGTAGGAATTGAATGGCTATAATGCAAAAAAAACATATTCTCAAACATCAAACTTTAAATTCTAAATGAACATTTTAACACTGGAACTGGAAGACATTTTAAATATCCAAAATAAATAAACAAAAACAACAAACTACAAAATGATTATGAAGGACAACTTTGCCTTCAAAAACAGGCTAGTTGAGACCAAAGCACCAGACTGAAGACTTTTGCCCTCTAGCTTTTGGTAGAAAGAGGGAGAAAAAAGAAAAACAATAAATCATGCAAATGGATATTATTGAGCCCGTTTTAATTTATCATGTGATTAATTGCTCATGGCGACAAGACAGATGATTTTGTTCAGTGGTATCTGTGCTGTACTTAGTAATGTGTTGATTGATTAGTTAATACATTTAAAAAAAATAAATGAATAGCACATTGCTCCCTCGTGATGTGCCAGAGAGCCTTTGGGAGTAAAAACAAATAAAAACAACCATCAAACAAATGAACTAGCTTTCATCAAGACTTTTAGAAGCTCTGTCGATGTCAATGAAAGTAATCAAAACGGTATAAAAATAAAAGCACTGCACTTCCAGACGTCATAACTGATGGTCAAAAAGCAAAATGCTGCACTCCAGTCTTACTCAAGAGCCGCTTCAGAGCCAGTCGAGGATGATTCTTATCGAAACGAAGATGACAAATGCATCTGGAGCTAAAAACCGGGCCGGCAGCCAGAGTAAAACCAGCCACAATCTGTGTCACAAGCAAGTGCAGAGATGATAGTCCCGTAGTTACGAAACGGCGGCATTGAAGCCGACCCGCTTCGTCGTCGTGCGCGAGCCGTGCCAAGATCTCACGACGAGTAAAAAAAAAAAAAGCCCAATTCGGCTTCACTGATTTTCCTAAACATGCCTCCGTCATGGCCGTAAATCACAGCCAGACCCTCCACGACTCCTCCAGCTCAGAGGGAAATGCAACTGCAGAGACTAATTAGATATGCAGAGTGAACAGGCGGGGCTGCGGCTGGACCATTTAACACGCTGCAGCTGGTGACATAAAACCAGGTGATGGCTTTTTTTATTTTTTATTTTTTTGAAAAAAATAAAATGAAAATAAAATAAATCCACAAGCAGTTCGGTTTTACAACGTGCGCTTTATGGGTTGTGAGAGTATTAAAAGTTGAACGCCGTCTGTAA
This sequence comes from Xiphophorus couchianus, assembly GCF_001444195.1. Lineage (NCBI taxonomy): Eukaryota > Metazoa > Chordata > Actinopteri > Cyprinodontiformes > Poeciliidae > Xiphophorus > Xiphophorus couchianus. Next base: position 8,442,485 of record NC_040234.1, on the reverse strand, counting down.
TATTCAAGACGAGCGATTTAACTAAAAGAGAAGAGGAACGGGTGAGAAATTACAAATTCAATTTGCCAGAGGCTAAATTCATTATTAATTAGTCGATCCTACTCTTTGTCTTTTTCGCTTGTTGTTCCATCCAGATACGAGTAGACACACAGATAAATACTCAAAAGGAAAATCAATAGTTTAATTTCACCGACTCTGCAGTGAATGATGCGGATTCTGCGAGCTGCCTCAGTTAAAACCCCGCCACCACCGGGTGTCGGTTAGGGTAGGGTTAGGGTTAGCAAGCTGATCATCAACCAGAGGTTTCCCCTCCGCATTCAACGCAAAGCAAGTCAGTTTAAAGCAAAACCTGTGTTTTGATGCAACTAAAGGTTTGCTTACCGATCTATTTAATAAAAAAAAAACAACCCACCAACAACATCCAACCAACTGCTAAACATAAAACAGAACAAAAGTTCGTCTTGTTTAGTGAGTTTTGAGTTAACGAACTTGAACTAAAGCTGATGTAAGCGAAGAATCTGTCCAAGACTTGGTTTTTTATGTAATTTAGCTTAAGTGTGAAGATATATTACATTTCTAAAAGATGCCATCAACTAACATGTAAACTTGAGTTGCATCCCATTCTTCCTCTGGTAGATATAATGTGATGTTAGCCTTCCTATTGCAACCATAGCAGCTCCAACTCTTCAGCGAAGACTTTCCGCAAGGTTTAGATGTGAAGCCTTCTCCCAGAAGTGCAGGTGAGAGGTTGTTTAAAGGGACAATGCACATTGCAAAATGTGCTAGCATTAGCCATAAAGGCTAGTTCTCATCTGTGGTCGGACCAAGAGATCTTCATCGCAGTCTCTCCTCTGATTCATCACCAAAGTGTTTTGTCAGGTTGAGATCCACGCCAGACGTGCTCATTCGTGTTTTTATGCACCTGGTGCAGTCGTGTTGGATCGACGTGACGGTGCGCGTCCAAACTGTTCGCTCAAAGTTGCGAGGATAAGTCATCCAGAATCTCTTGGGATGTTGAAGAACTAAGTGTTTCTTCTTAAACAATAGTCAAAACCTTATGCTTGAAATGTGCCGTTCTAACTGCCAGACCCAGATTCATCCACTGAATTGGCAGACAAAGACGCATAATCCATCGTTCAAGAGATCCACATGGAGTCCAGTGGTGACATGCTTTACACACCGCAGCCAACACGTTGCACTGTACAGAGATGTACGATTGGACGCACCTATTTTCCCAAAGGTAAAGTCCAGGAAACTCTCAACAAACTGTTATAAATTCAAACTTATGGCCACATAAAGTCTGGAGGTACATACTGTTGCTAATGCATCTGCAGTAAGTTCACAACATCTGCTTATTATACAGCTCAGCATCTGCTGACCCTGCTCTGTGACTTAGCTTAGACCAATAGAAGACCAGGAATGTTGGGTTATTAGGTAGAGATAAGTCAGATTCCACTGTGAATATTAATGAATATTAAGGTGACTCTGCTATTAATGTAGGCAGCTATAAGCATTTTAGAGGGAGTCTCACATTGGCTGTGTTCCCTAACCCAGGGTTTCCCCCAGAGTGTTTTAAGCCTGGCGGGCTACTGGGCTTTACTTGAGCCCCCACCAGGCTAAGCATTGCTTATTTATTTAAGTCCAAATTTTCTGTCAACTTTAAATATTTTTTAACTCAAAAACACAACGGGCTGCTGGACGAATGACTGCACTGCCCTGGCACCCAACCACCGGACTTAGGACGTTTTCTGGGGGGAAGCTGGGGGCCCTTTGTGAATGTAATCCATGCATGCTTTTTCTTCCTGTTTTTATCCTTCTGGATGACCACTTGGCACTGTCACAAACATCTGAACAATTAAATCAAGGCGACGTTATGTCCAATCCTTTTAGGCAACCAAAACAACAATAACAGCCTCTGAATGTGTGTGGCGACAGCATAAATGTCCAGATTCCCAGCAACCTGAGATTGTGCCAGAACACCGATTAGTCGCCGCTGACTGGATCGCAGCTACAATGCAAGTTTTGAAGATGCCAAAAACAAAAAAAGTAGAAATCTTTTTTGCCAAGCGAGTATACCAGCACAACAAGGGCAAACATCTTTTTTTTTTTCTCTCTGGTCTTTTTTTTATTTTATTATTTATTGTTTTTGGTGTTTTAGCAATGGCAACAGGTTCTAGGGATCAGCTGAAACCACATGGCGTAGACAGAACGCGGTTGGACGCGTTGAGTCCTTACGGTAAACAATGAGCGCTTTTACAGCTGAACTCTGCTCTCTGTTGTGTCAGGGTCTACTGTTTCCTTTTAGCTCCCAGCCAGCCATGTGGTACCTACTGTAACACCTTCACTGATCTCTCTGCATGTATGCGTGTGTAGGCGTGTGTGTGTGTGCGGCTGGACAGATGGTCATCCCAGTTACTGTGTCACTGTTGGAAAGGGGGGGGGGCGTAGCGGCTACTCCAGCTGGTAACCTCCCACTCTCAATCTCCTGAAACACACACACAGACTTCCTTCTTAGCTTCCTTTCTTCATCTTGACTCTCTTTTTTTTCTTCTTTTTTGTTTTTTTGTTCTCCCCCCCCATCACTCCTCCTTGCTGCTCCACGGAAACATCGGGGGGTCTTTGCTTGATTAGTCAGAATTAATAACATACTTGTGTGTGTGTGTGTGTGTGTGTGTGTGTGTGTGTGTGTGTGTGTGTGTGTGGGCGTGTGTGTGTGTCCTCTGGGGAAATACTGTCAGACTGAACATTTTATCAAATATTAACTTCTCTGGCTGCCACTTTTTGCTATTCTCATGGTAATATTTGCTGGACTCCTCCCACCGCAGATGTACTTTAGCGTTTGTGTGAATTATGCGAACCTCTCGACTCCATTAAGCATATTTGAATGTATTTTTGGAATTTAAGCACAAGAAAAAAAACAACTTATGAGGCTGCCTATGTGATATTATTATGAGTACACGAGACAATTACACCAGAAAGCTTCACAAGTAGACTTTGATATTGTGTAAAATAGACAAAGTTTTTACCATTTGATTTCAGAAAGACAATGAGCGTCCACAACAAAAAAAACTTCCTGGAAAATCTAAGGAGACGAATTTACGTCACAAAGAGAAAAGAAAACTCGTGAGGTTTTTTCTCTGAATTTTTGAGGGGAAAAAAGTCCGCCGTAATCTGTGGTAATCTGTCTCTTCTCATCCACATCATAAGGAATCAGCCGAGGTGATTGGAGAATTTGACAAAGATCCCTCCTGAGTGCATTTCTCTGTACATAGTCGCTGGGAAGAGGGATGTTCGGGCTTCCTAATGAACCCGATGACCCCGCGGCCTGAGCTGGCTTACTGTGCATGTAGGTGAATTCATCTCCGAGTAGAAATGCTGGGATGTTTTAGTTCAGAGAATAGTGGGAGCCCAATATTTTTAGAACGTTTACATTTTGAAGTTGAACGACTTAGATGTGTAAAAAAAAAAGAACAAAGTATTGATTAAAGCCAAAAATCTATGACATCAGACAAGCTGTTTTTGCCATAGTTGTATATCTGTATGCATATATTAATTCATGCAACACAAAATGACTTTGCATTTCTGTTTTTTTTTTAAATAGGATCTAATGCGGCCCCAGCTCCCAGCCTGGATTAGACGCTTCCAGCAGGTTTCTTTGGGGGTTTACGTGTTAAACCAAAACTAGAGGGAACCCACAACAGCCAATTACACTCTCTCTCGGGTGAAAGTTGGTGTGTGTGAAATAAATTGGGAGGTAGTGCAGGCACACACACACACCCACACACACACACACACCCACACACACGGAGTGGGAGTGCATATTCAAGTGGAGCTGGCATCTGGTGCCACTCAATTAGCTGCGACCTGCTTGCCAATAGCCTGAATCCATTTAACAAGGGCATGAGTAAGCACACACACACACACACGCCCCCCCCCCCCACACACACCTCCAACCTTGAGAAGCAAAAACTAAAATAGTGACAATGTGACTCACAAATACAGCTCCGGCTTTGGTGCGGTAGTCTTTCAGTCTGTCTTTGGTTCAAAAAAAAAAGAAAAGAAAACAAACACCCTCCCGTCAGCTTCGGCTTTGTTTTCCTTCAAATTGGACCGGACACGAGTCAGTGCAACAAACAAATTGATTCAGGATCGATTGGGAAAGCACGGTACATACATCTGTAGTCAATTTCCGTGCGCAGACCTGCCTCACACCCACGTCTTTCCTTCTCTCCCTTTCGCAATATAAATCCGCTAAGAACCAACTTAATTTAGAGTAATAGCATTCCTTATCATTAAATTGACTACACCGTGAGCTGTAGTGTTGAATATTTATCACTCTTCAAGATAAAAATCTCCCCTCTGAGCCGCTCCTTCGCAGCTGCTGAAGGCGCACAGCCTCTCTTAAGAAAACGTTCACAATTCAAAGCCACTAATTTACAATATTTTGTTTATTACTTAAAAAAAAACAAAAAAACTTGATCTTTCTTCTGCGTAAAAATAACAGAGAAGAAATTTGTTATGGATCATTACAATCCCCGAGCGCCGCATGTGACGCCTGTAGATTGAGGCTGGATGAAAAATGCTGTTTTATTTATCATTTGTCAAAGAAGCTGTCTGATTCCCTGCTGCTTTGAATGCATTAAAAACCAACGTTCAGAGGCAGCTTCTACAGAGAGAAAGGCTGTCGTACAGCGATATGACAGCAAACTGCTCCCATCATTCTTCCGCTATAACAAACAGAGATGAAATAAAATGAGAAACTTAATTTGGAGGCTTATTTGAGCTACTTCAAATGTCAGCTTGAACATGTTTTGTTGCGAGTTAAGTGATGTGGCTTTTTAGCTGGCGGAGAGTTGCTGCAAAACGGGAGACAATGGATGATGCTCTTTCTGAAAACGCATACAGACAGTGTTGCTTTCCCCAACACAAGCCAAACATAATTGTGATTGGCAGAAAGCAAGGCTTAGAAATGGTTTAAAAGTTGATTTTGAGTCTAAATAAAATCTTGAGAATTAAGTAAAGACTGAAATTTGATCATATTTTTTGGTCAGATTGGTTGGAGAGCCTTGGTGAAAAATAAGGTGTTAAGTTTAGGTCTGCACCATTCTAACACAGAAATTAGTTTTCAATAGAGCTCTAGCTACATCTTTAAGGTCATTGTCCCACACTTTACTACAGAGGGGCTTCCCCACAGCATGATGCGGCCACTGCCATGTCTCACAATGGGAGTTGTGTGCTAAGGGTTATGTACAGTGTTAGTTCTCTGAAAAATGTAGACTTTAGACCAGCAAGTTAGGTTGTTGGTCTAACTGACCAAATCTCCTCCTTCCTTTGGTTTGTCGTGCTTTTACATGGCTTGTGGTATAAAGTGGATTTGTTATGAGTTTCTTTCAACACCATCTGTCTTGCCACTCTCTCAAAAAGTCCAGTTTTGTGGAGTCTTTAACTAATATTTGTCCTTTTGGAAACGTTCTCCCACCTGAGCTGTGCAGCTTTCCATCTTAGCCCCGTGGCTGCTTCTCTGAGTCGGGATTTCTTTGCTCAGTCTGTCAGCTGAGGTAGATAGCTTAGGGGATCTCTTGGTCATTTTATAATCGGGAAATTTGCTTTTTAAATTTTGATGGCCAGCTTAACTCTTATAATTCATTGTGATTAGGGGTGCACTGATTGCAGTTTTCTGGCCGATCACCGATTATTGATCTATTAAAAATCCTGACCTGCCGATTCTGATTCTACCAATTTTTTTTTGTCTAAAATGTTGCTAAATGCAGCAAGAAAGTTGATGAGTTGCCAACAGTGAGATGACTATTGTGGTTTGTTTTCACACTCCACTGTGGCAAACAATCCAAATTGTGGTGGCGCTGCACCAACAACCACAGAAGCAAACAAAACCTTTTGAAGAAGACACTTCCATCTTAGAGAAATGTCAACAAAAGTGGAGCAGTGTCAGGTTTTAGCGGTTGTAGAATTTCTCTTTTATCTTTGGTAACAGACCGCGAGCCACTTCTCCCGCTAGCGTTAGAGTCTCACGTTTGATTTGGCTGTATTTACCCAGAATTCTCTGCGCTATAGCTTACGTCCTGCTTGGCATTCACATATGCAGCCGAACCGCACCAGAGTTCGCTTTAATCGAACCGAGACCTGGGTTTGTAGGCGGTCCAGAGTTCGATTAGGCAATAGGCAGTCCAGTCTGATTGTCCAAACAAACTGGACTTTCTAGGCAAACGAATTGGAGTTCGATTAAAGCAGAGGGAAAGGGGCTCCTTCCACTTCCCAATCAAATTCTACTTATGTTGTCCTTCACAAAAAATCTCACTAAAATACATTAAAAATGTCAGTTTCTAAAGTGACATGTAAAACGGATATGGACACCGTCAGGAGGAAGGAGAAGGGTCTCAAATTGACCCGCTGTGCCTCTAGTTGTAGGATAAACATTGATCCTTGTTACCTTAAGACGTCCCACAAATGCAAACGGTGCAGTGTGCTTGGTAGTAATCTGTGTGAATGAAAGGAAGCGAGTGTTTACCTGTCGCAGTGGTTGCACTTGAATGGCTTCGCTCCGGTGTGTTTGCGGTAGTGTCGCGTCAGCTCGTCGCTGCGGGCAAAGCGCCACTCGCAGCCCTCCCATGAGCACTTATAGGGCTTCTCACCTGACAGCGAGGAAAGGGAGAAAAAGAGCAGAAGGTGTCACATTTTATTACAATTTCTACATCTAATTTCACACGTCTAAACTACAGCTGTTCAATAATATGCAGGTTACCACCCCTAAGTTTTTCTCCAAAAAAACACACACACACACACACACACATTGCTACCCAGCTCAGGGGCGGCCAAGCAGAGCAGTTTTACACAACAGCCATTTTAATGAGCCAACACACTCAATTAGCTGTAAATGAAGTCTTTCAGCACTGCAGCATGTTAATTCATAATCCCAAATTCACCCTGAAATGAATCTCGTTTTGTTCCCTTTATTACCACACCTCCGCCCATCCATGCACAAGAACACACACACACACACGCACGCACGCACCCACACACAGAGGAGTGAGCTGGTAGTGGAGGGAGTGTGTGTGAGGGGGGCTGAAATGTAAATGAAGTTTCATCCTCCGGTTCACCAGATGGGAGAAGAGATGGTCTATTGTTCTCAGCCTGTAGTTATCTCACCATGATAGAAAGCCTTCCAGCTGTGTGTGTGTGTGTGTGTGTGGGTGGGTGTTGGGGGGGGGGGGGGGGGGTGTATGTGTGTGTGTGTGGCATGAAGGAGCAGGCTGTCTTCAGATGGGACCTGATGATGCATCTCTGTATGATGCATTTTCTCCTGCGTGTGCAAAGTGTTGGGTCAGATGAGTTAGCAGTTAATCTCCAACTCAGAAACTAATAACACAAACAAAAAGTGAGGAGAAGAAATATAATTCAGGTTTACTCCTGTAATTTAAAAAAACAAACAATTTTGATATTAAGTATAATAATTATAAACATAATAACTAATAGCTTTCGAGAAGGTCAAAATATCGGTACACTTTCTTTTGGCTTCAACTGACTGGACAGTGATTTATCAAAAAGGACACTGAAACACATTTGGACAAAATTAAATCCTTTTAAATTGACAAAAGTCATAATAGATAAAAATCTACTGAAAATCAAGCAGGGAAATTGTTTTTGAAATGCGGCTCCACACAATTATTAAAATAATAAAAAACATAACAATAAAACAGGCCTGGGCAAAAGGGATAATGCTGCAACTGGTAAATGTCACTTTTGACTGCTGTCTCTCTAAGACTTCAGAGTAAAACTTACTTCTTTCCCAGTCGAATGCAATAGGATGTATTTACTTTAGAATTTCTATGTCATCAGTTGTGCAAAAGTGTTAATATTTTGAGGTTAATTCACCCTTTTAATAGATCAGACTCCATTTCATATGCAGTAATTTGCCCCTTGCTTGTGTTTCTGTCCTGTAAACAAACTACAGTATTGGCATACAATTACTTAAACCATGTGTATACATTTATGTTTTCACTGTATCTATGCAAATGCCCCAACAAAATTGCTTAAATCCTGCATATAATTAAATTCAAACTATTTCATTATCTGATATATTATCATTCAAAAAATCTTGTATAACACTGTTTGTCTATTAATTTAGACTTTTAACTCCTTTTTTGGGCCACGTAAACTCTCACAAAACCTAAATGAACCTAAATGAGTCAAAAAGCCTGATTTTCTAATGGGAGACAATTAGTAGCAGAGTATCGAAAATTACTTTAAATAGTCGGTTGTTAAAGCGGGAACAAAATGTCCTTCGGAGCCACGAATTGATGCAGGGTCAGAACAAAACGGTCAGCAATTAAAAATGTTGAAAATAATCGAAACTGCGAGAAAAAGGGCAAAAGGGAAAATGACCAAGCTTGTATATGTAGATAGATAGATAAATAAATAAATAGCTATCTTTACTTCCTCAGCAATATAAATGCGACAAAGTGTTTGTTTGACTTGTTGAATCGATCTGAGCAAAGAAGATGTAAAGACATATTCAAATATTGCATTTTTAAATCAAGGAGGAACATGCAGAAGGCAGACAGGTTTCCCACTTTTTCACCGATTGCTGAACTAAATGAACTAAACTAAACTAAAAGTCCAGCAGTCCTCAACTTCCTTTAAATTCAATCGCACAAAGTCACAAAACTTGACTTGCGAGAGCTGAATATTCTTGGCTCAAATGTATTTCCATACAAAGACTCTACATTATAGTCAAACAACAACAAAATGACCATTTAAATTAACTATATTTGAAATATTGACCACAAAAAAGTCACAACCTGACGTACCCTTGATGTTCCTGGCTGTGGTTACTGTAATCGGGGCCTTAATGATTCCTAATGGGCAGTAATATGGCAGCTTACAGTCAGTTAGCCAGATGTCCCACCAGCCCCTCTTCTCCTTTCACAGCACACATCAATCCTCTTAAGAAGACAAACGTGCACACATTCACAGCTGAGTGAAGCTAATGTGGTCTGAAGCATTAGGAAACATGTAGAAAAGCCAAACATTCGCAATAAAAAAGCTTTTTGCCCACAAGTGATCCAGTTGTTAAATGGAACTGTGTTAATTTTTTTTTTGTTTCCCGCATTAAAGGCAGAATGGAAATAAAAACTGTCAGCGCATGCTAAGGGACTCTGTTCCCTGCAGAACATTAGCTTGATCTGCAGTACAGGGTGGTGTGGTGTCTGATATTATCATCAGAGATTATAGATTATTCCCAGGTTTTAACCTCTGATTTTATGAGTCTTTTATCTGCTGATACCGACTTTAGCTAATTCTCATCTTCAGGGCTAAAATATTGGAAGACATGAGAACAGCATTCCAGCCTTTCTACTGAGCACTTATTTATTTACATTAAGAGCAAAAGTAACATCCCACAGTGTATAAGAGAACTGTCGCTGCTAACAGGATTATTATTTTATTGCGAATCACAGATAAAATGATTTAGTGGTGGATTTTTTTGAACAGTTTATCATGTTATGCTAGCAGTTAGCTTGATTGGGGGCAGCTAGCATTCCTAAAACTGTAGCTTGTGTTATTATATTAATGTGAACCAAAGATAAAAATGATTCAGTGGTTGATATTTTGAACAGTTCATCATGTTATGCTCAATAACATGATACAGGTAGCCCCAATCAGCTAGCAATTAGCTTGATTGGGGCATGTGGCATCCCTAAAACTGTAGCATGTTTTAGGGTTTTGTAAATCTCAATTAATTTAATTGAGATTTACAAAAAGCTGCCAACATTTCCAAACTCAATATAAACTCAGATGATAAATTAGCTTTGTTGTACTGCAATCAGCCTTCCTGTTATCATTTGAAAGTCTAGCTCTCTGCTGAACTGAACTGCAGAAATATCCTATCTTGTCTTAAAGTACAGTTTCTTTTAAAATAGATTCTTCCCTTTAAGCCTTTAAGACATCGGGGTCTTGGCCGACCAAGCTGAAAATGGTTTCAGTCGCCACCCAAATTTAGTTTCCTCTCTTAGTTACCATTACAGGAATAAATCAGGCCACTAGAAACTTTGTTGTTGCCAGGATTATCAGTTAAATGCCTAAAAAATAAAGAAACACAAAGTAATACTCTGAACAAACAACTCCTATTGTTTTGACGCAGTGGAACAAGATGTCAAAGAAACAGAGTGGGAAAAAAAACAGAAAAAAGCACCAGACCATGACCTCTTCATTTCACTGTAACAGGAAAAGGAAACTACCTGTCAACTCTGAACTGCTTTAGTAAACTGTAACGCCACTGATTCCACATTCAAACCATCAGGATAGACGACCGAAAAACGACACCTGCCCACTCTGCAGCTTTGACAGCAAGGTGATGCAACGAAGCGTAAAAGATGATGTTGAACAGGAACACCGCACTGTGAATGATTGCCCCTTTTCTTCCCTTTATTTCCCCACAGTTTGCCTGTTTCTTTGATCGGAGACGACTTTTATCCACAGACACAACACGACTGCGGTTGCTCTCGGACTAAATTATCTACGCATCAGGAGCTGCACTCTCCCGGATTTCCATATTCAAATTCTCCCCGTCGTTTCTCATGCAGTCTGTAGCCGACTTCAACAACCGGGATTTGGGTTTTTATTGCCGCCTTATTGCGCTCTTTAGGTGACAGGTGATTCCTGTGGCACCGCTTTCATTTTGGCTGGTGTGTGAATATGGATTTTGAATAAAATATTCTGTATTATTGGGTCGTAGGGAAAGGAGCATCTAATTAGTCCCAGGTACCGCGGCACCATCCCACTGCTGTCCGTATTTCATTATGATATGCCTTGAATATCTCAGGTTAAATCACTTTCACAGAGACACAAAGTCGTGAATTGATAAAGGGGAACTCAGTTTATGTATCTTATGTGTGGTTTATGCTGCAAAGATGTATTTAAAAGCGTTTGGAGTAGGCTTGGATTGGTTTCTGGTTAATTTTCCATCTTTGTGTTAATAGGTCCATTCAGATTGCTCGTAAAACTATCCCTGCTGTTTATAAGGTTCCTTTAAAGAGAAACCAGAGCTATACTCCCTGGTTAATAAAAGGCTAAGCAGCATTCCTGCTTTTCTACCTTGTATGGTCAAAAGAAGAGAAAATTCCTCAAACCTTTTGCCTTGGAAAACAACAAGAGTCACCCAAAAAAGTAAGAAAAAATGGTAATAAAAAGAAAAAGTGATTGTTGCAAGAGTTATTGTGCCTCTTGGTAAAATAAACAGCCTAAGGCAAGGTGCTACCAAAGCAGGCATCAACGCTAATTAGCTAGCCAGCATGAACTTACTGCATTCCCAACATTGTTTTGCAAAGAAAGGAGAGAAAAAAAATGTTTAATTGTAGATTTTTGTCTCATCTCAAGTTAATTTACCTTCAAATATCTACAGACCAATAAAAAAACAGCCCCATGAATCTACTTTTGTATATCATGCACTGAAACTAATATAACTGTGGACACGAAGATATTTTTTATAGCAATAAATATAGAGATCAAGAATATCTATTTACATACCTGATAAAATAGATATTCTTGATTCTTGATCACATGTAGCCAACTTATTTTTGCTTTAATGCCTTGATATTTTAAAAGCAACATAGATTACCAGTCTATGGCTAGCTTAGCAAGATCTTTAAATCCTTAAGATTAACTCAAAATACCAAAGTCACTACCACCGCCGACATTAACTGGACAAATAAAAAAAAATTATTTTGGTATGGATGATTATCTAGTCTTTTATAGAATAAAGCAAACACTCTATAAACAGACAACATGTCTCCCCTTCCCTAGAGTCCAGTGGCAGTGCCTTACATCACTGGCTCTGACGATTGGTGATTAAAGACTTTAAGTTCTTTGGTTCGTGGAAACCCATTGTGTGTCAACGCGCTGTTCTTGACTGAACTGCAAGGTCTAACAGTTTAGAGGCCTGTAGCTATTAGCTATTAGCTTTGCAGGAAGCTAGCGGTCACTTGGAGCTCAGAATCCCAGCATCCAGTTGTCATTCTCATTTGTTTCCACTTTGTTAGAATATCTCTAGTAGTTTACTATGTAGGATTTCACAGATGCACAGACAGCATCCTGTTGTAGTGCCATGCTGAAATTGATTGATCTCCTGCGAGTGACTCATTCATCTCCAGTTGTTTGTATGTCTGGAGTACCTTTCAATGAGTTGTGCAATCTGGTGTATATTAACTGATTAAATCTGAACTGGATTACTCTATGCTGAACTGAATTTAAGAGACAAATTCAATTTGTCTCTTAAATTACGTGTTTGGCTGTGAAAACACGTAAAATGAAAAAAATATCCAATGTTTCTATTAGGACCACATTGGACCTGCAAAAGTCAGAAAACCAAATTATGCAGGACTCATCAACAAAAGAGTTTTTTTTAAAACAAAGCGTGTGTTTCCGAAACCCTCACACTATTTATCTAAACAAAAGAGGAGATCCCGAAAACTTAAATATCTTTTAATTCCTCGTCCCATTATGCATCGTCCTGTCCAGGAGCTGAACACGCTGTTAGATTTCAAATCAGTAGAGTCACTATTCACTTTAAGTGCTGAAACGTTATAATGCAGTTACAAGAAACCAAAAATAAACAATGTAGCTCCTGGTCATTTCTAACTTCCTGTAAAGACACAGAAATCTGTACTGTCCTACGTTTTGTTTCGAGGGGAGAGTAATCCTTCGCTACGTCTGTGAAAAATGCTATAATCTGTGATTCTACAACAGATTACTTCAAGCCCTGTGAAGAACTGCAGCAAAATCCTCCATGTTCAGCACTTACATCTGTAAGTGTGAGTCCTCCTACTCACTCCATAAAGTCCTCTCGTCTCTAAGAACTGCTATATTCAACCTACAATACCGAACCACTTGGCAGCTTATCTTTTCTGAGAAATACTCCACCATTAACCTACATGTGTGCGTGTGATAAAGGGAATGTGAGTTGGGGGGTAGTGAGGGGCGCAGGTGCCAGACAGGCGGACGTTTCACACCCGTCTTCAGTAATTGGGCAGAGAACCTCATCTTCCTTCAATAGGAGCCCTCTCAAACACACACCGCGAAGACACGCCAACACACACACACACACACACACACTGTTAGAGGAATGAAGCAAGGCCAGCCTGGGCCTAACGCCACAGCAACCATGACGGCAGCCAATTATAGCACGGCAAGGCAGGGATGCATGATAAAGTCACCTAGCAACTGAGAGAAAGAGAGGAGAGGAGCGTGAGGAGGGGGGAGGCTGAGAGACAGAGAGACAGATTAACAGGCACGGACAATCCACCAGCCGCCAACCAATTATGGAGGAGTGTGATGCAGTTGCTTGGCAACCTAAACTAAATAAGCAATTGGAAGAGAGATGGAAGCTAAAGGCAGGTGTGGGGGGTGCAGAGGAGGGTGAAGGAGGGTTCAGGTGTTGGGGGAGGTCAGCAAGGTGTTACCCCGACTCCACATGAGGTTGGAAGGGTCCCTGCTGCAGGTGGGAGAAGGGGAAGGGGGTTAAGCGGAGTTATCACAACAGTGTTTCAACCTGTGAGCCACATGCCTGAAGATCAGGATTTACATCATGAACAGCTAAATACATTCATATGTTTTTAGGGTTAAAAAAAACAAACATTGAAGTCTGCAACGTCTAAAATCATATAAAATGTCACTTTTTATGACAATATGTACATTTTTGTGTAAATCTGATTTAAATTTCTAAAACACTTGGCTGTTTTTTAATACGAAAAAAAAATAACCATGAAATAAAAATTAAACATGAGGAATGTGTCCATCCAAATAAAGAAAATAATTGCAACTATCTCTTTAGTAACTGTGATTTACTTTTGATTTTTCATGTTAGCACACGGAAAGTCGTTCAGTCGTTATTGCTGTTCACCAAAGTTTCCATGCTTGGAAGGTCAAGACCTCTTTGCTGCTAGTGAAGATAATTATTTGAAGCTCCGGCATCTACAGCTCTGAAACACTGATTTCTGAACTCTTCCTGAATTAAAACGTTAGTATTGTCGTTTCTAAATAGGAAATTGTTCTCTTTGCATTATTTGAGGTCTGAAAGCACTGCATCTTTTTCATTATTCTGTCCATTTCTCATTTTCTGCTAATAAATACTAAATGTTTGCTTGGGATTTCAGAGACATGTTGTCAGTAGTTCATAGAATAAAAGAACTTTGTTTATTTTACTCAAACACATATGTATAAAAAGTAAAAATCAGAGAAACTGATAATTGGTCTCTTAATTTTTTTCCAGAGCTGAATTTTGAAACATAAAAGTATTGCTGTTTGACAGCATTCAGAGAACTCAGAGTCCAGTTTAGATACAAAAAAGAGGTAAAATGACAGATTCTTCCACTGAAAACACTGCACCGGTTGTTAAGCACGGCAGTGGCAGCATCATGATGTAATGCCGCTCTGCTGGCAGTGGGAATGGTACCAAACAGAAAGATGTAGTAAGAGGAGAACCACAACAAACATAAGATCAAATAATAATACAGACACTAATAATACAGAAACTTACTGGATGCTCCAGCAGAATTTCGACCTCCAGAATTAAAACATTTTATCACCACAGCCACAAATTTATTTGGATTTTAAATGGCACAAAGTAGTACATAATTGTAAAGTTGGAGGAAAATTATCCTTGCTTTTCTTTTTCTTTTTTTACAATGAACCGTTTTTACTATGGATTTATGTTTATCTATGTCTGTTACTTTGGCAGACCCTTGTCTAAAGCAGCTTGCAAAAGACAGTATAAGAACACAATTGACAGAAGAGTTAATAATAAGCGACTTCGAAGTATAGGACCACGAGTCAGGCTCCTTCAGAATAGAGCGCAGGCACAGAAAGAAGCGTGGAAGGAGACGGTGAAGGAGAGGATAGGGCAGGAGATGCTCTCTTAAGAGCTGGGTCTGCAAACGTTTCTTGAAGATGGACAGGACTGCCTCTGATCAGGAAGCGTGTGGTCATCCCACTATTGTGGAATGTGTCTTGAGCGTGGAGTGAGGTCACTCATCCAACCGGAGGGACCGAATCATGGCATAAGCCTGTGCGAGAGCATTCGAGTAGATGGATATTGTCCTGTTAAGCACTTTGATATTAGGAAGAGGCAAGCAGGTCAGAGTTTATGTGAAGATGGATGAACCTAAATACGGGTCAGTGCTGCTTGGAAAGAAAAAAAAAACTGCTAGAGGGGGTAAGGACCTGAGACAGAAGCAGAGGTTTCCTTTTCTACAACATTCAGATGTCAAAGTTCAATATCTATATCATTTTTTCCCCCAATATGCTGCCTTATGTTGGTCTATCTCATACGTGTTTCAACAAAACACACAGAAATTTATGGTTGCAACATGATGAAATGTGGAAAACTTTGAGGGACGTGACTATTCCTGCGAAGTCGGACTTAAAAAAAAAAAGGTGAGAAATCCACCTAAAAGTGTGAGCCGAGTGAGCCAGCCCAACTCCCAGTGAGAATCTTCTTGATCACAATCAAATTAAGTCGATCAAGCCTCAACTTGCAGGAGAGCATTTAAAGCCAGTCGACATCAAAGCACCACCAAATCTATAATGCACCGGCAATCCGTTCTGCTGATAAACATGATTCTTTCTGGGCTGCAGCACATTTGTGTCGGAGCGAGGTGCCAGCGCCGCGAAGCTCACATCTACAACTTCTGACAGACGGGCACTCTTTCCAACGCGGCTCCTCGCGTCTGCAATCTCGGATGCCAAGTATTTAGTTAAGTGTATCTTTTTTTTTTTTTTTTGGACTGCTCCTCGAATAACAAGGATATGATTAATAGGCTTCCACTGCTTTTAGAGATCCAACCTTATCCAAGAGAGCAGAGGGAGGGGGAGAGGGAAAAGAAAAAAAAACACCCAAAACTTGGCTTTGGCTCTGAGCATCACTAATTGGATACTTTAGAGATTTACTGAATTAATTTCTACCTCTATTAAAGTTGTATTAATGTTACAACTCGGCCGTAATGAAGATCCACGCGTAAGAAAACGTTTACGTCACTCGTGCGTCTCGGAGAAACGGCTGGATCGTAATCGACGTGATGTGCCGGCGCAGCCCGGGCGACGCTCAGTCACTGACAGGCGTGAACATAATGATGCCTCCAATGGCCTCTGGTGAGTTACAGTAAGAGCAGGAAGGCAAAGCAGGCTTTCTGCAGCTGCGCCTCCCTGTAGGCTCTGCAACGCTAATCCCTGTCTACATGTATGTTCAATGATTTATGGTCATAATAACCCAAAAAGAGGATTAAGCTAATTAAACCGCAGCTCTGTGCTTGTAATGAACACATCGAGAGGGAATACAACACCCCGCATTTATACCACACACACACACACACACACACACACTGAAAGAAAGAAAGAGCTGCAGTGTCTTCAGGGTGTCTACTTTTTATTTTCCCCAGCAAATGACTCTGCCTTTAAAAGCTAATCGTCGGTTAGCATGACTCGACAGCTGAATCATCTGATTACAGATACTGCAGGCGGCAGTCATGCTTCCAGATGACTAGTAGCTTCATTCTGGATTAATATAATAGAGCTACAGGGGCTGGGTCCCCCTCCCCCCCACCACACACACACACCAGGTCCTCCAGGTGCAACCATGGAAGTGGAAAACCAGACCTGAAGCCATGCCGTGGTTTTAGGGGTCGCATAAGCATGTAACACGCTGGATTAATGATGCCAAGGTTGCCAGTATTAATACAGCGCATGTCTGCAGGCTGTGTGCTGTGAACCTGGGGAGACTGCTAACACTGGATGATGACAACTGGAGGACATGAAATGCATTAGACGCTGTAAATTGATGGTGTAGTTAAAGCTAAAGTTGAATAATGCTAGCTTTGGGCTGTGTGTGTGTGGGCGTGTGTGTGTGTGTGTGTGTGTGTGTGGGTGTGTGTGTGTGGGCGCCTGGGACCCATGCGGCTGATCTGTGATGGGCTCAGGCTAAAGGATCAGAGTGTAAAACAGACCAGTGGGTAGCTGAGAACCAGCCTGTTACTGGTTAATAGTACAGTAAACAAACAACAAAAAAAAAGGCAGAAGTGTAAATACACTCGTTTTTAGCAAGAGTGTCATAAATGTTTGGTTTTTCAAGGATGCTTTTTTTTAAATGCCGAATGTCATGTAGCAGCTTTAACCATCCACAACCAGTTTAGTTGTGTGTTTGGGGTCATTGTCCAAAACTCACGTCAAAGACGGTTTAGAAATGGATGAAACAGAATAACGCTGAATATGTGGAGGTCTACGCCCCAAAGGCTGGTCCGTACTAGAAAACCAAGCAGCTTCACTGAGCTCCACCAACTCAGCAAAGACGTACAATTTTCAGCAAGATTTGTGCGAGGAATTTGATAGTAGCAACACAAATATCTGGTCCAACTACAACCTGCTAAGAGGATTATATCTATTATCATTCCACACCAAACAAGAACAGCTCAAATGCTTTAATAAAAGACATGAGTGTAAGTAAGCCTTTGATCAACACCATATATGGAAAACCAATTTTAAAAAGCCTCCATTCAGGACTCAGACATGCACTTTTACCAAAAATAATCCACATACTGGATGTGGAGAAGCACAATGAAATCTTCATTTTTTTTCTAGAAGTTGCTGAACTACAAAATGAAAGGACTGCCTGAAAAAAACAAACACTTTGGACCGGTGTTCTGTTTATCTGTGCTACCCGTAAAGCCGTCCTACCTTGTGGTAATGCGCACATTGATGCTACGTCGCATACTGCTTACTCAGCAGATTTCTCATAAATACGTCCTACCTGTGGAAGTTTTGTTTCATGTGTTTTATTTCATCGAAGATTACGGTAAGCCGTATTTAATTTATTTTATACCTGGCTTTCATTAAGCTGCTGTATTACTTCATGTATTTACTTTACATGACAGGCAGCTTATCAATGGCTTTAGTTTGCCATCTGCAAAGTCGTTTCTACTGTAAACAAGTCATTGGCGGTTAATCAGGACAAAATACGTTGTTTTGTGGGCTATTTTGTCCCTATATTTTAAAATATTTTAGTTTAATTACACTCTTTTTTTATTAATAAACTTTGCTAAATAGATGTTAGCGAAACTATGTGGGATTGATGCTGTAATAGCCGTGTAATATTAGTGTATATTAATCATATCCTATCATTTCAGGAACACAATGACCTGCGCAGTTTGAACACATTGTGGCTGCATTTGATAAACTCTGTCATACAACGTATTAATGCGCTAAAAAGAGTTGCGGTGATCTGTATTTGTCTGTGTTTAATTTAATTCCAATAAAAACCTGTTTCCCCTGTCTGATACTGTTTTATTCTTACAAACACCTTTGTATTTAAAACCTTTTTTTAACAGGTAGGATATTCTAGTAAAAGGATTAGTGCAAACATCTACAGCTTTTCATTTTAAATGGATAGGATATTCAGATGAAGGAATATTCTTGTGCTTTCGTCATGTATATAAATTGTTCCAATGCTAAGCTAAGCATAACTTCTAAACTTCCACTTCAGTCCCGTCACTCAAATAATGTTATCCAATATATTTAACATTAACATAACCTGCTATAGTTTTCTGTTTGTAAACATCACGGTAGCAGTTTTGGACGTGTAGCACGGACAGATAGACTTAGCTATCTATCCGTGCTACGGCAGGAAAATCTGACGAGGTAGTACTGATAGTCAGAGCACCGGTCCTGAATCTGATGGAGAACCTGTGGAGAGAGTTCAAGTTTCACACCTCAGAGACATGAGGAGTATGATAACTATAACGCCAATAAAGATTATTTCTCTGATTATTGCGAAAGACAAACACTTTGCATTATTAAAACTTAAAAAGATACAGGTTTTCTTTCAAAATCTATTTCTATTTTCACATTGCGTTATCTTCTGATAGGAAATGTTTCTGTCTCATTTCCTATCAGTAATAAACTTAGTGACTGAATGGAGATAACTTGAATCTGACACTACAAGATATATTAACATTTTTCTAGCAATTAATGACTAGGAGAGGTAATTGAGAGAAATACAACCTTTATTTCTATTCTTGTACTTTGAGTTATCCCCCGTCAGTCACCTCTCTTGTGTGTCTTTCTTGTACCAGAGCTCCTCTCCTCATCCTAGGAGCCGGTGGCTTCCTGCCCTGCACACATTAGCCCTGTCTGTGCTCTGTCTGAGGGTCACTGAGGGGGCAGCAGCAGCAGCAGGAGCTAGAGCTGCACGTCAGAGTCGCTCCAACACGGCTGATTTGGTACCGTCATTTAGTGCCAGCATATCAATCATCAGGTAATTACTGACGCGTCACCTTTTGACCCGGTAGCTGCCGTATTAAAATGGAGATAAATACTCCTGGAGGATCATGTGAGAAGAACCGTGATCTAAATCTCTGTAAGAGGCTCAAACATCTGGTGTTCCCCCCCCCCCACACCCACTCTTCCATGGATTTATCCCGAGGTTCCAACACTGGAATGGATTTAAGTGTACGTACAGTACATCTGCCGGGCCACAGAGCGGCAAGCACATTAACGAAGTGACTACTGGGTCACACGGACCTCACCACCTTGTCTGATGAAGCCATCGTCTCTGTCTGCTGTGGGCTGCTTTGAAGGTTTTCACCTCTGAGGACAATGTTTATCAAAGAGAACAAGGCCAAACGACAGATGTTTGATGTGTGCCCCATAGGAGCAACAATCACAAGTCACTTTATTAGGTTTATTAGATTGTTTACAAGTTGGACTCCCTGTTAGTTCTTCCGAGAATAGTTTCATCAAGGTGTGGTAACCATTTCCCAGAGATTTTGATCAATTTTGACTTGGCCTCTCGCCGTTGCTGCTTATTTATCAGCTGCAAGCCAATAACGTGACTCTTTCATTCCAAATATCCCAAAAGAGCTTTATTAATCCAGTGACTGTGGAGAAGTGTGAACTCATTATATTGATTAAAAAAAAAACGTTTGAGATGATTCGAGTTTTGTGATATAATGCATTGTCCAGCAGAAAGTAGCCATCAGAGGACGGGCAATCTGTGGTCATAAAGGCAGGATTCATGAACATCAGCAACACTCTGGTGTTCAAATGATGCTCAACGATTACAAAAGGTTCCCAGAGTGAGGGTTAGGGTTAGGGTTAGGGTAACCCTAACCCTAACCCTTACCCTGACCATTAACACCAGCAAGTCATATTCAACAGCTCTAAATGCTTTGCGCTGTTGACATGTGACGGACAAATTCTCCATTTGAGTAACATGCAACCAAGCAAAACAAATAGAAATTTGGAAACATTTCCCCAAATCTTTTAAGTAAAACTGGCTAAAATACGTCTCTAACGGTCAATAGGAACAAATGTAGGCATAGAAAATAAAACTCGCCTTAGGTGTTAATAAAAACTTATATGGTTTAAGCAGAATCATCATCAGCTTTTTTAGGGCATGTTACTTTTAAGAAAACATGCAGCCTTTTACCTGTGTGGGTCCTCTGATGTGCCTTCAGATGGGAGCTCTTGGTGTAAACCTTCCTGCAGCCATTAAACTGGCACCTGTGGACTCTCTTCTTGTTCTCAGGAATATCTCCTCCCAGACTTCCACCACCTCCCTGCTCGCCGTCACTCAGCGCTCCTCCTCGGCTCGGCGGGGAAGGCAACGCACGTGCCGCCACCACCTTGGTCGCCCCTAGTCCCACCTTCTTCGCCACCAGCTTAAGCGTCAACGTGCCATCCGCCGTGGCGGTGAGCGTCTGTGTGGGCTTAAAGAGGTGCCGGCCGAGCTCCGGCGATGACGGTGGCGTCAGGGACGTGACGGCGGCGCTGAGCTGCGCGGCGCTGACTCCTCCGAGGACTTGGTCCTTTGTGTCGGTTCCGGCTACCGCCTGACCCTTGTTTGGACTGGGCACCTGAAGGATTTTGGCCTGAACCTTGGGGAGGGTTACAAGCAACGGCGGCGGGCTCGGCTGGTCGGGGAGGCTGGGCAGGAGCGGGTCCATCAGATCTTCATCGCTGTCGCCGCCTTGCATGAAGGCCGGTGTTAGGAGACAGTCCAACTCCTCGTCAAAGAGCTCCGAGAGTCTCTTGGGCTCCGTCTGTAGATACCTCTCCAACTCTAGACATGTCTGCAAGGAAAAGGGACACCAAAGTCAAAACCACATTTTTCTTCACCTGTTGTCCCATTTTCATTCAACTTCCTTCAGACTCAACAGGGTTTCACACAAATCCCCATAACTGCTTAGGCATCTGAACGTTGGGTGAAAGGCCCAGAGACTTTCCAACCAAACATCCACCTAAACCTTCATCCACACGACCTTTTACATTACGATAACAGTTTCCAAACATCAAGAAAGCCTTGCCTCACACAATCTCTCCATACATCTGCATACTCACTGGTCTCCCAGTCTAATTTAACTTGGATATCGGCTGTAGGCGTTCTATTTCTCTGCAGCTGCTGACCATGTCACCTGGCACACGGCAGTCCTGCGAGAGGAGGGATTTACTCTGTGATTGATTGCCGCTGCCTGGACAAGCTCTCTGGAGCCCTGAACTGTGGAGGCCTTGCCTGTTTCTTTCTGCTCAGCCAAATCAACCAGCCGTGGAAGTTATATGGAGAGATAGAGGAAGTGAGGTGACAGGTGAAGACAAAGAATAATAAGAAAAAAAGAAAAGCAAAGAAAGAGAAGGAGATAATGAGAAAAAAATAAAGAAATATGAGAGTTTTTTTCTTTTATTTATCCATCTACAAGAACTTTTTTTTTTTCCTGCTACACATGTTGTAGCAGAATCACCACAGTTGTTGGTCTGCTGACCCTCCAGCGCCTTTCATCAAGGGCACCTGAGTCATTACCTCAAGGAATCGGAGCCAAGAAACCTTCCAGTGACTAACTCAATTTTACAACTCCAAGCCTGCGTTTGCCTCTCAAGGCTTAAAATGTTTTTTTTTGTATTTTGTGCCGTCAGTCAACGGCACTCCTGAGTTGTACAAGGAACTGTTTGTTTCAGGATTGTTTCTGCTTTGATTTTTATTGTATTTTATTGTCAACATCTACAACCAATCCCAGTGTTTGATGATTCTGGCAAAATGGCTTTCTGCCTACGGCCACAGAGCCCAGGCGGTGCCACAAGGCAAAAAAAGAAACAAACAAACAAAAAGAAAAGATAGTTATTGGGCAGTAGCAACTGTATTGGATTTTCCATTGCCAATACACTATATATGTGGCATCCACACATAATTTCCACTGAAAGAAAACAGTATGTAAATATTTATATACATTCATACCACGGTGATGTCTGATTCATAGCTTATGATTCAATCTGATTACTCCACAGTGAGATTAGAGAAATCTACATATTCTAATCAACTAATATGCGATCAATGGTGTTTTAATACTCAGATTTTCTGATAAGATGCATCATTTTTTGTGTGCTTTTTTGCAGAATGGGTTTTGTCGACATGGGTATATTTGTCTTCAAAATTTGCTAGTAACATATTTCTGTCTGTCAGGAGACACAATTATTTAGTATACCAAGTTTAAGAGATGGAGGTAAAGCTTACAGAGATGTTTCACACAGAGCTAACCTGATTCTTATGTTATGATATAATAATAATAGCTGCAATCCTAATTGGAGGCAATGGAAGCCAAAACAATGATTGCTGGAAAATGAGCTCATTTTTATAAACTCATACACAAAACACATAAGGAATGAGTATGTAAGTTGTCCATACCTTCCAGTATTTTTACTTGCATCACATTCAGTGTACCTCAATAACATCACTCCATCGACAATATTATATTATATTATGCTTTCTACAGATAAAAACGTGCTACATTTAACTGAAAACTACCAGGAATAAAGTCTGCTGTAAGCTAGATGACGGCAATAATCCCCAGAATCCATGCAACGCCATAAACCACTAATAAGGCTTTCAGCAAATCCCACCTGAAATGTTTCTAAAAGGTCGATGTTCTTTTCGATTCAATTGTTTTCATCCCTATCCTGAAACATGTTCTTCTCCTCGGTTCATGTTAATAAATCCTAAAACAGGCGAAATATCTTAAACTTTCTACCGCTAACGTTCCTCCAACAAAAAGCATGATGGATTATGTGCAGCTGAAGGAACAGACAGACGTGCAAACCCACAAGTCAGAGTCTGCTGTACTTTTGTCTTTGTACAGCACACTCTTAGTGACATTTGTATCTTCTTGGTGATATTTCTAAATATAGCTGGACGTTCCTGCAGGTTGGCAGCTAACATTCAGCCATCCAGTTCATAAAATTAGCCTGGTGCCAAACTTTGCTCAAATGCTGTACTGTTATTTTTCACACTGTAATTTTTCTTTTTTTTATTGAACACATTGAAGGGAAATTCTGCTCACACAGCTGCAGAGTTATTTTCTGAAAGACTTCCGAGTCCCTTGTATTAAGTGGCATCACTGGTTAACTCTTGTTTTCTTACTCCTGCAGAACAATTACTTCCATCCATCCATCCATTTTCCGTTCACCCTTGTCCCTAATGGGGTTGGGAGGGTTGCTGGTGCCCATCTCCAGCTACGTTCCAGGCGATACACCCTGGACAGGTCGCCAGTCTGTCGCAGGGCAACACAGAGACATACAGGACAAACAACCATGCACACACACACTCACACCTAGGGAGAATTTAGAGACCAATTAACCTAACAGTCATGTTTTTGGACGATGGGAGGAAGCCGGAGTACCCGGAGAGAACCCACGCATGCACAGGGAGAACATGCAAACTCCATGCAGAAAGACCCCGGCCGGGAATCGAACCCAGGACCTTCTTGCTGCAAGGCAACAGTGCTACCAACTGCGCCACTGTGCAGCCCAGAACAATTACTTTCATTTTGTTATTAGCTCATATTAGTCTAACGTTTCTCAGTTGTTTCTCTATTTGCTTAGGTCAAACAGTCCACATCGCAGTCAACTCAGTACTTTCCTAAAGCCTCGAGTCTCTGCTTGTGTCACCACTTCCTTCTTTGTGCCCTCTTGGAAAGTGAACCTCGTCTTTGGCCGAAGGCCACTGGCAGCCGAGGGTTTTTTTACACTGATGCCCTGGCTCTTTCTGCACGGGTCGCTCAAACAGCTGCCACACCAACATTTTTCCTGCATTTTCTCTTCTTCGGCTGCAGCCGCATGGCTCCGACTATTCAGTTTTGCAGCTTTGCTTTGCTGGGCTTTATTGATGAGACAAACCAACATATTTCATGTTCACGTCTGTCGACTGGCGATAAGCTGAATTTCTTTTTTTCCCTCCCCTTTCTCCGCATTTCTTAAGGATGCTCATTTGCATATGAATGTAAATCAAAAGATATTCCTTAGCAGTGGTCACTGGCTCACGAGGATATGTGAACGATGATAAGCGTGCATGTAACAATGTCTTTTGGAAAATGAATACTAAGGGGCGCAAAGAGAGCCTGCTTGGCCTTTTTGTCCAGATAGTTGCTTTGCTTTGTGAGCATTTGTGTTTCTTTCATTAATCTCTGGCTGTTGTATAATATCTAGTCAAGTATGCAATATGACGCTATTGTGCTTGTCTTCATACGAGATTGTTTGCTAAGAAAAAGACTCGGAGTCCAACAGGAGATGATTAATTAGCTGTCAGATTATCTGGTTAAACAAGTTAAACAAGACAAGGTGGGAGTCAAAGCAGCACCTTTATGTGTTGGTGGGGATTTACAGTAAACGACAAAGCCAAATGAGATTGTTGGAGATTTAAGCAGCAATCTGAAAGTGGTCAGACTGTAATTTCCTTGTATTTAGTTATTTTACATGTTAGTGAAAAACAGTCCCATTTATTTGTTTACTTACTAATTTTCAATAGCCATTGTCTCCAGTTATGCTCTATTGGTATACGGCTTCCCCAAAGCAAATTGCATCATTTCTTTACTCCTCAATAAAGTAAAAAAAATAAAAAAATAAAAATAAATCATGCATTCTTCTTAGTGTTTACCTAAATATAAATGTATGAAAAATGTGCAAAATCCTGTCTTAAATTTGGAGGTCCTCGCTGAATCTTGTGCACTGCGTCTTTTCAATAACAAACTTAACATCTGGCTTCATTGTTTAGTTGCTAAAAACATAAACTTTACAATGCCACATGAACTGCAGTATTTACCAGGGCTTCATGGTATCAAGAAAATGTGCAATTTTGACGTCACTGTGGAATACTGCGATTAAGACATGGGTTGCCATTGACCCAAACTGATGCTTTCTTCTAGTAGCTTTTCAGAATCATAAAAAGAGAAACAGAAAATCCCAAACCCTACTTTTCTTCATGTATGAACCTGAATATGTGGGCATCAAGGGCAGGAAAACACCAACAAACTGGCCAAATACAGTA
This sequence comes from Xiphophorus couchianus, assembly GCF_001444195.1. Taxonomy (NCBI): domain Eukaryota; kingdom Metazoa; phylum Chordata; class Actinopteri; order Cyprinodontiformes; family Poeciliidae; genus Xiphophorus; species Xiphophorus couchianus. The sequence continues at coordinate 8,417,119 of NC_040234.1, read as the reverse complement.
TATATATTTTTATATTGTATGCAGAGCATGAGTGCATGGAGCTTGTAACATTGCACTCATTGTGGGATTGTGATTTTGCACACATTGGTATCAAGATGATCATGAGTTGGTATATTGTGCAGTCGACGTGGTACCCAAATTAACCTAAAAAACAAACAAAAAAAAACATTTCCATGATTTCGGTGACTGCTTCTTACTGATCATATGCAAAACATTTCTAGACAACTGAGGTTCTTCTTTTTTGTTAGAGTGTGGGAAAGTATCACAAATTACTGCAGATCTCCTTTATAAGTCCTGAACCCATTTGAGTTCTGTACATTTTTAATTACCCTCTGAGTGACTTCTCAAAGAATATTGTACCATCGTTTTAACTCCGAATTGAAAACAAGAATAGAAACACCTTTGTGTGTCCGGACAGGGGCCTGAACGATGCTTGGGAGTTTGGGGGGAGGGTGAGCTGAGGCAGAGGATAGAAAGAGCCTGAGGGGGCGTGAAGAGAGAGAGAGAGAGAGATCAAATCAAACCCATAGACGGCGGTGAACGGATCGACTCTGACATCACGCGTATGACCTTCTCCTTCGTCTGTTTCTCCTACACACTGTGAATATCAGGTAACAATGACATGCAGAGCTTGTGTGTGTGTGTGTGTCTGTGTGTGTGTTTTAGAGGTTTTGTTGAGATTACATCCGTTAAAATGGTTCTGTGAGGGTTAAGATGAAGATTAAGGTAAGAGTTTACATTTTTTTGAGAAGTAGGCATTCAAATATTATATATCCCCATATGGATGAGGTTACACCGATATGTGTGTGTGTGTGCGTGTGTGTAGCTGCTGGCCAACAGCTTAGACTGATAGCATGTGTACGGCTCACCTCCTGTTCTGTCCCATAACATATGGAGAAAGGTCAAATCAAAAAACACACACACACACACACACACACACACACGCCTTCAGTCACATATGGGCAGAAAGTGGATTTCAACACTTTGGATGAAAACACTGAAAACTGACTATAAAAACTGAACAAAACTCCTTTAGAACAAAACCATAAACCTTCCAGACTGCCTCAGTGGCAAAGGCCGCTCAAACTGGAAGCCAAATTTACAAAAAGGAAACACTGTGTACACACGATTTCAGCAGGTTTTGCTGCGACTCGCTCTGTTCATCTGGTTTTTGTTCGACGTAGTGAAACAAATACTGGACTGGAAGGTCGAAGCTCCGGTATCGCCGATGTGCATGTGCATGTGACATGTTCTCAAAAGCAGAAGGTGCAAAGGTGTTATAAGCCACACAATGTAAAAATACTCAAATTGATAGTCAAGTGTATATTTGAGCAGCTTGACTTTAATGAATATCAATTTATTACAGGCTTAACTACCACATTGTATTGTATTTTACAATATAAGAAATATATATCTTATACAACTCATGCATATAGTTGAAAATTATATCCCACAACCTTGAACCTATTTTCAACTTGCGACTATGTTGCTACTTTTCCATATTTCAACATTTCTTAGACACTAATTAAAAAATAGATATAATATTCAGTAAAACATGGCTTTAAAAATACAAAGCAACATACCTTTAAATGCTGCTTTTAAAGCAACATTTAAAAGCTTTAAAAGCAAGCTATATAATGAAACAATATATTTCATCATAGATCGATTCCATAGCTGTATTTTTCCAATGCTTGAAAAGATTCTGTGTTCTTCCTATACAGAGTTTGTGTGGGTTCTCTCTGGGTACTCCGGCTTCCTCCCACAATCCAACAACATTAATCGGTCGCTCTAACTTGGTGCGAGTGTGTGTGATGCGTGAATGTCCTGTGTGTCTCTGTGTTGCCCAGTGATGCACTGGTCCACTGTGTACCCCACCTCTTGCCTAATGACTGCTGGAGATAAACACCAAGCCCCCATGCGACCCTGCAAAGGACAAGTGGGTATAGACAATTTGCAGGTAATGGTCTACATTGTTCTGGGTTAGTGTTGAAGTCAGCTGCATGCATTTCCAAGTCATGCATTCTGCGGTACATTTAGATATAAATCAAAGTAAATTGATGCGTTCAGAAACAGGACGCATCATATTTAACCCGATAAAGAGCAGCGGTATTTGAAAATAGAGGTATTCTATCATCTCTTGCTGCATCTCTTTCCGTTCTCTACATGTGCGTGTTTGATTTAATATTTATCTAAAATAGCTGCCAGTGACGTGGACGCTCAGTGTGTGTGTGTGTGTGTGTGTGTGTCTTTGGCCTGCTGAGGTCTATTAATAATGAATGCAGAGAGCACAGGGTTCTGGATGGAAGCGCTAAGAGCTTTTGACAGACAAAGGATGATCGAGGACAGAGCTCCACAAACAGACTGAAGTGGGTCCAGCAGGAAGACAGGGGCTGGGGGGGGACCGTCTGTGTTTACATGCAGTCTGTTATGTGACTATTACCAACATTGCCATTAGGACAATGATGAAATTAAGCCATTTACATGATTCTGCAAAGTGACGCTTCCCGTTAAGTGTCGACTTCACATGTGGTTATTGCTACATAAATGCTGCTTGAGCAACACAACATTAAACAGCTTGAAAATGGATTCAGCCAGTCTGTAAAAACACCCCAGTTATTAACATGAGCAGTATCATATTAAACTCAATTAGCAGTGTTTGTTTATTTATTTATTTTTTACAAAGTCTTTGTTTGGGGAAGGATTCATTTGTTTGCAAGAACAAATTTTATGAGGAGTTGCTTTTTAAACACATAAAACCAAATGTTTGAGTTAAACACAGACCTGGTGCATGTTGGGGGTCTTTGGTCGCACAGAACCAGTATGAACTGTATGTCCTCACACCTGCCCAGTTTAGTACCCAGTCTCTTGTCGAGAATAAATAATTCTGTGTTTTCCTTCTGTCTCTTTTAGCTAGTTGCTAAGCTAAAGGAAATGGCATGTTAGGAAATGCAATCGAGAGCTCAGGTTAAAGGAAATGACACAACAGGGAACGCAGGAAGTTACAAAGGAAGTTACCAAGTGTTGCTTGTTGCCATTTTGTCCTGCTAGCACCTAAAGGCAGCATGAGAAATGGACCGGTTGTATTTTGGTATTAATAAATGGAATTCATGAATTCAACTCACTGACTTTTCTTCAATGTCGTACGTCAACGACTCAGCGCGGAGAATGGATTAATTCTCCGCACTCTCTAGAAATATCGCCCAATGTTTAGATTTAGAAACATCACAGTTTTCAGCAAAACACTGTTGAGGAAAATATTTGACATACTCTTATTCATAACTGTGTATTGTCTTAATCATCCTCACAATAATTTGCTGGGAAAGAAACAAAGAACAACACAATATTGAATCATTCATAATCCACTAACTGCCTGACTGTGACAGGTCTGTTTTATTCAAGTGCAAGAAAGTTTAAAAGTTCTGAAAAGTGAAAGCGCTAAGAAAAGATTCTTCTCAACAAGTGGCGAATGGTACGCAACAGAAACCGGCAGTCCTTCATTTATGGATATGCTATGTTGAAAAAAAAAAATAATATGGATATACAGCATATTTTAAGACATACTCAAAGAGTTAAAATTCCCACTTTCTTGAAATACAGAGCATTAGTGTTGACTATTGGACTATTGCACCGCTGAGTAATGTTGCATTGCAGTTCATCTAAAGTTAGCATAAAGATGAATCTAAGCATAACCAGGCGTGAAAAGAAAACTCCTGTTCATGTCACGAGACGCAATGTAAGGTTCACAAGAAACAGACAAGATTTTAGAAATTTGTTTTTTTTTAATGAAAACCTTTTTATTTTCTGTGTAAGCACAGACTAAGGTTTCACAAACTGTGATTTAAAGAATTTGCAGAACATTCAAGTGCTGATTAAAGTGGCGCTTCACTTTAGCGTCAGTCCAAAGCTTCAGAGCAGACGCTAACTTTAGCACGAATACCGGCAATTGTGACAGTCACAGTGTCTACAACGTTTTTATTTCATTTTTAAATTTCTGTTACCATTTCTTTTGCCTTCAGAGGACAGAATGTTTTGTCAAACAACATAAAAGTGGAAGCGGCTTCCTCTGTGTTTGTGTAGCAGTGCTCTCAAGCTAGCCAACTTGTCAACATAGCTGATAAGACACTTCCTTTCCAACTTCAAAATAAGAGTTTCAAACATAGATACAACAGAGTTTCGAGCAATAAATAATTCAAATTCTTATCCAGAGCTCATCACAATGGCTTACATCAAAATCAAAGCAATTGGATAGTGCTATGGGAGACATAAGTGAGATTAGGAAATTTGTGATTTTTTAATTTTTGGCAGAAATCAAAGCCTTTCCTGGCTGCTGTGAGTACTAAAACTCACTGTATATGGCGCCCTGGTCTACCGCCATGCTGTGTGTTGTGCTTTTAACGTTGCGAGAACTCGTCATTATTAGAAAAATCTCTGGCAAAATAATCTAAGAGATTAAATTCATCAAATGACTCCATAGGGAAACCTAAGTAAGACTAAGGTATCAAAGAAACCCACAATAACCTCCAAAGATTAAATGTGCATCTAAATATACAAAACCGGTAACTTTTTTCAATTCATTAGTTTGTTAATGATCAGCATAATAAAAGCTAAAATAAAATAAAAAAATCATTTTAACCAAATCTTAGAACCGAACGGCATCATAAGATCAGGGGAGCCAACAACTTTTCCTTAAACCTCTTCTGGACGTTTCTAATAGCGTACACAAACTCTTACTAGTGAAGAAAGCCTCCTTCTACGCTTCTCATCTCATTCACTCCAGTCCTTTATTTTGCTTCTCTCTTTTTATCTTTCTGTATTAGAATTTGTTTATGCAGCCCTCTTTACTCCCCTCATGCAGCTTTTAGCTTCAAATTATGTTTTTATCTTTGCCTTTTTTGTTCAAATAGGTCATAATTAAAGTGCTTTGGCTTCCATAATCTGCTCTTTGAAGCTGTACCTCTTGATGGATCTTGCTCTCTCCATACAGAGGGGGCTCTGATGGCTAATTAGCCACTCAAAAGAAAAAGCAAAAACGAGTCTCTTTATTCAGTTAATTCGCTGATGCGGTTGTGTACACAGAGGGTGCGTATGTTTGTAAGAGTGAGAAGAGCATAATGACTTTTAACTGATGTGTGTGAATATGAGATGCCTCGTGTTCGAGAGCGTGTAAAAAAAAAGAAAAAATCAAACAGAAGCCATTGGCAGCAGCGAGCAGCTGGCTTCGGCGAATGCGAGTCTGGAGCTTCTTACAGAAGCTGCTTGTGAAGACGCTGGCGCTCAGTGCGATAATGACAACTTAAACCTAAAGCGTCGACATACTTCTGGCACTTATCAGGCTTCCTGACAACAAAATATTTTGTTCTTGACGACTATAGAGTTAAAAGGTGGAAAATATAAATATTTTGTCCTTTAACTTTCCCTTTTTGTTGCCAATTAGTGGTCAAATTGCGCCTTTGCCAATTCATATTTCCGTTTTGCACGTCTAATTGAGTTCTATCCCTCGCTACTTCCATCTACTACTTATTCATATGCCATTTTCTTAATCGAGGGTGCATTATAAGTGGTCATAGAAATGCTTAAATCTCTTAACTCAAGTGGATATTATTATCAGAACATTTCGTATTTTACTCTGTTCTCATTTATTTTTGTTCTCTGACTAAACTCGCTAACTCCTATAAGTCAACCGATCAAGTAAGGATAAAAAGCAATACAGCGGATAGATGCTGACCAAAGTATAGATTATAGGATACTAGTTGAATCATTGGTTGTTATGTTGGGTGTGAACCAGTTGCCTGTTGTGACATTTTGTTGGTTCATTTCATATTCAAAAACATTGGGAACAAAATTAACAAAAGCGAATTCCACAAAATGGTATTCAGAATCAAAACGAACAACATCCGCTATAACTTCTACTTTAGTTGAAATAATATTTGTTATGACACTTCCTGAGTGTTAAAGTTTCATGTTTTAGGAAAGATAAACCAATTCACAGACATGTGCTTATACAATAATGAAACTGATTTAATAAAGTTTTCAAATTAAATCTTAAAATGTTTCATCTTAAAATCTGTTCAGTTAAGCTGAAACTTGTATTTGTGAATAAGCTAGATTTATGACAACCGTATATAAACTTAAAGTATCGACCAGCTTTTTAACACTAGTGACAGAAACCTAATGGCAACACAAGCTTCTTTGCTTCTTCAGTGAGTGAGAAGGAGAACAGGCACAAGGGGAGAGACCAAGGAGAACGCAAAGCTTCATGCAAAGCGAGTGACTGGACAGTCAAAACAATTAGAGTGAGCTAAAGAAAAGGCAGCAGTATAAAGTAGTTTTATTTTGATGACACAAAGTGGATGGCAAATTTAAAAAATAATGTATTATATAAACTTTTCTGCCATTATTTTTGGATTTATTTGTTTTTAAATTTACAACCATGAAATGTTTCAATTCATCAGTAATAAGGAAGAGCTGTCTGTGAGCAGTCAAATAACTTCTTTATTGTTAATCTTTTTTAAAAGGACTTTCTGCAGTCATTTAGATATATATGTGTTGCGTGGTAGATTTTTTTCATATTCATTTTTCCTGGGATTATAATACAAGTCCTTTTTATCCTTACTCTAATTCATTTGCACAGTGCATTACCATTCTGTTGCTTCACCCAAACCGATTGTATTGCAATCAAATCTTATTCTATTGAATGATAGCGGTGACCATGAGGGAAATGGATATAAAAATAAAATGAATCACATGAAATATTCAGTTGCTTCTAATTTACCTGTAAAATATTGGATTGCTGCCGGTGTTTTGAGATTTGCATCATTTTCCAATCCTAATCCATCTCACTTTTGTCCTCATCCTACCATGCGATGGATTTCAGACTGGTGTTACAATAACTGTTAACAGAATAGTTAATTATTACAATGGACAGATTTCCAACACTAAACAATCTTAATACAAATTCAGCCATTTTTAAAAATGGGTTTCTATGATGTGCTCATCATTTTTTACCTCTTCAAGTTTCCACTAACAGGCATTCAGGACCTGGCTAGCTTGATTCAAGTCAGGCATATGGACAGTTCTGGGTTCTAAGAGTGGTACCGGGAGATAGGCTCAGGGTTATCACTGATGCTGAGGTCCACCACAAAGGTTTTCTATTGGGTCTTACATCTGTGAAGCACACCGTTGCCCACCTGCCTCTGTTTCACACACGTCTCATTGTGTCCCACATCATGGAAATGAGACACAGACCCAAAGGGAGTAGGGCGGGAAAATGCCTTTTGCCGTGTTGTGGAAATAAAACGGCATGGATGATAAGCCTGAACCTCTGCAGGCTCATGGACGGCTGCCATTCTGGACGGCTCCAGCCTCATGCCTGCACTGTAGCCGTCCCAAGGCTTTCCAGGCTGGATTATTCCTACTGGACAGCGACCATCTCAAGCTGCCTCTGCTAACTGGCTGGTCTCTGCTTCCAAAACCAGTGAAAGATAAAACTGAAGCCCTGCAGTTTACAATTTCACCTTCTTCATCACTGCTTAAGTGCTTCAACTTGTTAGCTATTCTTTAACGTTCAGCAACATGTTAATATGTTTAATATGAGGCATCAGTTTCATTCTTATCACTAGGACCGTGTGAAATAATAATAATAATAATAAAAGACTGGCAGTTGTACAATATCCCAATCAGTTCTGGCCACCAAATTGAAGAACACTCTTGATTATGTCACAATTTTTAGGACATATTGTAGCTGGGAATGACTGTTTAAACAGTGATGATTTTTAATGATTTCAACTAAACCCAGCAATAAATAAAGATGGCTAAGTGCCTACTGACTTCTTTTGCAAAAAAAAACTAAAGCAGAGCACTCTACGTTAGTCCCCAAGTCGGATTTCACCAAATATATATATCGTGTTTTATAAGAAACTTTATGAAAGTTGAGTCAGACCTCTCATTATCTGCTTAAACAGTTGATGAAACAGAAAAACCCAAAGCTAAGAAATTTGAGCTCATAACTTATAACATTAAAAGTAATTAAAGCTTTTTTAACAGTTCAGTCTTGATAAAACGTCACAAAATTTCACAAGCTTACACGTCTTTGAAATTAGTAAAATGATTCACATAACAAGAGTTCTGAACATAAACATTGTTTGGTCTTGATTGATTTGTAGTAAAGTGGACATATGGAAGCAATGACTTCAGAATAAGTTTTATAAATATCACATGATGCTGTTTGGTCGATCTGTCTGGACTGATGAAGATTCACTCACTTTCGCACTGCAAATGCTTGAAGTGGCTCCAACGGAAGGTCAGCTTGATCTATTTTTTGACTAATTCCCCTAGGTACTGTCATTTTTAACATTTTGCCGTGATATTAGTGCAAAATGTAACGTACTTCAGTGGCAGTAGCACAAGGTGCATTTCACACCCTTCACTTCACTACAAAAAATATTGCGACATGAGTGACGTGCACATACAGTAAGTTAAAGACAATATTTGAGGTTTCACAAAATGCGCTCAAAATCTCAATGCTTAGACCCACAAAGTGCTCATTTTGACAACACATTTGAATTTTTCTTTAGCTAAAACGTAGTGACCTTTGGTCATCATAAGCCACTCTCAGACCAAAGTTCAGAGAAAACTACACAAACCCGTCTACTCGCTACGCATCATGGATCTGCTGAGATCACTGATGGACCTGGTGTGCTTTCAAATCATGCACCCAGGATTAAAGAACAAACAGTGTGTGGCCTACATTTCCCAGCATTCAACTTGGGAAGACAGAAAGACAGCTGGACTGTTTCAATGCATTCAGTGTTTTAAACACAAGCACAATTCAGCCATCGTCAGCATGTTTTTACCCACATAAGGTTATTATCTACTGGCTTCAAATTACTATAACACAGTAAGATATTTAGCGAAATGGATTTAAAGGTCGATGTGGATTTGGAAAACAAATAAAAAGCCATATTTGTTGTTTCAAACAACATCAGACTCCCTGTTTCCAAATGACTAAAATACATTCCCTTAAGTATTTTCTTCTCATTTACACTAATTGGTCAAAATTGCAAACATTTCTGTGACAGTGCAAGATAGGAGAATCTCAATGTAGCTTTTGTCAGGGGAAAAAAAAGGTCATTCTTTTGTCAACAAAAAGGTTACAATCACTCAAGCTAAAAAAATACTAAAAAATAGTCCTAACATCATGTAATATAACTTCATTAACCTAAGAGAGATAAATAAATGGCATCATAATACCAAGTCGAGTCAACAGGTTCCTGTAACAGACAGAAACAGCGTATATATCATTTTGTTATAAGTGACAGCAACACAGAAGAAGACAAAGTACAGTGATGTGACAGTGACAGAGGTGACTGTTGTTTTGAACACCCGTGTGTCTCTGCGTGTGTGTGTGTGTGTGTGTGTGTGTGTGTGCGCGCTCCCAGTGCGTTCAGCTCTCCTCTCACTCTGCGCTGATTGAAAACACAGCATGATAAAACGGAGAGTCCTGGGAGGCCTGATTTGAAAAGCAGGAGGAGGCTTCAATAAAAAAAGAGGTTAATGGAGACGAGACCTGACGGAAGAATGTAGCGACACGAAAACATCCGCTCAGACTTTTATCTGGGAGATTAGTCTGGACCGGCTGGACGCGCCCCGATGTGAGGGCGGCAGCGAACGCACACGGGCTTTATGTCTGTCGCCTGCCGGACTCGGTCATACACGACTTTGTGAATGTTGAAAATAACATGAAGGAAAGTCTTTGGGAGACATTTGAACATAATTCCTGGTCGATAGCACTAAAGGAAGCTTGATGTCGTTTTCTGGCTGCAAATGTGAAATAAAAGTTTTGCAGCTTTAGCTGAAACTAAAAGCATCCAAGTGCATTTTTTGTTTTTAACTGAATCGATCCTGAAAAAAAAAAATGCTAATGGTACCTCATTTGCATCTACTATGGCAACTAGTAATTTATTAAATCCCAAAATTCAAATAAACCTCATTAGCATGAACAGCATACATACAGTATATTAGATGTTTGAAACTGTGTTTATCCTTCATTAAGAAAAAGGAAATCAGAAATTAATCTGAAATATCAAATTTAAATCACTTTAAACTGCTGTGACTAATTTTGATTTAACGACATTTCTATTTTGACAACTTTGAGAACATAAAACAATTTTCTTCTCAACTATTTCTTCCAAAAATCTATCTGCGACCTAAAATGTTATTTACTAAAACGTACTTATGCTTATATTATTTAGATTAATTTACACAACTGTGCTTTTTGCTTGCCAGTGTTGTTTTCAACTTAATCATTTCACCTTGAAAATTATTAAGTTAAATTATATAATATTGCTCTTATAGTGCACCAATTTCTCACTGACTTCTTAGTATGAGCAAAGACTTTACATTTAAATGTTTCAGATGCACATTTAGACTGAGCATCTACGATGACATCATTCCTCTCTGAGAGGAAGATTGTTTTGCTATTCCACAAATTTAGCATTTAAGTGTCTTTTTAAATTTTCTCAAAGCACAGTCCATTTCTCTGCATCCAACTTGCTGAATTAAAGACCTGCTGAAACTGGACCTGTTTCTCACATGCCACCTACAGGAGTGACACGAAGCAGCAAGTGAATCAACACTTCATCTAAAATTAGGACTTCTAATTGGAAAGACACCAGAGAGCCAATTAAAAGTGGCGACCTCCACATGAAAAAGAAGGAAAGAACGATTAGCCAATGAGAGAGACTGCAGAGGAGTGACTGAAGACAGACCGATTTGGGCTTTTATTGCTCACACACACAGCTTCACCTTTGACCTCTAGCCTCAGCCAATTAAATTTTAATCAACAGTCTCTGATGGAGGAGAGCACTCAGACCCTCCTGCTGTGTAACTGCTTTTGCTCCCTGCCTTTCTTTCTGTCGTCTCTCTATTCTCTCCATCTTTTCCTGCCTTTGAGCCTTCTCACCTCCATAAACCTTCACACACACACGCCCACGCTCACCCACACACACACACACATCACTCTTTCCTTCCTCATTCAAAAATTAAAGGTCACCAATACTTCTCCCCCCCCTCCTGGTCTTTCACCTCGCCCGACTCTTTCCTGTCCTCTTATCCCTCGGCCCAGAGACATCTGCTCAAGTTACCAAATAAGAAAACACTCTTCCCAAGTTAAATCACGACATTTGGACCAACATCACATATCTGAAATCAGTCCATGGCTCGACAAACAAATCACTCTAACTCGATGTCACCGAACGCTGAACGCTCCGGAGAGCCAAACCACATTTTTTCAGACGGTGACACTGAAACAAATTCAACAATAAACGGGCTGCTACAAACCATGCATCAAATCTAAAGTTTTGTCACTATTGCCTCCATGTGAAATTGTCACTTGTGTTCACAGACAAGATGGAACATATTTACAGGTATTCAGTAAAAAAAAAAGAAAAGAAAGACAACTATAACTGGAGACTTTATGGTAAATGTTAAAGTCTAGTAACAAAAGCTGTTAGTGCTGCTGCCTCCCAGCAAGGATGGATGGATGGATCTATTATTTTCCAGTATATAATGGTTATAGAATAGCATAGCTACACACTAAAGCCTAATTCATACTTCTCAGTCCACTCTGCTGTCCACCTAAGTCTCTTCAACTCAACATGCCCACTTAGGACTGCTAATGTGTGTCTGTGCAAAACTAAGACATTTGAAATCGCATTTGATTTTTGCGCCAACAGGAACAATAATCCTCCAAGTCAAATGGGGGCGCCAAACATACAGCAGATGAAGAAAATGCAAAGGTTACATCACGAAAACAAGACAAAAAAAACCCCTGCAATAATAACAAAAAAAGCATGTTTTAAAGAAATACAGAGGAGATTTCTACTGTTTTCCTCAAATCAGTTTCTTTACAGACAGTAAAGGAAGCAGTACAGGCCCGTTCCACACTGAATATTACTGGAAAGTTCACTTATTCCACTAACTCAATTCATTAAGTAAAACACCATCATGCAGTTTAATCACACCGATGTTTTTTTTAACCCTTCATTTCTGCTGTGACGACTGTCAGCTTACAGCTAATTAAAAACAAAGCTTACATAAGACCAATAAAAAAACATATTTATTATGCAGTGGTTATTTTTAAACGGTGCTTCAAATTTGCCAAAGGAGCCTCATCAGATTGAATATTCTAAATTATTGAACATAACTGTCTATCTGAGGAGTGCAACTGTTTAAGCCAAAAATAGTACTAAAGGAGCGCTTGCTAGCTGGTGGCTAGTGTCCACAGAGAGGCATGTCAACACCTCAGTCAATCAATCAATCAATCAATCAATCAATGGCTCATTACCAAGACTTTTGCCAAACTCAAATTAACATTATATCCTGTTTTATTCATTCATAAAGTCAATATTAACAAGTGTTTGACTATTTTCTTTGCTCTACTAATGTGTTTTTACATGTATATTGAAGTATTTACACTCAGTAATATTCAAAAGTAATTAATAGCAGTTCAAAACAGTAGCAACATGGTCTGTGCTTTTACGATTTAATGTTGATGTGTTAAGTTAGGTGAAATTTGTCAGGTTAATTCAGAGTTATTCAGAGGATGCAGGAAACCTCTATACAAAAACACTTGTAAATAAGATTTTTGTGTGCCTTTTACTCTTTGAATGATTCATGGGTCAGACTACGGCGAATGTTAACTAACTCCTCTGGAAAAGACAGCGGGTAGTGAATTTTAAAACGAGTTGAGGAGCAGCCAGAGCAAAACGAAAACCCGGACGATCTTCAGAAAACTTTTTATAGCACCGTAAATCAGAGAGCGAGCTGACAGAGGGCCAGGGCAAAGAGAGGAGCCTCGCTGCAGAGCCATCTGCTTCTTCAGCACCAAGGACAGCGCCGCAGATTTATCTATAGGCTGCACAGTCTGGGCCGGCTGCTGGTACTTCAGGGTCACTGGCAGGAGCTGGATTATAACATGCACAAACACCAGTCAGATGGAGGTCAGGCAGACCAAACAAACCCCTCCACCCTGGAAATGTCTCTGCTGAGAGGTGACAGAAAAGAGGAGGAGGGGAGGCAGTTTATTGGCATTTAGTTTCTTCCATAAAAGTTCGTACATTTTTAACTTTCTAACATTTTGTTACTGTGTTGTATTTTGTACCTGACTAAAGTAGCACATGATTATGAGGTGAAGAACTTACATGAAAATAATGCATTTTGAGCAAAGCTTAAAAAAAACTTACAGATCTAAAATTATACATTAATACTTTATAAAAAAAACAAACACATTTTGCTTCAATACAAAATTACAGCAAAGGGCGGACATTTATGGCCATTTAAGTTAAAAAAAACTTAAATGTTGGCTTGTTGACAATCTCTGTTGGCTTGAATGGTGAGGAGAAGTAAAAGTACATTTCAAAAAGCTACCACAGATGGGCTTACAGTAGGTCTGGACTTTGACTGGGCCATCCAAATACGCCATGTCTGATCAAGTCTCACCAGCTTCTATGTTGGTGCTCAACGAAATCAGTCACAGAGCATGATGCTGCCACTACCATATTTCACCCAGGAGGGGTTTTCAGGGTGATGTGCCGTGCCAAATGTTTCCACACATTTTGCATGAATGCGCCAACATTGAACTCCAGTCAAAAATACTGAAGTGTGCGGTTCTACTGTGATAAAATTTACTTCCAGATGTTTTTGTGTATGTTATTGGGGGGGGGGGAGAAGTGAAAACAAAAGGTGGTGAGAACTGAGATGTGATTGAACACAGAAACAAACACACAGAGGACGAGAAGCAGGAATGTATGCTGTGTAAATAATGAGCTCTTTGGAGTGATTTAGTTGGCTCTTCGGGCAGAAACAGAGCTCAGAGGCTGAATAATGTCCTCAGGAAAAAACCAGGACACACTGGATACGGGAAAAAGTAAAGCAAACCCTTTCTCTCTGCGAAGCAAATAACGTCTCTGACGTTACAGAGCTTACACGGCGTGTCGATTTAAATTGTTCTGCTTTGCAACAGGCACTAAACAAGAAAATCCATCTTTCTCTCCCTCTGTCAACCAAACACGCACACACACCCACACACACACACCAGTTTTACTGTCCGTGATAATTAAATACGAGGACATAAAATTAATTACCAGCTTAATCACACAGACCTACACACCCAAATACACACAGCGCTCTAACACGGCAGGTACAGCCTTTTAATTCGAGGAATAATTTAATGCCGCTTAACCGGGCTTTTGGCCTTTCCCCATCTCCCTCTGTCTGAGTGACTGTGTGTGTGTGCGCGTGTGTGTGTCCTCGTCATTTCATTAATTGGCTGGAATGGAAGGACTGAAATCTGCGGCAGAATCATCTGCTGCTCTGTCTGTTGTGCTTTCTGTTAATGAGGCGACTCTCTCTGCGACTCTCCTTCTGTCTGTCTGCAGGTCATCCGTCATGTCGGACGGCCCGTCCTTCCTCCACCATGAGGCTAATGCCCGGGCTGGAAAAAAAATGATGGGCTTATTGTCCACATATCACTCACACACACACACACACACACACACACACCACGACAGTGACGGCAGCTGAACACAAACCGTCATGATCTGTTGGATCGCTACTCAAGCTTAGTAATTTTCTAATTTGTTTTTACATTTGCATGGCTGGTTTCACATCACTTCCTGTTTATTTAGTGTGTTGCCTGGTTTACTCGGTACTTTCCTTCACTTTCTCAGTATTATACTCTCCCACAGCTAAATACTCGCTGGTTCGGTTCAGTTACTCCACTGAACCAAACCAGGCTGGCTGTTGGTCTGGTTTGCTCTTGTTTTCTGTTATTCAAACTAACTTTTACTAAAATATAAAACAAAAGTATACAATCAGAATAAATACTTCCAGGGCTCCTTAGTGTTTCTTTAAAAAAAAAATAAAATAAGTAAAATCTTGTGAAGAAAAAAATAAAATTCAAATTAGCTTTTGGTAATTAATAAGCCGTCTCCGGTTCTCTTTTTTCTTCCTCTGTACTTCCCTTAAAAAATGTTTAAATGTTACAATAAAATCCTTCATTAACTTCCGTCTCACTTTTCCTCTGTTGTCTCTGCTAATTTAAATTTCTGCCATCCCTGCTGGGAACATTAAAGTCAGCTCCTGTTTAATTTGAGGGTAAATCACCGGATAAATCCCCTCCCACCGCCCCCTCTCTTTTCTCTTCCTACTGCTTTCATCAGCCAGCCTGTTTCGGACGCTCGGAGCACCGCACGACAGTTTTTCTTTTCCTCCATTCTCTCCCTTTCTCTCTCCGAGCGCTTCAGCTCGCTTCCATTGACGCCACAGTTCGAGAGTCACGGAGTAAAACTAAACATTTACCACTTGAGCGCCTGAAAGTCGTTGACTCCGGTGCTTTGATGAAAGTAAATGTGAAGAGGTAAAGAGACGCTTGTGCCGAGTGGCCTGATAAAAGCTCCGCGCCATGATCCATGATGGAAGACAGAGATGGGATGAACGTAAACGACGACGGCGACGTCAGTCGGGTCAGGTGGAGCAGCACGGAGCCGGCTGCCGATTCACAAAATTCACTCACTGACATTTAAAAGGCTGCAGGGGAGAGAGCGCTTTGGGTAATCAAAAAAAAACAAAAAACTAAACTAAAAGAGGGTTTAAGAATGACAGACGTCCTACTGTTCTCGTCACAAAACCCATTACATTAGTTTTTCTCGGCTGCTCACTTATTACTTTATAAAAACTTGCCCGCTCCGACTGTGACTTCATTTAAAACCGTCGCAACCTGCTGAGAGTTATGGAGTTTTTGACAATTACTTAATCACATTGGCAAAGCACAAGAAATAATGAAAATAAATAAACCCTCCATGCCCCGGCTGGTTGATTCAAATCTAAAACAGCTTACAGATTTCTTCTTTTTTTTTTTTTTTTGTCTTTTGTCACACTTAGATGTTTCATGTCATGAATTAAAATCAGAATAAATACAGGAACCTCTCTACAAACAAGGAATTTATTTTGGGTGGGGAAATGCTATCCAACCTCGCATTGTGTGAAAATTACTCCAGTTGGTAAATCAAAATTTTATGTTTTTTTTCCCCCACTGATGACAACCTGGTCTGATAGACGTCCCACCGGCAGAATGAAAAACTCAAACAGAACCCGTATAACAACAGGACGGACACCAGGCGCGAATTCACACCAGCCTTCTTTAGTCTGCTTTGCTCAAACTCTGGTTTGTTTTTCGGTTCGTTTTGGGAGGTGTGACTGTGTAATCAAACTCTGAAACAAACCCACGTCTGCTTAGAAAACCTATTTGGCCACAGTGAACTCTGGCCCGGTCTGAATGACAAGCAGAACAAAGACCGCTCTGCGAACTATGGCGCAGGGCATTCTGGGTAAATACAACCAAAACAAACCGTCTAGCGCCGGCCAGTGAAATCTGGAGCCACTCCGATTTTCTTTACATTTCGTTAAGAAGGAAGTTGAACGCTCAGAGGCTTTTGTGTCGTTTCCCTCAGTGGTTTTTGGTGCAGCGCCACCACAGGCGAGGAGGGGAACAGGTTTTTCAATTAGTTTGGTTCGTTTGATACGGTGCAGAGAGAAGGTGAACGACACACCCGGAAAATGTGACAAATGCTGTAATTTTGGCCTCCAACTGAAGCGAAACTACGGAACTATCAGGTGCGAAAAGGATTTCAACAAGCAATTTCTCATTTCGTGGTCTGAATAACTAAGGAACATTTCATTTGTAACGTAAAAACCTAGCAAAGCCATTCCAAAGGCAGTGGGACTCTACAGAACCACAATAACAACCAATAATCACATATGGGTAAAAAAAACCCACATGGAGCAGTGAAGAACCAGGGGTTTCTATCAAAGAAAATCATTTGAGGTGTATTTTTTTTGTGCTCCAACTTAAGGTTCGTTCACACCAAACGCATCTTTACATTCAAAGTCTATGTGGAGGCGCATAAAGGGCCATTGCGGCGAGTTTCGAGCGTCCAGAGCGGCGCGATTTGAACCGTTTGTAGCGTTTGACACATCGAGCGTCTCCGACGCTCCGCATAGACTTTGAATGCAAACCAGACGCGCCTGGCGCTCAAAACTTGTTTGGTGTGAAGGCCCCATTATGCCTACGAAAACGTCCTGCGTCACCATCTTTGTGCGTTCTAAGGCAACTCTTTCTCAAACAAATGTTATCAGAGGCAGCACGTCTGCAAAAAAATGACCCACCACCGGCACTTTACCAAAGCTGGTGGACACAACTCACTTCTCCACTCCATTTTTCTAGATATTTTTAGCAGTGTATTGCAATAACAGTGGTATTTGCATTTTAAATCACTCTGAGTCACAAGTTTTAAATATAGCTTAACGCAAGCCATCCCAACCCCACGCTTGTTTTTGTTATGATTCATCCCAGCTAATTTCGCTGAATCAGTAAACCGCTTTTACTAAGCTGCTGCTCAAACCACTGAGCTGCTTCACTCCGTGAACGCCTCGTCAGAAGCAAAAGAAGGGAAAACTGTACCACAGCACCTGATACGGTTTTTTTTCTCCCCCCCAACCACCAAAAATATCCTCCGCTGACTGCCGCAACAACTCCCTGAGGGAAACAGCAGTACTGCAACATAGACGGTGCAGAGGTTGAGTGTGTCTGAGTGTGTGAAACAGGGAGCAGCATATGTTCCACTCAGAAGCTGTTTGTGTTAGAAAGGTGCGCTCACGAGTCGTGCAGCGTTTTATGTTGAACAGAGGTCTGTGGAAGATTTCAAAAGGCTGATATTTAGGAGCTTTTTACACCAACGGAGACGGAGGTTTAATCACGATTAGCCTCCTGTGCAAAATTAATTTACTTTAAATAGGGATTTAGCAAATAGTTGTCTGTTTAAGTGTCTACATTATCACATAAAGTCATAAAATTGGTCCCGCATCAAGCGAGCGAACTCTGTAAAAATGGCTGATCTTTTTTTTTTCAGGGTTTATCAGTTTGGACATTAGCGTGAGTCAGACTCGAATCCAAAATGTCAGGCCTCAGATGGCGAACACGGGTTCATATTCGCAAAGGAAACCAAGCTGTGTTGGAGAAGCAGAAATCCATGCTGAAAAGTGATGCTCATCGTGGGTTACACTTGACTTTAAAGCTCAAAGAACGCTTAGCTTTTAAGATAGTAGATATTTTTAGAAAGCCATGACTGAGCACAGGTTTTTTTCAGGAGGATATGCGTCTATGGGTGTGTGTGTGTGTGATCAATTACTGACGGTCTGCACAGAGCATTTAATAGCTCTACCACAAGTTCATGACCACCTTGTAATGAGAACAGTATGTGCTGTGAATCTCACGTGTAATTGCTCACAGGACGTGAGGGTTTCCTGGATCAAACTGATTTTGTTTTTTTAGAGTGATCAGTGGCTATTAAACAGATTTCATCTTCTATGGCATGTCATTACGGAGCTATCAAAAAAAATTTTAAAAAGGAATCAAGAACCGCATTTAAAAGGAGGGAAATCCGGCACTCCAAAGCATAATGCTTTTAAAGTTCAGGTTTTTAAACGATGGAATTTGCATTTTACCATGGGTTGATCTCTTACTAAAGCAGAGGTTATTATGCTGATTTGGATAAGAATAAGTGTGTGATAAAGTCAGGTTTAACTTGATGTTCTGCTGTGTGATGTTTGACGTGGTTAAATACAGGGTTGGATGCGTTAAGACAGGGGTGTCAACCCCATTTTCATTTTGGGCTAAATCAAAAATCTGAAGGTACTTAAAGGGCCGGTTGTGCCAGAATGTATTGATAAAACCAACTAAACTGCTAAAATATCAATAAATAGCTGTTCCTCCAAGATTCTGTGATTGTTTAGTGGTGTTTGGAATTGAAATTACGAATTTAGAAATATTTGTAAGGTATTTCTATGATATTTGCGCCGATGTATGATGTTAAATGTGACTTTTTATTAATCGCCGTATCAATTACAGACTATAACGAGACATTAAGTAAGGCTGAGGCAGCAGTCACTTAGATTTGGTGTCTTTGACCAATTTTGAGAAAATTTGCAGTAAAATCAGAAAAAATGTGGAGATTTTGTGAATTTTGCAGATTTGTGAAAAACTGGAAGGATTCATTGATGTAATTTGATGAGTTATATAACTCTAGACTCATCAGATGACTGATTAAGGATCCTCCATTCGTGATTTCAGTCCATCCAATACATAAGTTGCACATCACCCGTCATTTGATTCTGAAATAAATGATGAATTCACTCCTTGTCTTGTGGGACTTGGCTTTCTGTAAATGGTCCGTGTGCAAAGAACCAAATGTGGCTCAAAGAGAAGATTTAGTTACAGGAACCGCAATTCAAGTCAAGGCACCTGCTGCTGTTGTTAGCAATCAAATTAAAGACACACACCGTGGTCTGTGAAATAGATTGAGCTCTGATTCCCCTTTGGAAGCGCATCGTTAGAAATGATGTAAATGCAAACTCAGCGAATGCTTGAGTTAAATCACAGTTTCAGCTGTTCTGTCTCGTAATTGGTGCTGAATGGTGGTACAGGTGGACACCCTGCTGCCCTGCATCAAGAAGGTCCTGGGTTCAAATCCCAGAATAACAGGCCCAACGCATTTGGGCTCTGGATCATTTTAAACTTTATTATGTCCGACTGTAGATACAGACAACTTCAGATGGATTGCATTTAACTGTAGCCACACACACACACACACACACACATATTCACATGGTGTCAGTGTGTAAATGGATGAATGAATGTAGTGTGAAGAGTTTTTGAGTCCTCTGGACTAGATAAGGCATATTAACTTTTACTGACTAATGCAGATTAACAAACATCTGCTTTACTTAAATGGCATGTTGCATTGCCTTTCCTATCATGAGAAGCCTCAGTGTCACTGCCTCGCAGTTTAATCGTGATGAGAATTAGCAAAATAAAGGTGTTAAAAATACCTTTCTGGAATTTTTAAAAAATAATTTGAATTGCTCTCACCACAAAAGAAGCGCTTAAATTTGAAGCTGACTTTTTAAATTTTTTAAATCTTAAAGTACGAGATCTTGTCGTCACAAAAAGAACTGAATCGAAATGAAAACTTCTCCAACGACTCCCGCCGGGTTCGCCTCCTGATGGCGAAACAGATGGCAATCTCTCAAAAAACCAAAACATCATCACTTCTGAAATGTCACACGTTTTATTTTATTTTATTTTTTCTCACTGAGATCAATAACTATTTAGTTTTGTGTGAGTTGAGACTCATCTTCGCTGGCCTGATGTTTGTCGCTTGATTTAAGAGCCCTGGCGGCTGGGGGGGGGGGCAGAGTCATCTGGAGATTTTTTTTTAAAGATGAAAGGACACTCAGTCACACCTGCAGCCAGCTGTGTAAAAGGCAATAAAGAAGGTGAAGGGATGGATCCACGGGGAGCTCATTTTTCATAAAAATACCGTCAAGCTTTATTATTCAGCCTGAATTACTGAGGTGTGGAGGATTCCCAGGTGATCATTTGGACTGATGTATGTCACTCGCTCGCAGTGTCCAGTTAGTCTCGTGTCTCCGTGCAATAAGGCAGGGCTAATGGCGTTTGACTGGCAGCGGCTTTATTGCCCTCGTTTCCAATCCATCTACATGCTGATTGTACTGACGCGATCATAACCGGTGCAGCTCAGGACAATACGGTTGAAAGCTGGCGCAACACTGTCTAAAACTAATATGCTCACATTACACACACACACACACACACGTCCAGCCTCCCCTATCAGACCTCTCTCCTCTCTCTCCCACCCTAATTGACCATGAAAGTACCCCTATAAATCGAGTTACTGCATTGTGCCTGTCTACTCATATAAAAAGTGCTTTAATGGTTTTGCTAGGAGCTCTGTTGGGAACATTAGGCAGAACTCTCCACCTTCATTAGCCCATTAGTCTGTTTCAATATTGGCACTGTCTCATTTGTCCCCTCCTCCCCCAGTCTGTCGGGGCCGAGACTCCGCAGGACCGGGTCTGGAACGCGCCCCGAGAGTCCGCTTCGGACCGGGTCAATCAGCCACGGAGCCGCCACTCGCCGACAGATTTGACGTCGTCGCTTTGGGAAACACCTAAAGGAATACGATTGTAAGTCGTCCCTTTATTTGACGGCGAATAAAGGGATATAGGGTATATAACTAAGGTTTTAACCTTAGTTATATACAAGCAGAAAATGCTGCTGGAAGTGGAGTGCTTATATATTAAGGGAATGTCAAAGATAAAAACCTTGAGAGAGAAAAATGCCCTTAAATTTAAATGATCTCAACAGGACATACTTTAATGTGAGGGCATTCCTTATCAGTTCCTGTCTTTTTCAGCAGAGAGCCGCTATCGCACTGTCATGGTCAGGAAAGCGCAGCGAACTCCCACCTCTTTAGTGTTCAAGGATTAACCCATTAATGGGTTTTTCTGTGGAGCTAAATAATTCACCTATTTTATATTTTTTCCAAAAACCGTATGTAACATGTTTGAAAGAATATGCAGCTTGGGAAGCTGAAATATCTCGACACTCATTAGCTGCCTTTTGCCAACAGACAATCCAAAAGCGGCAGTAATTTTCCTTGGTGCTGATTGGCTGAACCCCACAAGAGTGGCGATAAGGAAGACCATCAGGCTAGCTTCTGCTGTAGCGACAAGGCAGTTTCTACTGCGCGTTTTGAGGCATAATGACCTAGTTTTTGGTGTTTCATATTAATATGTGTAGTTATATGTTCAAGTTTTTAGAGGTAATCTCAAATATACACAGATATTAACTTATCACTGTCACTTATGAAAACCAGGAGTCCACAGTGCACACATTATTTTTCATTTTTAAGATTTTTCTGTGGCACTAGTGACCTTTATTCAACACTGCGTTGAGGACTATAGCCTTTATACACAGAACAGCTGTGTAAACGTTTATATTTTTACAATGTATGCAAACAAAATAGTTTAAAAAATGTAAGCCAGACACCTTTTGATTTTTAATTATTAATTTGATTTTAATTAATTTGATTTTTAATAAGTTGCCACCTCACTTCTCATCAAACCACCACACCTGGTGGACATAAAAACTCTCTTATGATATACTTTAAGGTTTCACATAGGGAGACACCCAACTCTCGGGTGTTGACATGTAACGTTTTTTCCACAAAATTGTATATTTTACCAATAGTTAGCTGTATATTTTGTTGAAATATATGTGAAGACAATAATAGTTGTTGGGATAGATCTCAAACACACCCCAGACAATCCAGTTGGCATCCAAACTGTGTAGACTTGTTGATAAATTACGAGGTGCTCTTTCAACAAAAACGGCATAAAAATATAGAAAATATGAGAATAAAACACAAAAATGAATACATTTTTTTAATAGTTTTGAACTAATAAGAATATTTCAGGTTTGAAGGAGAAAAACATTCATATGATTTGCTGCAGGAGCCATTTTGGGACCAATTGTGAGTTTTTCTGGAGGATTAAAAGACTTGTTTATCATGCTAACATATCTCTGGTGGCTAAATGCTAACATTGCCATCCCATTTGACCTAAAACAAGAAATGATCAGTTTGATTTATCATCAGGCAACGGAGAAGAAGGCCTATTTGTCTTTTTCTCCGGTCCACGTAAATATCTGGCCTCAGCTAAACATTTACATGATGCATAAATCTAAACCTGCAACAATGTTGTGCTGCATTATGTGACTCAACTTGCAAAAACCGCAAGGAGCCAAATCAATGCCTCGAAGGGATGAATCGATATCGCATTAAATAATATATCTGCGTCCAATAAAGATTTCAAAAACGCAGCCGGAGCGAGCGCAGGGGCCCGGTGCCACAGAGACACACAGTCTACCCGCCCACCACGCTCAGAACTGGTGCACTGAACTCGATGAACCCAGAGAGGCGGAACATTATGATAGCGCTGACATATAAACCGGCGTTCCTGCCAAGCAGCCGGGGATGAGACAGCAAGATTCTATATGTCCAAAAGAAAAGAAAATAAACTTGGTCATTCTTCCATCCAAATTTACAGGTTAATGGGCGTGAGAGGGTGCAGTTGTCTCGGTGCGTTTCTAGGTGTAACTAAGTCACACCGCAGTGTGTCCGCAGCACCTGCTCAAATCAAGATAAACGTGCTAATTTGCAGCTGATGTCTGTTCCGGCTTTGCTTCGCCTCGCAGTCCTCTCTCCGCCCCCAGTATCGGCTGCCGTCAGCAGGTAGAGCTGCATTATAGTCCTGCTTTTGGAAAAGATGCTGATAGCACTGCTGCATTTTCTTCAGCGTGCAACAATATGTCAACCCATTTATTACCGAGTCCACGTGTGTGTGTGGGGGTGTGTGTGTGTGTGTGGGTGTGTGCGTGTAGGGGTGGATGTGCGTGAGTAAAGAAGAAGCCACTTTAAGTTCAGTCAAGCTGTGCCGAGCGTGGCCTTTACCTTCCCGTCCCACTGCGAGGGGCGCCGGAGGGGGGAGGGCGCTCTGCATTGTGTGACCGGGTTCGTGGGTATTTTTTTTTTCATCCTGTGGCAGTGTCACGGAAAAGAAGAGAAAGCATCAGACTGTGCCACCTACGTCCTGCGGATGCTGTCAGAGGGCAGGGTGAGCGTTTCGCATAGATTTAGTACCAACTTTCACGCTGTAATCCTAATTCTGTGACGGCTGCTCCCCGTCTGCCCCCCCTGCTGCTCCCCGAGTGGCCGACTTTGAAGATGCCAAGCTCTGGTACATAAGCCATTTACACCACAGCTACCCAATTTGGTAGCCTTTCTTCTGACTGAGCGAGCAGGGACATGCAAGCTTCAGAGGTTAGAGGTTGCAGCGCTCATCGGGGGGTCCCTTCTGTGCGCTCCCAGGCCCAGCGGGGAGAAGCAACACAGAACATGGAAGAGGTTCATGATACCAAACCGTAGCAGTTCGGTTCTCGCTTTGAGCGCGTGGCAGACCCCTAAAGTATCTGAAAAAGGTCAAAAGAAATGGCAAAACTCTCGACTTGGACTTTAAAAATCAACCAGGTCACAAAATTAAAAAATGAAAATACTTACACAGAGCTGACTAAAGATTTTGCCCATCGTTTTCTTGCGGGTCTGTCACATATAAATATATTACATCAAACACATTTAATACCAAAAAGACATTGCTAATGTAAATACAATTTAAAGTCCACTTAAACAGAATCCATCTGACAACACGAAGTAGGCTGAAATATCTTAAAAGCAAAACATTCAGACCCAAAATCATATTATATATCTTCCAGGAACATATTGCCGTTTGATAGCATGATATAGTAATCATGTCACCTTCAGTTGTTATATACATGCTATATCAAGCATAAAAGAAATTTGACTTTGCAATGTAGCGTCCTGAAATTGAGGCTCCGTCTCTTTAAGAAGCTTCTACTCTTTCCGACACTCCGTCTTCAGCAAATCAGAATGATGCTAATAAATTAACCTGTTTACTCAGAAGTAGCTCGTATGACGAGCTCAGCAGTTCCACCAGATATCAATTTGACACGACACTGTCCCTTTAAGAAACCTAAAAAAAAAAGTAGAGGCGCATTGTGTAGAGGCAGAGCGGACGCCCCATGGAGGCGATTACTTCGTCTGGGGTTCAATCCCCGACCTTTGGACCTGGGCTATATGTCTTCTCCCCTTCTCTCTCTTTGCCCAAGGCCTCTGGTGCCAGAAAAAACTTGGGTTAAAATAAATTAAACAAAAAAAATCAAAGTCACTGACACCTATTAATCTAGTCAGAGTTGCAAAGACATTTCCAAGGCTTTGGGGAAGGCAGTGAACCACAGTGAAAGCCATTATCCGTGATTGGAGAAAACACGGCACTGTGGTGAACCTTCACAATCGCGGGCGGGTCGCCACCGCGCGACCGAAAACCAACAACTTATCGAAAATGTCCGAAAAGGACCTGGATTCAGGTAAGGTCAGCTTTCCTGTTTCAGCAAGAAGAAAGCTAAAATGTCATCCATAGCAAACGTCATATCTTCTCATATTTTGTTGATTTCCCTCTGGGATTAATAAAGTTCATTGTTCACTCTGAAAGACGTCGACTTATAAATAAATAAATAAATATAGACTGACGAGGTTGAACTTTTTCAACGATGCTCCTCTCCATCAGAACCTTTGCCTTTATGTAAACATAAACCAAACCATCCATCACTAAAGCGAATCAGGTCAAAACCGACCCATAAATAAAACAGAAGGTGACGAATCCCAATTTTATTGACTTTTTTTTTATTCCTCCGGCTTTAACTCCAGAAGCTCTCCGCTGCGCCACGGCGGCGGAGAGCTCATTAGCTCACCCGGCAGTTATTTGTTGAGCTGTCGCTCATCGGCCATTTCTCACTCTGTTAAATGAGCTTATTGTTAGTGACAATCATTTAGTTTAAATGGCTGCTACTCTGAACGACGAGGCCGATTTTATCACCCACGCGTCGTTCGCAGGCACCACAAGCTGTTAAATGATGTTCTGCATGATGATGGTGTTTATATATGATGTCAACGTTGTGGTGCTCAGGGTCTGCAGGGGTGTGTGTGTGTGTGTGTGTGTGTGTGCTGTAAGGACACACAGCTAACTAGAGCACACATGCTGACTCTTACCCCTGATGTATTCTTGGTGTATTGCTGACAGCCTGCAATCCGAGGAATACATTTATTTAATGACTGCTGGGCATACACGAGTGTCGACAACAGTGTTTCCTACTGTTCACTTAACGCAGACGATCATTCGTAGAGAGTGAAAAATTAGTTGTTTTTTTTTATTCAGGACAGAGCAGATGACACTAATAGACAAATACATGATTATAATAGAATTATGTTTTCTCTGACATTGAGCTATCTTGTATATTTTATGTTGTAAAGATAAACAAGTAAGATTCCCTGCAGGAAACGAGTCTAGAAAAATGACGACAGCACAGCAGATCGAACAGGTTTTATCTGCTGCGGCAGGGTCGTTTCATTGCTTGCAGTGTTAAATTACAAAAGTAAGCCTTTATTTTCCAGCGTCCCCTGCTGTGCCATCCACTAAAAAGCCATTAAACATTAATCTTTTTGGGGGGGGTGCTAGAGTTAAATTAGCCCTTCCAATTTGCTTGTGGCCAAACCGGTGCGTTTATCTGCTGAAAGTGACTGCCACCTTATTAAAAAGTTTCCCCTACACCCAAAAACAGAAGCAGGAAAAAGCGACCCGGTGGTGGCCGTCCGGCCTGTGGAGTTCTGGGTAATGGCCACGTTGCCTGGCCACTTTGTTAGGTACACGATTATCCGTAAACATATCGATTCAGCTGCTCACACTGCGGTAACCGAATGCATTCAGGTGACTAGGGAAGAAAGTCTAAGAAAGTCTAAACATTAAGAGGCTTTGAATGTGGTGTTGGTGCAAGAATTTAGGATTTTTGTTTTTTTTGTAATATCAGAAACTGTTCATCTTTATAACACGACCATCTTTTCAGGGGTGAAACATAAGATTTACAATTTGAGAAATTATCCAGTGGACAAGAAGGCAGAAGTCAGAGGAAAATGGGCAGACTGGTTCCAGATGCTAAAAAAAGCAACAGTAGCTAAAGAACAAATAATCACTCGTTGCAACCGTGGGATGCGGAGAACAGCACATCCAGCCCCGAAGCTGATGGTGCAACGGCAGCACAAAAACCGCATCGAAGTTTGTAGCTGAGGACAGAAAACGGACGCCAGTCAAATCATCTCAAACTGGTTCCTGGAACATGAAAAGTGGTTCGTTGAACTTCTGTGGCCTCCACACGGTCACCACTTCGGCATCAGATCGATCATCTTTAGGGATGTGATGAAGTGGAAGATTTGCAGAAAAAACTGTGTGATGTTTTGTTAATATAAACCAAAATCTAGGAGGAACATTTGACACGGTGTTGATCTACGTTTTAGGAGGTCAAACTTTGTATCCATTAGACATCAGTGTTGGTATATTTCAATCTCTTTAAACTCCATTTTTTAAAGCATAGAGGATGATGTTTACTGTGCAGTTTGTGTTTTATTTTTGTTTTAACAGATGTATAAATTCGGCTTTCAGCGCTGACGTATGCGTTTTGCTGTATGTCTCCTTTATGGCTTTCATCCAAACTAACAACCACAGTCATACGCGCTCTAGGATTTAAAACCACAAAAATACAAACATCTAAACAGCTCAGTGCAACATTTTAGAGAAGTTTGCTCTGATTTTGCTTTCACTGTAAGCTTGAGGATTTAGGAAAAATTAACCTGGATGTAAAAAAAGAAAAACAAGAAAGAAGAGAATCATCTACTGGAGGTCAGACTTTCGCTGCTTTTAACCTTTAACAGAGCCTCACTTCAAAAATATTGACGTTTTTCCTTCATGTTAGCTTTATTTAAAGGCACTGCTGGCGTCTTTTGAACTTTTTTTGATGGTAGAAGAAAACAAATAGATTTTAGAGCAACTAATGAAGATTTCCTTCTTCCTTCCCTGACTGATGCATTTGAACAGTGAGATCAGTTTGATCCACAGCAGCTTCTCTCTAAACTACGGCTACAGCTGAAGGGCGCAAGTGAGCAAATGTCAGGAAATTCTGACTTTTTTTTGTAGTCCTAAAGCATTTACTCTAAGCTGACATCAAAATGTCTTCAGACTCTTAAGATGTTTTCCTAAGGAAACCTTTTCTTACGGAAACCTATTTATTCCTAAAAATATATATATTCTTTTCTTTTTGGTTCCAAAATCTGAATAAAAAACACAAAAATGCAACCAGAACAAACTCAATTAATATTTATTGACACCGGAATGCAAACGAGAAAAGAAATTAAAATAAAACCGATGGGATGAAACAGGAGATGTATCGGATCGTTTTTTTTTTTGTTGTTTTTTTTTGCCCGTTTCCATTCTGTCCTGAGTTTTTCCTGATGTGAAAGAGAAGAAACCGTTTTTGAAGTTCCTGTTTGTTAGATCTTTGGCGCTGAGACGCTGCTAAAAATAAAGCAGAATTAATCAGATACATAAAGTCACCGGTGCCCTCCGCATGACTGCAGCCTTAAACTCTCAACACTACCTGTCACTTTGTAACGTCGCTTATTAAAACGCATGAAAGCGAGGCGGCTATAAAAAGATAACCATTACATTTTGGTTAGAATAAAAACCTAGAAACTAAAAAGTAAAGACGTGTGAAGTTGTGACAAAAACAAAGTGCATCTGGAACTCTGAATGACCCAGAAAGTGACTTAAAAAAAAAAAAGCGGGTGTTTATTTCTATTTAGCTTTGGTTCTCCTCAGGCCAGCTGGAAGGGCTGCAGACAACATGTGGGTGCGTCTGCACGCGCGCTTCTGTGTAATCTATTTAGGATATGGAGATTACCATTAAATCGTCCGGCAGGGATTACACTCCCTTTCACCGAGCTGATTTACAGGCCACACTTATAAATGGGGGGTTAACAGCTTGTTAAGAGACGCCGGATTGTGTGTGTGTGTGCGCGCGTGTCCCACGTGTCAGCCTAATCTCCATTGCTCGGGGCGATGAGAGGGACGAAGAAAGGCAGCCGACGCGGCGAACAACACTGAGACAAAGACGTGACGAGGGGATGGGAGGAGTGAGACGGAGAGCGGAACAAAAGAAAACAGAGAAAATGGTCGGCGCAGTCACCCGGCGAGAGCGCTGGAGATGAAGAGGGGCTGTCATCTTTCCTCTGCGCGAACCTGCGTCAGCAGCAACACTACAGAGCGCGTCTTCGAGCGCCGAGCGCGCGCGCTAAAGGAGACATCTACGGCGAGAAGGCTGCATGGTGAAGGAGCTGAGGTGACAACCTGAATCTACAAAACATCCAGCTGCGATGAAGAGGGGTTACTCTTCTGCAATTAAACCAAAGCATTTCATTGACAGATATTCTCTTTTCAAATGTTTTCTATTAAACAACTTTCTGTCTGTAATGTAGTTACATTAAAAAAAAAAGTTTTTACTTGTAATGAAGTTAGAGATTTTCTTACGCCGACAATTAAGTTTGCAAATTAGTGACATTAGGCACAATATGAAAAAAATAATGTCTATTGGTTATTGGGTCCAGATTATTTTATTTACACTGGTATTGTTCAAACCGGACTTTCAGACTGAATTGAGTCGCATATTTTTAAACAATATTTGCACAGTCCCAGGGAGTTTTAGAAAACTTTTTACGTTTACTTATTCATGATTTATTGTTAATTTCTTATCAACTCAAGTACAAATGTCATTAAATGCTGAAAATTTAAACACACGCAGAGGATTCCCAAATTACTTTCCATCACTGCCTGACGTTGTGAAAATGCGACAGACTGAAAATTACAGTTTTTATAGGAGAAAAAAAAAACTGGAAGAAAAATAAAAGTTGAAAAAAAAAAAAAGGGAATAATGGGAAAAAAAATTGCAAAAAATGTTCAGAAAACACAAAAGGCAACATATTTCTGAAGTTTCTTTATGTATCTTTGTTCTATTTACTGAACAGTTACTTCATTGTTTTTTTTTATTATTATTATTGTTATATCCATCCGAGGCCATGGTCTTGAGCCGGAAAAAGGGTAGAGTGCCTTCTCCGGGTCGGGGGGGGGGGGTCCTGCCCCAGGTGGAGGAGTTTAAGTATCTCGGGATCTTGTTCACGAATGGGGGAAGAAGGGAGCGGGAGATCGACAGGCGGATTGGCGCAGCGTCTGCCATCAAGCGGGCGCTGTACCGGTCCGTCGTGGTGAAGAGAGAGCTGAGCCAAAAAGCGAAGCTCTCGATTTACCGGTCGATCTACGTTCCCACCCTCATCTATGGTCATGAGCTTTGGGTCATGACTGAAAGAACGAGATTGCGGATACAAGCGGCCGAAATGGGTTTTCTCCGTAGGGTGGCTGGGCTCTCCCTTAGAGATAGGGTGAGAAGCTCAGTCATCCGGGAGGGACTCAGAGTAGAGCCGCTGCTCCTTCACATCGAGAGGAGCCAGTTGAGGTGGCTCGGGCATCTGGTCAGGATGCCCGATGCGCCTCCTGGACGCCTCCCTGGTGAGGTGTTCCAGGCTCGTCCCACTGGGAGGAGGAACCGGGGAAGACCCAGGACACGCTGGAGGGACTATGTCTCTCGGCTGGCCTGGGAACGCCTCGGGATTCCCCAGGAGGAGCTGGAACAAGTGGCCGGGGAGAGGGAAGTCTGGCATCCCTTCTTAAGCTGCTACCCCCGTGAACCCACCCCGGATAAGCGGAAGAAGATGGATGGATGGATATTTTCATACTGGCAGAAAAAAGTTAATAATTTGCGCAGTTTTTCTCCGCCAATATTTTGGCGTCAATCTCAATAAAATCCTATTCTCCCAGAATTTTGGAGAAATATTGAAGCATCGTGTTTGGCATCATATTGACCAGTTCCAAAATGTTTGCGTCTTTTATATTTGTCGTCTATAGTGAACGGCATGCTCAAAGAATAAAAGCCCTTCCTTATGAGATGACAGAGAGCTCCCACTGCAGCCTGTCGCTGCACTTTGCAAAAGGAGCTGATAACAGAGGAAGTGTGCAGGAGACGCACCGATGCGTATCAGAGACAGAAAGTCAACAACACTGTTGACCTGCCAACGATGCCGCTTGGCGTAGTGTTTACAGATCAAAGACAAGCGGAGAGCAAAGCTCTGAATCAACACTCCAACCGAGTGGGAAAGTCTGGAAGCTGGAACTCCGAAGGAACGCGTTTTCGGCTCGGTGAAAACGAGGGTCATTGCTGGAAACCACATCCGGCGACACATCTGTGACCCGCCTCCCTCCGGGGCGTCACTCCGCTGCCTCGCCTGGCAGACGCCGGGCTGCTGGCGGAGAAAAACTGCGCAAGCTGAAAAGTGAAACAACGGACGGCGAGAGACGACTTTGGTCAAACAGAACAATACAAAAGCGGAGGATTTTTTAAAAGCTTTTACGAAAAAGCAGCTGGGAAGGTGATCCGCTTGGCTTAGGTTTGTTTTTATCCAGTCGCAAAACTCCCATCCTCATTAACACACACATTTTCTTAAAATGTTTTTGAAACAAGGTGAGCTGCCTGATTAATTTATTTACAACAGTCGCTTAGTGTAGCATTTAGCAGTTGGCTGATAAAGGACGTTTTACCACATTAAGGTTGACGCTGCCCAGGTGGCGTTTCTGTTAGCAACGCAGGGGGCTGTAAATGAACGGCTAATGAATGAAGCTTTGTGGTGGAGAAACTCTGGATGTTTTCTCAAATTTAATCTGTGAGGATTGATTTACACTGTAACATACTGTGTGGAAAACATGGAAAGATTTGTAAAAACTCTAGTTTTTTTCTTTGATATCAAAAACACTCAATATGTTGATCTGCACATTTTCTATAAAGATGAACTGATCCGTTTATTTAAGGTCTGATTAGTCAGTTTTTTCCTTCGAATGAAAACAACTGGAACCGGTCGTCGTCGTCCTGATCAGTTGTAATCGGTCATCAGCGGGTCAAATATGGAAAAGATATTGGTTTTTCTATTAATTAATGGTTAGATTGTTGTGCTTAATGAACATGTTTTTAGTTTTGCAAAGATCAGATAAATATATAAGGGGCATCTTCAAATATGTATCTACCGTTTGATTCAAAACTGCAACCTGCAGCATATTTTCTCTTATGTGTCACAATCCATATAAAAAATGTTTGAGTACTCATTTGCAGACTGTAAAAGATTTGTTTTTTGTTTTTTTTATATACACTTATTGGGGAGTGTATATAAGCGTCTGCATTTCATTTGTGATGAACAAAAACAAAGGTTGTTGGCAAATTCATTGGTGCATCACAAAATCATTTTTATCTAACTGGCTTTTGTCTGGAATAAAAGCTTTCCTCCTGTTGGTTTTCCCCGTTCATAGATGGTTAACACACACACACACACACACACACACTCACACACACACACACACAACTGAAGGGACAAGTCAAGGCCTAAATTAATACATAACGAATGAAGTCATCACTTATACATCCACCACCCTTTATTTCACACACCCAAAGAGAGTCACGCATGCTCACACAACACAATGACCTCATCCCCCACTTTATCCCCCCACCACCCCATCTCACACACACACACACACACACCCCTCATGCACAGAAAGGGTCAATCCATTAAAAAGCAACAGCAGCTGATCCCTGGCTGTATGTTGCACTCGTTTCACTTCATTGTCTCCAATAGACTAATGTAAATATATCAGAGGGCCATTAGATGATCAGGATCAGTAATGGAGTTATGGCGGCGCGCACTATAACATCTAATCTCTAACAAAACGTCAAAGGATGTTTCAGAAGCTGCGTGTTCGGGTTTCTGTTCTTTACTGGCTCTTCACTAGAGCTTCATAAAGAGCCGACACTGATAGAAATATTATCAAATGCATCCTGAACAGGTCTGATTAACAATTCGTTGTAGAAGTTGGTCTTAATTTCTGTGCTTTCTATATCAAGCACAGTAACTGAACGTAAACATTTTTGTTTTGCTCCCTGGACGGAGTATAAACTAAACCTCTAACGATTCAACATGTGAACTTTTTTTTTTCTAAAAACTGAAAAATTAAAACAAAATACAACAGGGTTTTTTTTGCAGCGTTTATATTAGTAATAGGAGTTTTAAAATCCTTCTTTTCAGTTTCCCCTAATCTTTATCTGATGTTGACATTGTGAAAGAACATGTTGCTGTTGGTTGATGTGTTTACAGAAAGAACATTTTCGGAGTTTATCAAATTTTTTTATTTTATTTCCGTTTTCACACCAGAGGAGTTTGGCTCTCTTTAACCGGAACAAGAGTCCATTTCTGCTTTGTTTGACTTATTTAGACCAAACAAACATTTAAGAGTCAGGAAGAATATTTAAACAAAAAAAAAAGCCTAAATCCATTGTGTGCTAACATCATTGTATTAATGTATATTTGTTATTTATTACAGTTTAACGCTATAAATACAGTGGACTCCCACAAATACATGAGACCACTGACTAAAAATGATTTGCACTGCCAAATCTACCTTAAAATGAATGGAGACCATCTTACACAGCAGAAACTAAAATCTACAGTCCTTCCTCCTTAACTCGACTTTTGGGGTTACAGCCAATCAGCGCCAATGAACGAACGCTGCTTCTGGATTGGCTGCTTTGCAAATGTCAACCAATAATGCGTCAAGCAGCGTTGTTGTATTTTAGCATCCAAAAGCATAATTTTTGTTCAGATATTTTAGGGTGTGCTGTACAAAAATGTCTGCTCATGGATGAATTTTCCACAAATAATTTGGAGTACCCCAGAAAAATCAACAAATAGTTGAATATGTGACAGGGGTCCACTGTCTGTGAGACCTTGTGTGTTCAAAACCTTATGGGGAGCTGAAACTAAATGTTTAGAAGAAGAAACATTTAAGTGAGCTTCTTCTTCTAACAGATAGAGAGGTATGTCTGTTTTGTTGAATAAATACACAGGTACTGTAGTTAGTCATTCTCCACTGCTGCATCTTCGAGCACAAAGCGAAAATGGTTCAAGTTTTGATTTGTGCTGCACCTCTACTAAAGACTCAACAAAATCCAGGTGGCTCATGTCTGACTGTGGTGGCGACCCGATTCTCAACAGAGCAAGTCTGATAAAAACAGATGTTTCGATGCTTAAAACACCGAATCTAAACCAGAATCGCCGGTTGTGCTTCTGGTTTAGACTATATGCATTCACATTCAGTCCTCAGTTATTCACAGAGAACATGCCCCTCTCTTTAAAAAGGTCACAAATAACAGGACGCTTTCATGTTTCATCCAGCATTCAAACCACAGCGTAATTTATATGTTTCATGTCATTCTAAATCGGACTATTCGCTACATTTTCAAACCTTGAATGGGAGCACCTGGATTTGTTTGGTTTGTGTGAAGAGGATTAGGATTTGCAAACAGCAGATATTCTTTGATAAAAAATAATTTGGTTAGGCAGATAATCTTATCTGCGTTGCATTATTATTATTATTTTGCCAAAAGAACTTTTAAAAGCTTCATCGTCCAGTTGCTGATTCAACACATTACTGAGGGTTTGTGTGACAGGCATTTAATTTAACTACAAGAAAATCCTAAAAAGGAAACATGTACCAGATTTTGTGGGCATGTGCGCACGCACGCGTGTCTGTGTGTGTGTGTGTGAGAGACTCCTGGGAGGCAGCCATCGTCATCACACCTTCTCTCCTTTCTTTTCATACACACCAGGGTTGCCTTCTGTCTTCTCTACCTCCAGAGGTTTTGGTATTTTGAGGAAGCCACTGATCTCATCGGCCCTGCTGGAAAGCAAAGCAGGTGGCTGCATGAGTCATGCAACCTTGACGTGTGTGTGTGTGTGTGTGTGTGTGTGTGTGTGTGTGTCTGTTTGCGCATTTGCAGACAAAACTGTCTCTGCATGAAAGTCTTGGGGGTAAAAAAGAAACACTCTCCTCCACTCTGGTAGTTCACGCTTTAATAATTCAGACGGCTCCCTTCTCCCACGGGCATGCACTCGCACAAAAAGAAAAATAAAATAACAAAAATAACAAAATAACGTTGTGTTTACAATTGGCATCAAAGGGACATTTGCTTATCATTCAGGAGGAAACCGAGACCATGTCCAGTCTAATGGACGTAATTGTGAAAAAGCTTCTTTGTCTGTGCCTGCGAGCTTCAAGCTGCGCTCTTCAGCAGCAGCTTCACAAGCCGCATGACCTCATGTTTGTAAGGCAGGCTGGAAACGATTTTAAATCAGATGAAAGGGACGGGTGATATGACGACTTAAAAGCCTGGCACGATGCTCTGCAATAACAATAGTTAAAGTGTTTAAACGTTTATTGTGCTATATGTTGGCAAAGATGGCAAAACGCACAAAAAAAAAAAAAAAATGACCCATCGAAGCCAAATGACCAATCAAATGGGTTCACAGCACCAGCGACTTTAATGGTGGAGTTTATCCCTAAACAGGCCACAATATCAACTTTTAATCTTTTTTTTTTTTTTTTTTTTTTAATAGTGATGTTTATTGCTGATTTTGTGGAATCAACAGTTTACCAAAACAAAACAAAAAAAAGACATTTTAATGTTTGGGATTTGAAAAAGTCTTGTACAGTTTTCCATGGTTGCAATAAATCTGCATTCTTGTGGGACGACATTTGTCCATCGCATCAGGGGAGTGATATTTAAAGCGTTTATTATTCAAAACAATTCATTTGTCCTTGAACTATTTCAGTTATTTTTTTGTTTTAAGTTGACACGTAAAAGATTTTCGCAAAAACCAAAAACCTGATAAGTTTAAGACAAGTTTAGGACAATCACATGCATTGAACAGAAGTATAACAATATGACTACTGCATCAATAACAGAAGTATTTAGACTGATTTACAGGCGGTGGACGTAGTTCTTTTTGATCTCATTTTAACATTTTCTATAAAATCAAAAATAAAAAGGTCTTTCTTGGGGGGGCTTTTGTAAATCGGCTGGTGACTGGATTCGGATGCTTTTTTAGCTCGACTGTGCCGTGTCAGTAGAAAACTCAAGATGACAGCTTAAAAAAAAAACATGTAAACTATCATGCATTCAAGGAAAAGCAGTGTCTCTCCGGACGGAGGAAGAGGGGGGGAGGCGGCGGCGTACGACGGCATCATATTTATTTTTAATCACTACCTTATCTTTGAGCTGTCATATCTGCACAAGGAACAACAGGAACATGGTGTTGATGATGACATGTGCACGGTTTGATCAAATGAACAATGGCTTTGTACGCTGATAAGACAAAAAAAAAAGAAAGAAAGAAGTCACCTGCTGTCTGAAACAGTTCTCTTTTTTAAAGAATAAAGACTCGAGTAAACAGAAGTAAAAGCTACTTAAACATTGTCAAAGTATAAAAAAAAATAAAAAGAACTCTGATGTGTTTGCAATTAGTAAAATATCCCATTTTCCTACATAGACACTTCTAATTTTCACTCTCCTCTACAACTTGTTCAAACACACTTAGCAGTGAGTTCAGAGCCGAAATGCACTTATCCACACACACGCGCACACGCCAACACACACTGCAGCACTTGCACACTCCCTCAGGTATTCCTGGCATCATAATGGATTAAAATAGCTGGCGACCCACATATCCCCGTCCACCAAGAAAGGCACCGTGGAGCCAGACAATAAAAAGAAATTTCCTTGTCCACAGCTGGCCGGGTTCAGGAGTTTTAATTATGAAAAATACCAAAAATGGCCTGACAGACTGTGGCCCCAAGATTAAAAATGACTAGTATTTTTAGCCACGCGACACACTCAGAGATATTTGGAGATCAGGAAGACGAGATATTTCGCAAAGCTCGGTGTAGGAAACCTTGCAGGGCCCACCATAAGTCAAAACAAGTTGAGATATTTTAAGGAAACTAGGTGCTGTATTGTCAGAGGCAACGTTTAGGAAGAAGGTGGAGGAGGTTCTGTTTCTGCCAGCCGCCGCCTTTTCCTCTCCAACCTGACATAAAGGCATGCGTCTGCAGAGGCAGGAAGAGAAGCAGGCCAAAATTCCCAAGGTCATTCTCCTCCAGCGCATCTGACCCATTTACTGTCCCGCTCTGAACACGCGCCACAATCATGCCTGAATAAAGGTGCACTATAATGCAGCGGCAATGCTTTGGCTGCTCTGCAACTCCGTCTCATTTGTCACAGTCGCACCTTCGCTGTAGTGCCGCCGTACACACCGTCTTTCAGCCCGACGTCCCAAAGGAACCTCTCCACAACGAGACACTTACGGTGCGACTTTGACTCCTGCTTGGCAATAAAGCAAAAAAGAAATTGACATGTTATGGGCATGTCAATTTCATTTGGTCACATTCAGGGCCACACTGTCACAAGAAGGTCCTGGGTTTGAATCCCAATCTGAGGTGACTCTGTACGGATTTAGCATGCTGTATGAAGGACTTCCTCCCACAACACCAAAACACTATTAGGTTAATTGGTCTCTGTAGAAAGTGTCCTGAGTTGTAAGCCTGTGTGTGTGTGGTTGTTTATCCTGTGTGTGTGTGTGTGTTGGCCGGAGATGAACTGGCGACCCTTTCAGGGCGTGTCCCGCCTCTCGGCCAGTGACTGCTGGGGACAGGCAGCAGCTCCCGCTGTGACTCTGCAAGGACAAGCGGGTACAGATGATGGATGCTCGTTTCGCCTCCTTCACCTTTATCATTTTGATTCTTTTCTTTTCCCCTAACTTTTTCCAGTTGCTACAAAAGGGAGCCGTCTGCTGTGGGGGCGAGCCATGTGAGGAGATCGGCTAACGCTAACCTGTAGAAGGTCACTCCGAGGAGAAACAAAGCCAAAATAAATGAGTCTTACACACAGTCCTGTGAAAATATTGTAAAATGTATTTATAAATGACAACTGAGTTGTTGAATTGCTATATTACTCAACACACTTAACTACAAAGATACACAAATGGATACATGAGTACGAAATGGTTTTTAACCAGGTGTAGGAAGAGACGAAACGGCAGAGCAAGAGACTGACATGGTGCAGCGCCCCCTAGAGGACGTGGGGAAAATGTTCCTTTGCGTTATCTCGCAATAAGCTTTCTGCAATATTTGCTGGTCTATTTTGTAAACAGTCACAAATGTCAATTTAAAATGTAACGTTTTCACTGGAGAGCCTCAGTGGAAATGTGTATTTTTAACTCTTTGGTGCAAAAAGCTGATAGAAAATTGATTTACTCACTGCATGTTTATGTCTGTTTGTGTCAGGTTGTGATGGAAATGCACATGAAAACTTTAAACCGTTCAGACCAACACAACAGAGACACAATCAAAACTGTCAGACGATTTTATTACCCCGTGATAATAACTCAGAAATAGTCCAAATAGTTTGGATGTATTTTTTCCTTTCTTTCCTACTTATGGAAAGTTTCTATTTGTTTGTTTGTGGTGCGTTTCTGTACTAAAGAAAAAGATATAAAACTTCAGATATTTCACAATGAGATATTAGCATACATGGAAAAACTTCACGAAAACCTTCTACAATAGCAGAAAGTACGATGGTCACAATAAGAAAAGCTTACAGTATTCAATTATGCTGCATGAACTGATCAGTGCAATATTGCGACAGAATGCAAAACAATTGTGCTCGCAAATAAAACCATTAAACTCGCTAACAGCATTTACAACACAGATTATTAATCTATTTGTCTTCAGTTTTATTGAAGTCTAAATTATTGTTTTAAAACCAAACAGACTTAGGACATATGTATTATATTTCTCCCATAAAGATGATATTTTCCGTTTTCTTCAGTTTCTATGAGACCAAAAGCAGCAAAGTAACAATAAGAGGTGAAATAATGAATTTAATGACATCTATTCACTTTTTAATGAAAAGTGACTCACATCAAGTGGATATAAGTTCAGAATTATTTCAGTCTTTAATATATTTGGGTAAAAAAAAAAAAAAAAGATGTGTCAGAATCAGAGGTTGGAACGGATGTCATCCACAACTTTACTGTTGAGGGAAGGCAAAATATGGGAGATTTACATATTTTTGTACAGTAATACGATTAGTGATTGGTTTTTATAGCAGCGGTCCAATTGGTTTTGAAGAAGAAATAGATGATGAGTCTAAAACCTTTCAGGTTCAAACTCTGCCCTCCGTTTCTATAAGACTTGAAAATTGGGATACTTGATGGTGGAAGGGTTTTGGATGCAT
Source organism: Xiphophorus couchianus (assembly GCF_001444195.1). Lineage (NCBI taxonomy): Eukaryota > Metazoa > Chordata > Actinopteri > Cyprinodontiformes > Poeciliidae > Xiphophorus > Xiphophorus couchianus. The sequence goes on along the minus strand of NC_040234.1, from coordinate 8,378,463 downwards.
GGCATCATATCTTGGTATGGCAAACTATCCTTGTACGAAAGTATTTTTCAAGAACTTAAATTTAGATCAAGTACGACAAAAACAGGTGTGGAAGTCGTATTATTTTTGAAGGGGCGTCACAGAAAACCCCTGCTTCATTATCACAACTGTTGACCAGGAAACGTGTGTCTGTCTCGTGAAGTAGACAGCTGGACACTGAATGACTGCGCTGTTAAAGAGCCAGCAGATGGTGAAGGAAAGCTGGGCTTTATATATGCTGTAAACGGAGCAGTAGCCACAACTTTATAGGAATGCTCTTGTATAATTTTTCTCTGAGGGTGAAAACAAAATGCTTTGTACCCTCACCAAACCATACAGGCTTTTGTTTCTAGTCACAGTTGAATTGATCTGTGTGTTTGCGATAGTGTGGGTTCGTCTTATTGGACATATATGAAGACAAAAGCAAGAACAAGTGTGTGTCCTGTTGGCCTTGGCAAGCTAGCGCACACACACACACACACACATGCCCCAACACACACAAACACAGGATGTTGCACATTCATGGTGTGCAACATCCTCTGCACACTGAATGATCTCATCACACACACAAAGGGGCTTAAATATTAAAATCGCAGCCGAAGCCATCCTCTTCATAGGCTCTACAAAAAGGAAAACACACACAAGCAGCAGTAAAAGTAAAGCTATGTGTTCTCCTAAGATAAATTCACAACCAACGAACGCCCGCCACGCGTTTTGGAAGCACTTCTGCTCTTGCGATTGCAAAAGAGAGGAAGCAGAAGTGGAGAGAGGAAGCACATCCTACGTCGACTCTGTTTGTGTTTCCAGCAGCTCCAACAGAGAACAAAACCTCCTCTACTCCATGTTAACCTGAGTTACTAACATGTCTTACCTTTAAAACGTGCAAATTTCAACTGTTCCCAGACAAAAAGGGATGTTTGGGTGAGATGGGGGTAGAGGGGCAGAGGGAGGGTTTGGACGGTTGCCAGGTCACAAGGCTTCATCCCCGAGCCAATTGATCCGCAAACACTGGCTCAGCAGGATGTGGAGACAAAAAAAGACTCAACACACCTGAGCCTGTGATCACAGCCCTGACTGCTGATAATGAAAGTGAATAAATTAAACACTGCTGGGTGTTCGGTTAAAAAAACAAAATACAGTTTTAAATTCTTAGCAACATGATGGAGAATCGTCGTAAAGTGTGTTTAGTTGGGGGGAAAAGTTTTCCTCCCATTGTTCTAAAAACGCTTCTCTTTAAGTAATCCGTTTTTTGTGGGGTTTTTTTTATTATCTAAATCAATTCCTGACCCCAGGCGCCAAACTGATCAATTAAACCCTTAAAAGCCATTATTAGCCACAATCTACGTTAACAAAAACATGTCATTATTAATTTCTTAAGTAGGACAAACATCGTTTTCTATTCTCTTTTAGCTTCAACAAGTTTTTAAGATAAGCAGAGCTAAACATGTTCGTCTCCCCAAGATGTGATGGAACTGACACTATTTATTCATCTTTCTTTCTTGCTATTTTTTTATTATCAAACAGCAGGTTGTAAACCAGAACAGCACAGTTCCTAAAATGCTGGGCTTTTGGTTGGAAAAAGAAAAACGTGGTAAATCGGTACCACGTGAGACCTATTAGGACGAGTCGCTTCACAATAACAGATATCCCGCGTGTGCTCCAAGCATGCAGAGATGAATGAGTAAATCTCCTTATAAACTGTAGTAATCGGGCTCTGCGGTGAATAGAGCTGGAGAAAGCCACTCATCTTGAAAGATCAGGACTATAGCTTTCACAGCGTAAGCTCTCTCCCTCGCTCCCTCTTCCTCTCTCTCTCTCTCTCTCTCCATCACGAGTGCAGTTCATTTGTTCTGCCTTCCTGCCGTTTCAGTCTGACTGCTCCGTTTCTTGTCTAATCTCTGCCTTATTCACTTACTGAATCATGGGCTCCCAGGACACCGTCGGCGGGTTTTGACGCCAGCGCCTGGAAATTATGAGCTGAGGACAATAACAGCGTCTCTACCTCATAATCCCCCCCCCCCCAAAAAAAGAAAAGGAATGGAAAAGTATTTTTAACCAGCATTATCAATGGAACATAATTCTTTTTGAATTGAAAGTTTATCTTTCGATTTGTCCCTTTTCAGCTTTAGATGACGGAGCAATACACAGTTTTTTCTTCTTCTGGCTAATCAAGAAACTTCAGTTCAGAATTTCATTTACCTTAAAAGTCTGCAACCTTCATCTAACTGCAACTAGCGACGTCAGCCGCGCAAATGCGATTTTCCACATTTCATGCGGTCCAAACTCTGCAGCAGCAAGTTATTCTTTACTAGGCAGGGAGACCAATGAGATGAGATCCGAGTCATTGGAAGAGCAAACCAACAGGTCGTTACTGAAGACGTGATTACGTTGCATTAAGCTAAGCAGCCATATTGGATTTGGAGGTCAGTGTCGGAGAGGAAGCTCCGACTTTCCAAATTAAACCTTTTGATTCCAGAGGATGTTCTACCTCTGAGAAGCACAATGTAGTAAATCTCAGTTCATATCACTTTGTAAAAGTGTGCAATAACGCAATTCAACAACATGAAATATTGTTTTAGGCATCATATCCCAAGCCTCGTGCATTCAGTCTAAAAATATGCTTGAAAATCCAAGCATATATTTCTGTGCTCAAGATGCTGAGGCTCGCAAAGAGCGTTGAAGTGAAAAAAAGTCAGAAAAATGTGGATTCAAATTCAGGAATATTACAAATAAACTCATTTGCATGTTTTTTGTGATACTGTGCAGCTCTACTCGCTGCTGAAAAATTCTCATATTGCTGTGCAAATGGAGGCCATCTTAGGATTACAAGCAGCAGCGTGGCAACAAACGCATTAGCATCCTAGATATCATCTCAAGACGTATTCCTGGATAATTTGATGCATCCATGCCACCTTTTGAAGATTTTTTTTTTGTGACACTTGAGGCTTTCGTTCAAACGTAGCTGGGCAGGAAGAAGGGGAAGACATGTAGCAAATTGCCCAGGGCAGGAAGCAGAACTGGAGACGACTGTGTTGCGAACTGCATCGATGCAATCAGTGAAAATGTGTCGAGAAATAAGTGACTGGACTCTTCTTGCCGATACGAAATTAACAAAATCCAACAAAGGGCTTAAACGCCACTGTTGCTCAAAGTAGTTTTCTCCAAGATTATCACAATCGATGCGCTTTAACTCAGACGATGCTGAAGATCAACATAATTGCAGTCATTTCCTTCCTGGGTTGCTCTCCAGCGATTCAGCAATCCCACCATCCAAAAACCCAGCAACTTACTGCAAAGAGCTACGGTTGGTCAAAACGCAGCATCACAGGACAGATTTTTGATGACCTGAAAGCGCAGCACAAACAACATGAAGCACATCATTTAAACGAGAAAATGCTGTAAGAAGACCTCCCACGCAGAAGCATGTTCAGAGACGCCAACGATGAATTTCTGAGATTTTAATTTGAAATATGTATTGCTTCACGCAACACGAGGGCACTGGAGTAAAGTTCGAGTTCACTTGATGAAAGAACATTTTCCCACGTTTAAAAAGAGCCACATTTCCGTCTCTCTCATAACTCAGCGCATGAAGAGAAGCTTTATTCGTCGACCTCTTTCACCTTTCTTCTTGCGCTGCTCTCACACTTCCATCTTTTTCTCTACATTCTTTTGTTTCTCTCCCTCAGCTTCATCTTTTTTTGTCTGCTGTGACTATGACAAAGCAGCTGTGCTCCGCAGACAATTACATAACTGCGTGTGTGTGTGTGTGTGTGTGTGTCAACCCCGGGCAAACTGTGAGACACACACCAAAGGAGGGCAGAAAGAGAGAAAAGGAAGAGGACCAAAAGTCTCGTCTTTTCTGACTAACTTTAATCTGCACTTTTATTTTCTCTGCTGGTGTTTTCGGCATCTCTCGTTCCTCTTCCTCTTACCAAGTGCCCCTCCGTCCCCGCCCCAAACCCCTCCACCCTTCACTCCATCCCCAGAGTTACTGGGCTGTGAAATGTGAAAAACTGCAGCATGCATGGCAATTCATTATCTTGTCAAACTTCCCCGAGCCCGCCTCAAGCCGTGGGCAGATAGTGAGAGAGGAAAACAGAGTGAGAAAGGAAAAGAGAGAGAGAGAGAAAACAGTTCATGCAGTGGTCACTGCAGCAGGTCAACAGGTTGCAGAGGAGATGAGAAGGAGGGCAAAAGAAAAAAGCAGACGGTACGCATGAGTAGCTGCACAGCCTGCAAGCGTATTCTGCAGCTTGGATACTCAAATGGTTTACTGGGGGTTGTTTTATTTTTATTTACTTTAGAGATCTGTGAGCAGTATTCTGTCAGAGCTTAGTGATCATTAGACAGTTTGGTTGGATGTTTGTATTGCAACACAAGCAGACAGGAGTTTTAACTTTCTTTTATGCTTTATAAGCTAAGAAAACAACACAGGATGTATGAGTAAAAACTCCATCCTTTGAATGCCAAGCATGTTTTTATTTTACTGTCGTTATTGTGTTTGCCTATAAGTCTTATCTGCTGTTGTGACATGCATGTTATATTGTACTGATTGGGAAGCTGCATATAATTTACATGTTTGAAATAAATAATACAGTAGGTCCCGTTTTAACTGTTTTTTGGGTTTTTTTTTTTTTTATTTGCGTCGACCTTAAAAAGCCCCAAGATGTGTTAATGGGAGTCCAGTTCAAAGATACAGGAATCGAAAGAGGAAGGTTAAAGAAATGGTATTCATGAGGCTGGAAAGATTTTTGCTTTAGCAAATTTAGGATATTTTTTAAGGTTGGTTGTAGAAGCATCTCTCTATAACGTCTGATGATATTCTCTCTTTGGGTCTGCTTTAGAAACATGACACGTGGTTCAACCCTCTCACACTTTTTCAATGCAAACTGTAGCATAATATTAAAAGCACAACCCCCAGACTGTCGCACAGCTTTCTGCCTCAAGCTGTTAAAATACTGTGAACATTATATAAATATATCACTGCATTTATTTACACTCCAAATGCCATTCCCAGGTAAGCACAAAATGTTCTATACATCCGCAAAGTTCTGATTTTAGCAACACGTTTCTTCTCACTGGACATAATGTTAGCATTATGAAGCAACCAAGACGTTCTCAGAGAATCTGTGGAGCCAAAGTTTAGGGCGATGACAAAAATACAAGAAAACACGCGGAAAAAAACAAAACAAAATCCACTCAGGAAATATAACTTTGATTGCTGTAACACCATTAAAGGCTTTTCAGTTTGTAATTGACAAGAGTGTGAACCTTTTTCAACATGAAATGCACATAAAAATAGTAGGAAAGTCTGAGAAATGATCCAGTGTCTGTGTCATTTCCAGTCAGAAACACACCTCCTAGTTGAATAAACGTAAAACCTTTTAATTTAATATCCATTTTATTACGAGCCAAGCTCAGTCACCAGCTTGCCACATTGTTGCTCTAAACGATAACAAGCTGCACCTAAAAGGGCAGATAAAAGGGACTTTTCCCACTTCTAAAAATCGCACGTGTTAGAAATATGTGAGCGTTCCTATTACTGGAAAACAGAACCGGATAGGACTGGATACTGTTTTGTTTTTTTGGGAGTTTTTTTTTTTACCATTTGCGCTACCACACTGTCCGATTGCATTGAAGAAGCAGATTTAGGCTTGTAGCCTTTCCTGGACAAAAGCAGGCAAGGTTTCCCTGTAACACAGTACTGGCTGGTCTAGCAGAGTGCTGTAATGACTCCACAGCAAATAAATCAATACGCTCGAAAAGAACTACAGACACACACAGCATGTAAACTAGCAGACAAGATGAGAAAAAGATATTCGAGTCAGCCGGTTTAAAGCAACGCAACACTTTTAAATAGATACCTGCAAACCTTGCACACACACACACACACACGCAGCCTGTAAATGCATCTCTACAACATCCACATAAAAAAAACAAACCATGGCCTCTACTTCAATTACACTTTCAACATCCCTCTGTTTTCGCTTTCTCTCCTTCCCTCTGTTTTTCATCAGACCTCCGAGCGGCTCTGCTGTGGAATAAATGGATTACTCCTAATTGGGAAGTCTGAGTTTGATCCTTGACCACTCCGCACAGGCGCACAGATCCCCTCCTCCCCCCAAAAGCCCATCACTTCAGTCTTAATGCAGAAAGATGCTGCAATTACACACAGGACAACGTCAAATGCAACGAAAATGACAGGCAGGTAAGACAAAGGCTGCTGTTTTCCCTGCTTCTGTTACCATGATGCAAAGCAGCTGATAAAAGGCTGCATGAGGACACAAAGCCCTGAGAGATAAATGATAGCCACAAATCAGGTTGCCTGAGCGTGCGTGTTGTTTGTCTGACTGCATGTGCGCAGGGGCGTCTGTCTGTGTGTGTGTGGTTCTGTCCGTCTGACAGCAAACGGCCAATTACTGCCGAAAGTGGCGGGATGAGTTCTGCCAGACCTAAGCTTTCCATTAGTGCATGCCAGCCAAGCATGTGCGCATGTGTGTGTGAGTGTTAGTTTGTGTTGGCGTGCACAGGGGTGTGTGTGCGTGTGTGTTTGTAAGCCTATGAGCAATGGAGTAAATGAGGGAATAGCGAGAGACAGAAGGAACAAGAGTGGAAAAAATGCGGGTGTGCCAGGTTTCTGTCCGTGTCGCAGCTAGTGCAGATGCATTCAAAAAAAAAAAAAGAAAACACATTCTTTCCTTTTTTTTTGGTTCCTTCAAGCTACAATGACAGAGAATATTCCATACATCAAAACTGGAAAATGGACCATAAATCCTCAATGCTGAGGAAAATAAAAGTCAAAATCTGCTTAACTCCTAAAATGTACGATTTATTTAAAAACAGGCCGACAGAAACAAAGAGCGGGATGAAGTAGTGGTTTTCTAAAAGCAGTCTCGTCTTGCTGCAGAGGGCCTTCCAGAACATTGTTAGCCTAACTTAGCGCAAACATCTTATTAGCAAAGCCATAAAGCAATGGAATTATTCTGAACAAGCAATTCAGGTCAAATAGAAGCTGGTTGCTTTCTGCCTCCAAATCTATCTAAAATATTATAATTTTCTTGCCAGAAAGGCATCTTGGGATTCCTTGCTAAGCATTTCCTTAGCCATCTACACAGTAAGCAAACCTGTAATAAATGTATTGAAAATGGACAGTAGTCTCTTTCTCTCTCTCTCTGCAATGTGTCTAATGTAATAAGCATTTCCTCGAACCAAGCAGGATATTATTTCAAATGCTGTGAGAAAAAAAAAGCTAATTAGAAAACCAATCAGTTTTCAAACTAAACAGCTTGATGGATAACCGACTGTCATTTATCTTTGGAGATGAGCAGCAAGTCACTGGGAGGAGGAGGCTTCCTTTCCATCACCCTAATCTTTAGCTTCCTGTTGAGGATTTCCATTAGATGCAAGTCTGGACTCTGGCCAGGCTGCTAAAAAACAATAATGTTACCTCAAGTCAGAAATGTAAAATGTTTAAATTACTTTAAACCTAAGTCTGTTAGGACCACAAATAATCTTGGTTCTAACTATTTATATGCTCCTGCTCTTTCGACACAGATATCTCTTTAGTTCAGCTAGCTAGGCCAGGCTAAGTGCTAAGTCAGGTTGGCCGAACATGCAGCTACTGGACCAATCAATGCTCTAAACCCGCTTTGAATTTCTGGATGTGTCAAAGGTTTTCTGGATAAACTATTTATTTTTTAACTAACATGTAGAAGTCGGGAGCACAGCTGCTTCAGACCAAGAAGGTTCTGGTTTTGAATCCAGGCCTGGATTCTCCCTACATGTTACGGCTTCCTCTCATAATCCACAACTCTTAGGTTAAATGGTCTCTCTAAACCTGTAAGTGTGTGTGTGTGTAGAGGTGCGGGTGTGTGTGTGTGTGGGTGTGTGTGTGTGTGTGTGTGCATGGTCGTCTGTCCTGTGTCTCTTGTCCTATCATGGGCCGATCCTGCTACTCAGTCACCCCAATGGACAATGGACATATGTTAAGTGATATTTAGTGTCTATTTTGTCTATTACATTTAGAAGCAGAAACATGTAGTTTCTGCTTCATCCAACCCTGCAACAATTTCCATGTGTGTGTTTCACAAACACACACACATACCCACGCCCCCCACACTGACAATCCAGAGGAGACGGGATGCTACACACAGGCCCAGGAGAGACGTTGGATTCACATGGCTTCATATGATCCGTCTCAAGTTGACAAAAAACCGAACCGTTTGAAATCAAATCAGGTCCCAATCAGGCAGGTAAACAATTCGACGAGAACAGAATGGCGGGAGATTCGAGTGCCTAAATAGTAGGTTATGAAGCAGTCTGCAGCCTGACTTGCACTGTCAGCTGAATGTCGCGGTGGCTGACATGCATTATTCAGCAGCATTATCTGCAAACAAACAGTGGCAGGTGTGGATGTATTATTTAAGAAAAAGTCAATTCCTATTAGGCACGTGTCCATCTCCTACAGCTTGTGTGTTTTGTGTCTCTGAGGATAATCCCAAACATACCAGGCTGACAGACTCTCCTATTGATCACATCAGTCACACAAAGAGCAGCATCAGCCTCCAGGAGAAAAACGCGCACATTTCTCCACCAGCCCCCATCATCAGCATGGAACCAAACGCGCAGAATCGCTTCGCTTTCACCGTCATTCTACTCTCACGTCGGCACCGCGCCATCACTTTCACTCAATAAGTTACAGCTTGTTAAATATATATATATATTTTTTAAACGATGACAAAAAAGCAACCAAAGTTGCCAGTCACCGGATGTTGCCGTCTCTGCCTTTTTGTTCAGCCGTTTCCTCCGACTCTGAGCGGAGTTGATGGGAGGATCTCTGAGCACATCTTCCCAGCGTGGCACATGACAGTGGCAGCATCATGCTGCGGAGGGAAACGGATGAGAGCGGAAAGGAGAACAAGACAGAACTGAGTCCAGGACGATCCTGGAGGGAAGTGACCCGTTCAGCATCCAAAACAGGCATGAAGAAAACCGTAAGGAGCTCAGTTTGCTGTTTGCCATAGCAACAAGGACACAGCTAGCATCAGGATGAAGGCAGTCTCATCAGATGAGACCAAACCTGAACTTCATGTCCAACATCCAAAAGGTTCTGCGAGGAGGAAAACTACCAATGCGCATCACAACCGTCCCCATGGCGATACACGGCAATGGAAGAATGATGCTGTGGGAATGCTTACTTAGCCTTATGGACAGGGGAAGCTGTTGATGGAGCCCTCAGTCCATCAAATCACATTCATTTATTAAAAGGACCCAGTCAAAGCCCGGATCTAAATCTACGTGAGAATCTTTGACTGGAATTAAAAATTATAGTTTCTGCAAAAGTCGGATTCGTTTCCTCCACGCTACCTCTTACCCCCTATGTTTCTGAAAATGAAGGGCTACTAAACACATACATAAAAAAAAAAAACTTGCAGTTGTACTTGCAGCAATTTCAGGGAGTCATTTTTTCCCCCCATTAATCGACGTCGTTTATCAGAATCTATAGCAGGAACAGCGTTTCCAACCTCAACCACCTGCTTCTGGAGAGTTTTGCGCATCAATTCCGGGTGGATTAAACGCTGAAGGGACTCCTAGCAGCAACAGCGTCATGCTCCTGCTTTTACATTAATGATCAGGGGAGGTTAATTAAGCCTCGAGTAGCTGAGCTGAAGGATCACGGGCACGTTCCTTTTTTTTGGAGTGTGCGTAAACACTGTTAAGAGTGTTTACGCACACTTTTCTCCTCTTTAAACGTCGCCAGTCTGTGCCATTGGTGCGTATGGATGTATCCTCCCCCTTCCTTTTTCCCTCTGTGTGCAGGCGTGCGTGCGTGCGTGCGTGTGTGTGTGTGTGTGTGTGTGTGTGCGCGCGCGTGTGTTTTTCTCCTGTCAGCGGACCTCGCGGTGCTCCATGTGAGCGAAAGAAAAAAAAAAAAAAAAAAGACGCAACTAACACGGGGCTCAGCAGCGACTCCCCTCCTAATGCAAAAACCACTTTTTAAACCCGCACAGAAAACATCAAACATGCGCACTCAGGACATTTTATTTCAGTTTCTGATTGTTTTTAAAAGAGACGGGAGGAGACGAAGGGCTGCACAGTGGCGCAGTTGGTAGCACTGTTGCCTTGCAGCAAGAAGGTCCTGGGTTCGAT